>NC_143436.1:74762500-75080000 GCF_987193195.1 Phasianus colchicus | reverse complement strand
GAGTTGAGGGGGACAATCACACCCTCTCCCTGCTAGCCACAACTTTTTATGTTGGCCTTCTGGGCTGCAAGCACACACGGCTGGCTCATGACCAGCTTTTCATCCACCAGGACCCCTAAGTCCTTCTCCACAGGGCTGCTCTCAAGGGCAGATATAGTGAAGGCAGTGATATCCCTATAAGCAACCTAGGGAAAATTTAAGTCTTACATAAACATAGCTGCAATTTATTTGGCAAAAGAAAATGCTAAGCCTTGCAGTGACTGGCAAAGGAAAGAAGTTATCTCACAGGATGCTGGTTTTCTTTGCCTGCCTCTTCTGGATTGCTCTCACTCACGGTTGCTCTTTCCTTCCTTCTCTATAGCTTTCTGTGCTGAGCCAAGAGGCAGTGCAAAACTATTCTTCCGGTGTGTTGGTCCTTGCCCTTTCTTCACCTCTGATCAGCTCAATTCCTGGAGGCACTTTCAGCAGTTTAGAGGATATAAGATAAAGGCACTGCACAACTATTTAAATCAATCAGTTAAGTCTCTTCAGTGAGTTTTAGGGGAATACAAAAAAATCTCAAATGACTGAAAAAACAAACAAACAAACAAAACAAAACAAAAAAAACAAAACAGCTGCTGCAATTTGGATGCATATAGTAGATAAGTTTCATTTACATTCTGAGAATGCACCAAAAAGCATGCATCTACATCTTTCAAATATAAAGTATACTAGATTTTAGGTGCTGCTATATATAACTGTCTTCTTAGTTTTCCATATATCTTTCTCTTTAAGAGATGGAATATATCCCTTTCTGACAATGCCTGGACAAAAGCCAACACAGTTTCCTGAGCAGTGCAGGAAACAGGTTTCTGTAATCTTTCATTCAGGCCTTTGATCTATTAAGCACTTTTTAATTATTATTTTTTTTAAATGATTATTATTGAATTCATGCATTAGTTAATTTCAGTTACACGTTATTCAAATAGGCCATAATGCTGAATATTTGAACATGCTTTGATCTCCAAAAGTTATTGTTCCCATTTGACTAACATACACTTTAAAGTACTAGTCAACAATTTGTTGTAAGTAAGTTAAGTAGTGCACTTCTGGTGAATGCAACCCAAAATAAAGAAAAAAAGGAAAAAGGAGAGATAAAGGACCTATTTTTAGAAGATTCATTTCAAACAAAAGCTTATCCATTATTGTCTGAGGTAAAGTTTCAGGCATGCGATTATAAAATAAATAGCATCAAATTCAAACATGCTTATATTAAACTATATTGTGCTGCCTTGCAACAGAAGAACAAGAAGTTTTGTATACAGTTCTGGACAGGGGAAAGTGCATTAAGATCATCTGCGCATGAGAGAACTTAGCAGCAGTGCAAATGTTTTGCCTCAGTTCTGTTTGCTATTTTTAAATAATTCTCCTATGAATAGAAAAAAGACCAGCCTTAAGTGTATTTAAATAAGGTGCTGATGTGTAGGTTGGAACTATGTACTCTCTCACATAGGGTGCAGAAGGAAAATTCGCATCCCTTCATAAAAACAATGGTAAATGTTTTCTGCATGTTAATACCTTTTTACTATTATCTGATTCACTCTCTTGCAACTGTGCATGTTTGCAGGATATTTTTACTGGAATCCATGCATATGCTTCAGTTTTAAAAATTGTTTTCCTTAGTTGAACTTAAGTGTGTCAAAAAAAAAAAAAAAAAGTGGATGGAACAGGAAGAGTTTAGGTCTAGCATCATTACTTCAAAACCTAACTAGTTCAAATAGTTATAATTTACCAGGTGGAAAATGTGGGTTTTTTTAAAGTAAACAAAATTTTATCATTCATGGATCCTGGAAGCTTCTTTATCGCTGAACAAAAACTCACAATGCAACAATGCATTTACGAGGTAAATAAAGCATTCAAAGACTATCGGTAAAGCATCTACAAAATGTGACTATGTCACTTAAGTCTTCAAGCTGTGAGTGGGGATTTTGGTCTTTTGTTTATACATCAGTCAGCAGCTTGCTTTTATTAACACAGTTTTGGTTGGCTACAGTGCAGTTGCCAGTTCTGAGATTAGCCTCCCTAAAATTGTCTATGCTATTATTCATATCCTCTTCGATTTCCATATACTCAGATTTGCTGATAGTGGAAGAGCTGCGGCGACTAAGATCACTGTCAGATGCTAAATTTGGGGAGCTAACATGAAGTAACTGAGCCTGTTCTTCCCCTTCTGTTTCTCGGTGGTAGAAGTAGTTGAAGTTGGACACGATGACAGGTACAGGCAGGGCAATTGTCAGCACACCAGCGATGGCACACAAGGAGCCTACGATTTTGCCTCCAATTGTCACAGGGTACATGTCACCATAGCCCACAGTGGTCATGGATACCACCGCCCACCAGAAAGCATCGGGGATACTTGTGAAATGAGACTCAGGTTCTTCAGCCTCTGCAAAATACACCGCACTAGAGAACAAGATCACCCCAATGAAGAGGAAGAAGATTAGTAAACCTAGCTCTCTCATACTTGCTTTGAGGGTCTGTCCCAGAATCTGGAGTCCCTTAGAATGCCGGGAGAGTTTGAAGATTCGAAAGACTCTTACCAGTCTGATGACTCTTAGAATGGCCAAGGAGGTGGCCTGCTCTCCCTTCTGAGTCCCCTCCCGCTCAGCCATCTCAGTGCCCAGGGTGATGAAGTAAGGGATGATGGCCACAATGTCAATGAAGTTCATTATATTCTTAAAGAATTCAGTCTTGCTGGGGCAAGCAAAGAAACGCACCACCAGCTCAAAGGAGAACCAGATGATGCATAGGGTTTCCACAACAAAGAAGGGATCTGTGAAGATGTTGGATTTGTAGACCTGAGTGGTGTTGTCAGTACGATGCACTGTATACTCCTTGTCCTCCTTCAGCTCAGGTAATGTCTCTAGGCAGAAGATCACAATGGAGATGAGGATCACCATAACAGAGACTATTGCAATGACCCTTGCAGGCCCAGAGCTTTCTGGGTACTCAAAGAGGAGCCATACTTGGCGCTGGTACTCTCCCTCTGGCAAGGGTCTCTCCTCATCTTTGATGAACCCTTCATCTTCCCGGAACTTCTCCATGGCTTCCTCACCCAACTCATAAAATTTGATTTCCTCAGAGAACATGTCCAAGGGAACATTGACAGGCCGGCGAAGTCGTCCCCCAGACTGGTAGTAGTAGAGGATGGCATCAAAGCTGGGCCTGTTTCGATCAAAGAAGTACTCATTGCGCAAAGGGTCAAAATACCGCATGCGCTTCTTGGGGTTGCCCAGCAGTGTGTTGGGGAACTGGGCTAAGGTCTTTAGCTGCGTCTCAAAGCGTAGTCCAGCAATGTTTATCACTACACGCTCACAGCATTCATGGTCATCATGGGCAGCGGGCTGGTAGCTATCCTGGGGGTGGCCAGGTTGCACAGAAGTCTCATCCATGTTCTCTCCAGCCATCACAGTCATTGTGGCACAGAGAATGGGGGACCCAGGCTGAAGTGAGGAGAGGAGAAGAAAAGAGAGGAGAGGAGAGGAGAGGAGAGGAGAGGAGAGGAGAGGAGAGGAGAGGAGAGGAGAGGAGAGGAGAGGAGAGGAGAGGAGAGGAGAGGAGAGGAGAGGAGAGGAGAGGAGAGGAGAGGAGAGGAGAGGAGAGGAGAGGAGAGGAGAGGAGAGGAGAGGAGAGGAGAGGAGAGGAGAGGAGAGGAGAAAGTGCAAGGGCAGTTCAGTGGAGGATGGTGGGAGGCAGGGTGTGGAGGTAGGCTTGGAGACTGCAGGATGAGTGGGAATGGAGAAGCCTGAGGAAGGACTGGAAGAGAAGCCTAAAGGCTGGAAATATCCACAAGGGAAAAAAAAAAGTGGGATGCAGGAAGTGGCATAAGGAATGAAGGGACAGTAAAGAAAGAGAGTACCTTCGGGGGGTGAGGGCAGAGGGCAGGTAAGGCGAGGGATCCTGTCCCCCCAGGCCAGGGTGTACGGGGTGCACCTCCTGGCTGGGGTCCCCTCCCCAGCTGTCTCCTTTCGCCTTTAACTCGATCCGGCCACTTTTCTTGCCAACTTGATCATCACTGCGGATGCTGTCTTGAAGTTACCACACACACACACACACACACACACACACACAAATAAATTAATAAATAAATCACAAGGTAGCTGGGAAGCAAGTCCTTGCAATGCCAACTCAGCAATTTTCCATTGTCTGCCCCCCCTCACCCTTCCCCCACTGCCCCAGTCCTCTCGTGCACTGGGGAAGAGATGGAGATACTCGGTGTTTAAAGATATAAAGCTCACTTGCAGAATGGAGGCTGCCAAGAAAGAAAGAAGCATCATAAATCAACCCTCAAGCCCCACTACACATACATACTCCACTGCAATGAATTAGCTTTCACATCAGCAAGAATATCCTGCTCTGCTCATTATGGCAGCATATGAAGAGCCTTATATGTTCCTGTACATCCCTGGATGCACAACAGTACCTCCAGGACAGGAAGAGGTCAGTATGAACCTGCAGCCTTGCTGTGCTCCTCTTGAGTGCTTCCATGGAGGGCTTACCATGCAACTTCACTGGGATCAGCTCCTGCTGTAAGTTTCCTGACCACCATGCATCCCACTTTGCAGATGGTGGAGACTTAGCTGAGCACTGACAACTTCATCACACAGACTGAAGGGATATGGGGAGAAGGAGTGAAGCATCTCCCCTCTGCTTTGCAGCAGCTACATACAACTGAGACGGAGACATAGGAATGAATTTTGACATTCCAGACCCAAACTGTCAAATTAGGGTCCAAGAGCTGGGGGACAGAGGGAGCTTTTCCTTACCTGCTCTGTGTGAGATGCGCTGGTTAGGAATAGGAGCCAGTGCCAGAATGCGACAAGCCGTCTTGCAGCACCATCCAAAAGAATCTGAGCAAAACAAAAACCGCAGTGGCAAACTCAACCCTCCTCCTCTTGCACCCCTCTTAATAATACAGCAATCACTGTACAGGACTGCCTGCGAGACACTTAAATATTCATACACTCAGGCTGCACCAAGGGCGAGTGGGTTTAAGTAGTTTCTGCCGAAAACCGCAGTGAGGGAGTCGGCGGGTGGAAGAGAGTGCAAAGTGTCTTTTTCCGAAGGCTTGAATTAATAAACAAAAAAAAGGCTGTCCTAAGTATCTGCTGGGTCTCCCGGTCTCTTCCTTTAAGATATCTGGAGAAGGAGCCGGGCGCTGGACAGCGTCGGCTGGAGAGTCGTGAGAGAGCCGCAGTCCCGCAACCGCATCTCCGGAGTGGCTCTTGGCTCGTCCCAACGGCAGCAGCAGCAGGAGGCAGGAGATGGACGCATGTGGCAGGAGCAAATGGACTGCTGAATACGTAAGAGAGAGGAGCAAACTCGAGCCATGTCTTGACGCTGCAGCATCAGCAGAAACCTGAGAGCTGTTTGATGCAGCTCTGGCAGTGGGAGGGGGGGAGTTGCAGAAGAGGGGGGCGGGCACGCTGTCTACCGCACCACACTCCCCCGATTCGCGAGCTGTCCTCCACCGCGAGGCCTCTGCCGCCGCGGTACACTGAGCGCCGCGCCCCCGACGCAATGCGGGAGGTAGTCCCAGCCTAGTGGGTCCGGCCGTTGCACGCCGGACAGCCTGGCGGGGTGCGGCGGGGCAGCGCTTCAGGGAAGGGGGTAAGAAGCGGGCAGTCTCCGCTTGGCTTGGAGCGTCATCGCTCGAAAGAAGAAAAGAAAGGCTGGAAATTCAGGCGGCCCATTGCAGGTGCACGTATAACCTTCCTTCGCCGGGCCGGGCGGGGGGTATAACGTGGTGGGGACCGAAGGAAGTGCGCAGCGGCCGCTTTTTCTCGGTGGCCAATCTCGGCATTCGCGGAGGAGCAGCGGGATCGGTTCAGAGCTCTGCACGTACCGCACGGAGCCGTTCTGCAGCCACGGTGGGCGGCGGCTGCCGCTGAAGAGTTCGGCACTTCCCTGCTGCACGGCCTACTGGATTCGGACCTCGACTCAGGCTGAGGCTCATTCCTGTATTATTATGCTGGAATCGGCCGGTGTTCTCGAGCCGTGTGCCTGGAATGGGGAAGGAAGAGTTAATCAGCAGGCAGTGTTAGAGGGAAATTGCCCTTTTATGCTGCTTTATCCCACTGAATTCATTTAATTGATGAATCACATAACTTTGAGAGGGAGAAGACCTATTATGTCATCAGCTTCCCTCCTCTGCCAGTGCAGAATTATTCTCTGCATAATATCCATTATATAAAAGCCTACTGCTCATTTTGTCAAAGCAGGAGTTATGATTAAAAACAACCCTGGCCCATGTAATCTAAAGCATTCTGGAGCTAAGTAACACTAAATCAGTGTTTAACAGACCTTGTTTCACTATGCTTTCACGTTACCTTTGATAAAGATCACTTCCTTGACAGTCCAGAAATAGTTAACCGCCTGAGTTCATGGATAGTTTCTGTCTCCCTCTTATTTATCCCTGTGCTTTGTTTTGGTTGGGAGGGAAGGGGTCAATACTTCTAGAGCACAAATTGTAGTAAAATCCTCTTGTCCTAGCTGTACCAACAGCTATTCTGTGTATTGTGTTTAGTGACCCTGGTGCAAAGGGACAGATATCCTGGCTAGCCTGGTATATGCTTTCTCTTCAGTGATTAACACATACACTGAAAATGGTCTGAAAAGCTTCTGATGAAGTTCTTATCTGTCAGACTTGGGCAAAACAATCCAAACACTAAATGAAACCGAGACTCTCCTTCCACTGAAAAATTACAGTCACTGATTTTCAGTCTGCTTATTTCTTGGCTCAGCATCAGCACCCAGCCTTGGACTCAGAAGCACTAGGCCATGCACAAAAACCACCATCCCACTTCCTATTCCCTGCCCACACTCCACAAAAAAAAAAAAAAAAAAAAAAAAAAAAAAAAGTTTTCATTTAGCCTGAGATAACCAAGCTGCTTTTCAGCTTTTTGAGAAACTCAGCTACAGCCTTTGACTCAACATCCTCTTATGGCAGCGAATTCCATGCCTGGATGACACACTGCACAGAGCTAACTGCAAAATATTCAGAGTTCTGTATTCAGTGCTTTGCAGAAATAGCTTTGTAAGCTGGCACTCACCCACCTCTGATGCAGTGCTATATTCTCCTGTGCTGATTTAAAGAGATTCGTGTGCTCACAAGTGTGATGAAAATGCAGATCTGACAATCAGAGGTTTGAGTTCAGGGTGCTGTTCTGCTCTGGGCTTCCTGCATGTTTACAGGAGAGTTTGCCCTTTCTGCTTTTATATCTGAAAAATAGGACTAAAAGTACTTCCTTTGCTTGTCACAACAGCCTAGGCTGTTCATTCCTGAGGGCTTGCTTAGCATGGCAAAGCCTGAATTTTCATTGGAAGCTGTGAGCAAAAAAGAGCAAGCAATCAAAAGCTTGAAATAGGTAGTAGGCAATTTTTTAAAAAACATTGACAGCAGCTGCTTTTTAGAATCCTGCTAGACGCCTTTCTGCTTCCATAGATGCCAAAAAAGCAGTTGCTCTTCCTTCCCTTATCTCTTGCTGACAGCTCAGCTTTGTGTGGTGTTAGATCTGGAGGTACAGTGCATCACACCTCTCCTACATAAACTCTCAGCAATGCTTCCACTTGGATTCCTCCATTCAGCCTGGTTTGGCAGTGTAGATGAGCAGAAGCAGATGGGGAAGCAGCAGGTGTTCTGACTTGCACAGGTTGAGGAACCTCGCTGCTGTCTTTGGTGGCTGCTGAAGTAACTTTTCATAGGGAACCAGAACTGGTAAGCTCACATGTCAAAGATAGGTTGGCATGGCATAAGCAGAACCTTTTCTGCAATTAGCAAATTCTTGCCCTGTAGAGAAAGCTGAAGTCTTACTTGTTTTGCTCTGGCAAGTGTAAGCTGTTCCCTAATGAGAAAGAACAGATTTGTATTTTCATTTTCCTTTCGAGAGAAGAGAGAAAATAGAGTTGTTGATCAAAAATCTTATCATGCTGTAAGGATTAAGAAAATTTGAATTGAATGACTGTAAATCTGAAGGTGAATTTAAAAATAACCATTGATTTTATGTAGTTTTAAAATAGGCTTTACACTCTGCCAGTAGGTAACCTGTTTTTATACTAGACTAAGATGAGATGGGACTGTATTGTTGTGAAAGGATGTGGAAACTGCCCTCATTCCCATGTGCCATTTTGCTATTGAAAAAGACACGACCTTGTTGCTTTTTTTGTCATGCATCAGTGTATCAGATATGTACAAAGTGTGATGGTGGAAGAGTGGAGAGTAGAAAGCATGCTGTTTTAGGATAGAGTTGAACCTCTAAAGCATCTGTATAATCAGAAAAAAATGAGAGGATAAAATGCTAATCCACCCCACAATGCCCAAGATGTGCTACAG
This sequence comes from Phasianus colchicus, assembly GCF_987193195.1. NCBI lineage: Eukaryota > Metazoa > Chordata > Aves > Galliformes > Phasianidae > Phasianus > Phasianus colchicus. The sequence goes on along the minus strand of NC_143436.1, from coordinate 75,071,629 downwards.
AAAACAACAAAATCTTGTGTGCGTGTTCCCATTGGAAGAGTATACTTCTGTGTGAACTGTCATTAAAGTCCTTAGCAACAATATTTTTATAATTCTAATATCACTTCCACCTTTGATCCCTTTCATGATTGTACATTTTCTTTCCCAGGGTTTTGTCCAACTGTCTGCTTTCTATTGAGAGAAACTCCTACTCAAACAGTTTGCACTGTCCTGTGGAATGAAGAGAATTTTGCTTAGGCCTGTACACCAAGTATTTAAAATAGGTTTTATTTCCCACTTTTCACACCAAGAACAGGACTTGAAAAGAAGTCCTGAATGATGTTGTAACAGTTTCTTCCTTCTGTGATAAAACTAGTGGATAAGCACACTCAGGTGTTTAATACACATGATTTCTTTCCCAGCAGTATCTATTTTTACCTTCCTTTATTTGTATTGATTATTAATAAGATCTTATACAAACAGTGGGGGAAGAACTCCATTCATAAGTGCCGCTGGATATAAAGATGAAAGAATTAACCTTCCCCATATCACTCTGGAGATGAAGATCACACAAAATGCTGTTGGAGGAGGAGGGATATATGTGAGCAAGGCAGAAACACAAGAAGAAGAAGTACATTTCTGTAAAACAAAAAAGCAGTTGTGGCAACAAGTGCTTGTAATACCCTACCAAGAAGTCAGTTTTGGCAACACTGAAGTTTTTCCTTTGTGAGATCATTTTCAAGGTATGATTTCAGCATATAAGAAAGATGCTTTAGCAAAGCAAACATGAATATAAAGAAGGGCTCTCTCAAATAACATTTCTACTTCGACTACCCAGTAATTAATAGATAGTGGTCGTCATTTGGGCCTTATATAATATATTGCTTGTGGTAAAATATTTTAAATAGCTGTCCCCATGTAATTTAAGGAGACTGAATCTACTTCAAAAGCTATGAACCTGACCTGAAAGATATGAAAACGTGAAACTCCACTGGCACGCTCAGTGTCACAGAGGTGAAACTGTAAAGGAGAGATATCGAGATCTACAGAAAAGAGTAGAGAATAAATCAATAACAGTGGAAAAATATCAGGCATCTGCACAAAATAAGAAACTGCACTGTTGTCAAAAAAGCATGCACAGGGCTGGAGAGAAGTCAACAATCATTAGCAGTAAAAGAAGTCAGGCTCAATTTGATGTATCAAATTCAAAAGTATTCAGTGTTTCTCATAAGTTGAGACAGGATTTTGAGCCATAGTAATGATCCCCTTTTTTTACACCTTTGGGGTACCATAGGGTGTGAATGACCATGGCTGCAGCATTCCCAGCAGAAATTGAAATGCACAGTGGATCCCAGTGACCAAAAAGTTGGCTAATGACACTTCTACAGAAGATCAAAGTGCAGATGAGAAGAAGTCCCAAATCATGATTTCAGCCTGTGGCTGGCCCTGAGGAGGTAACAGGACCATAGAAGTAGTAGTCAGCATGGATTCAGCAAGGGAAAATCACACTTGGACAATCTGGTAGCCTCCTTTGATGTTATAATGGCTGGTTAGGTGAGGGGAGAGCAATAAATGTAGTGTATCTTGACTTCAGCAGGTCTTTTGACACTGTCTCCATAGCATCCTCATGGGTAAGCTTAGGAAGTGCGGGAAAGACGAATAGTGAGGTAAACTGAGAACGGCTGACTGGCAGAGCTCAGAGGGTGGTGATCAGTGGAGCAGAATCTCGTTACAGACTTGTAACTAGCACTGTTCCACAGGGGTCGGTCTTGGGTTCAGTCTTGTTCAACATTTTCATCAATGACCTGGATGAAGGGATGGAGTCCACCTTCAGCAAGTTTGCTGATGATACAAAGCTGGGAGAGGTAGGTTACACAGCAGAAAGCTGTGCTGCCATTCAGCAAGACCTGGATAGACTGGAGAGTTGGGCAGAGACGAAACTGATGAGGTTCAACAAGAACTAGTGTAGAGTCTTGCATCTGAAGAGAAATAACCATAAGCATCAGTAAAGCTTAGGGGCTGACCTGCTGGACAGGAGCTCTGCAGAGAAGGACCTAGATATGCTGGTGGACAATTGATAGGCCATGAAAGAGCAGTCTGCCCTGGTGGCCAGGAAGGCCAATGGTATCCTGGGGTGTATTGAAAAGATCATGGCCAGCAGGTCAAGGGAGATGATCCTTGCTCTTGTCTGCCTTAATGAGGCCACATCTGGAATACTTTGTCCAGTTCTGAGCTCCTCAGTTAAAAAAAGACAGGAATCTCCTAGAAGGAGTCCCATGGACAGTGACAAAGATGACTAGGAGCCATCTCCCATGCAAGTAAAGGCTGAGAGACCTGGGATTGTTTAGCCTGGAGAACACTGAGAGGGGATCTTATAAATATCTTATAAATAAATAACTATCTTATAAATAATCTTAAATATCTAAAGGAGAGGTGTCAAGAGGATGGGGCCAGGCTCTGTCAGTAGTGTCCAGCAACAGGACAAGGCAATGGGCACAAAGTGGAACACAGAAAGTTGCATCTGAACATGAGGAAAATCTTCTTTACTGTGAGGATCAGAGAGCACTAGAACAAGCTCCCCAAAGAGGTTGTGGAGTCCCCTTCTCTGGAAATATTTAAAAATCTATCTAGATACTTTCCTGTGCAACCCACTCTAGGGAGCTTTTAGCAGAGGGTTGAACTAGATGATCTCCAGGGGTCCTTCCAACCGCTATGATTCTGTGATTCTGTAAAATACTCAGAGCAAAAAGTAGTGAAGGATTTCTTTTTCTTTGGGTTTATATAGAAAATAAACTACTAGATTCTTGTTTATCCTCCCACTCTCAAGACACCAGAATTGTCCAAACAGTTAACATATAGAGACACCATTTCACAGAATCACAGAATCACAGAATTGTAGGGGTTGGAAGCGACCTCCAGAGATCATCAAGTCCAACCCCTCTGCCAAAGCATGTTCCCTACACCAGGTCGCACAAGTAGGCATCCAGGCGGGTCTTGAATATCTCCAGAGAAGGAGACTCCACAACCTCCCTGGGCAGCCTGTTCCAGTGCTCCGTCACCCTCACCGTAAAGAAGCTCTTGCGCACATTTGTGCGGAACTTCCTATGCTCCAGTTTTCAGCCGTTTCCCCTTGTTCTGTCTCCACATACCGCTGAAAAGAGTCTGGCCTCGCCACCCTACCCCCCACACCTTAGATATTTATAGAGCTGGATCAGGTCCCCTCTCAGTCTTCTCTTCTCAAGGCTAAACAGACCCAGCTCACTCAGCCTTTCCTCATAGGAGAGACGCTCCAGGCCCTTCACCATCTTTGTGGCCCTCCGCTGGACTCTTTCCAAGAGATCCCTGTCTTTTTTGTACTGAGAGCCCAGAACTGGACACAGTACTCCAGATGAGGCCTTATCAGGGCAGAGTAGAGGGGGAGGATCATCTTCTGGCATCAGGCAGAGAACTATATAACATGGTAAAGGCAATCCAAAGCAGTGAGCCAATCCTAAAAAATTGCAGTAACCCCCTGGAACAGATAGAGGCACAGAAAGTTTGGAGCCACAATGTCTTGAGCACTTATTGATGGAGCTCTGACACAACCAGGACAGAGTTGAATAAACAAGGAGCTGCTGCCCCTGCACAGGCAGTGATGGTGAAGCAGTTCTGTTGTGTCCGTGCTGGGCACAGCATAAAGATGTAATATGAGCTCCAGAAAAGAAAAAAAAAGAAAAAGAAAAAGAAAAAGAGAAAGAAAAAAAGAAAAGAAAGAAAAAGAAAATCAAGCAAACAAACATGCAGAAGTGCTGAATGCTCCTGAAAACAGTCTGGATTGGATAATAAAGGCATTAAGACAGTTTGCACACAGATTGTGGCTGTACTAAAAGGAAAAATGTCCACAGGCAGCGTCCATCCTGTTACTAGGCAAAGGATTGAGTGTTGTGTATGCATGCACATATGTGAGATGGGATTTTATTTAAAGCAGGACAAGCAGTAATCCCTGCAGATACAAGAACTGACATCAGGAAATGAGTAACTTCGTACCTACAGATAGAGGATGCTTTATTTGAGCATGAATATTTTCACTAACCAGACACCAGTGTGCAACAAAGTGCATGTATGACCCAGCATGGCACGTGTTCAGAATACACTCATCAGTAATCATCTTTCTGCCACTCCAGAATACCTTTGGAGATGACCATGTTTAAGCATTCTGAGAGGTGACTTTGGAAGAAGCTTTGGCAAGAATCTATCAGGAGCCAAGCAGTGCCTTCCCATGGTATGACAAGCTTAACATTCTGTGCTCTGACATGACTTATAGCACACTGCAGAAAAATTCATGTGATTCTGCACTTAACAAGACAGATTTGAGCACCAGATGTCTTGTCATGCGTATCACAAATGAAAAACAGTGAGAGCAAACAAAGTTGCTCTCACATAGCAAACTCACTCCTCACCTAGCAACACTGGACTACTGCAGTGATTTTTTCTTTAGATTTAATGGGAAGCAAGGAATACACAGACTAAAGAAAAGAGCGTGGAGGGGGCTGAGTTGAAGACTCAGAAATGGTTAATGTAAAGAAGCCACTCACGGAAAAAGGGAAAAAAAGAACCAGTTATTTGAGGCTGCTGCTCAATATGAAGCACATCTGAAAACAGATAGCTAGTAGCAGCAGATGTGATGGGCAAAGGAAAACAGCTGTAATCTGGTAGGGATCATAGGTAATAACTGCAGTAATAGGAGAGCAGTAGAGGAAAACTGAGCACAGCTGCAGAGCTGGGGAAAACAACCTGACACAACCTGAACAAAGACCAAGGAAGTGAGGGACTGTACGGACCTTACTAGACTTACTGTATAGCATGGCACATGAACAAAAAATTGGAAAATAAAAGTCTGGGTGAATCAAAAGCCTGGCTTTGTTTTCCTTGGTAATATTCAAGGCTTTTATCTTAGGCTCTAAGTCTACAAAAAGTTGAATGAGCCACACAGCAGCATAAAATGCTTAGAATTCCTATTCAAGTGTCCATGGCATAGGATTGGAAATGATTCCTGCTACTGTTGTCCTTTTGTAATAAACCCTCCCAGTGCAGGTTGCTTTGTAGTGCTGCTTCGGCAACATGGCTTCCTCTTGCGTTACTGTCATCATGAAAGATAGGCTAAAATGCCTAGCAGGGTAAGTTTCAAGCCTGAACTTATCCTGTAACTTCAGTTTAAAGTTGAATGTCCCCTTTCAAAAGTAAGACAATTTCCTTTCCATTGCTGACCTACCTGGCCAGAATGGTTATTGTATACTGGAGAGAAAGCTGAAGTGAAGCAAAAGCAATTATTTATTTAAAAATAAGGAACTTGAATATGTGAACATACTAGCATTTACTTTGTATTAAAGTAAGACCCAGATACTTTGAAGCTTGTCCTCAGGCAACAACATGCATTTCAAAATAATCCTAAGTCAGAAAAAATGAAGGAAATGAGAGGCATCTCAGTCTATCAGCATCCAACCTTTTGATGTGGTTCACTTCTCATTCTGTTTTCATTCTTGCTTTCTTGTGTCTTGTCCCACCTATATCTGAGCCAGGGTTTATTTTTGATTCCAGATGTTTGTTACCTATTCCTTTTTGGCAGAAATGAAGTCTTCTGTATCCTGTATGATCTATGGCAGAAGGGAATCCTTCACTTTCTGTTGGGGTCGTTTTTAAAATCTTTCTCATATCCTAGCAGTTTAGTTCCGAGCAGTTCCTTCTGTTTTCCCTTGAAGCCTCAAAATAAAGTCTCGTGATGCTTAAAATGCCTCTCAGAGCTTATTTATCATATTATAATAGGACCATTACACTTCAAATAAATCTTTCCCTACATTTGTGGCAACTTGCTAATTTATTTACAAACTGCTTTCCTTTGGAATTTCTGAAATGTTTGCTCCATTATGTCCCACATTTTGACTCTTTATGCATAATGTAGAAAATAAGAAAGGACATTCATCTACATTATTTCCCGTCTCTGTCCGTGGCCTCAAAGTAATAGTCCATGCCTTAGTTTTCAACACTGTACAACAGTGTTTTCTGACTTCAGTAGCCTGAGGATTGATCCCAGGATCATGATCCTGTTGTACTACGTGATGCAGAAACACACCAGAAGTGTGTGACGTGCCATAAAGAGCCTTTCAACAAAGTGCAGACAGTACAAAGTATGGTAAGATGTACAATTGCAAAACAAACAGAACAGCACAGTGCAAAATGTCTTGCCAGCAGCTAATTTAAAATGTTCTTCCAGTAACAGTGTATTATTATATAAGACAAAGACACATGGTAGGATTCTCCAAATCTGAGACAGGTTACTGAGTCTTTGTTGTTACTGAAACTCTTCTTTTTCCTATAGCCAAGAGATGTTTTGGAATAGGTAATCTGATGACGACACCCCATTCCCCAGTGCATATACCTGGGTAAGCATCTCAGCCACTGTGATAAATGGCAGGACCCAACAAACAGTCCTGTAGGATGCTAGATGCCTGAACCCTGGAAGTAACCCAGTAACTGAACTAGCAGACATAAATTTTGGAGGGGCACACTCCTTGTTTCACTCTCAGGTCACTACCTTTATTCTGATTCAGACCCTGCCATCCTGCCAAAACTTTTTATTTCTCTTATTCTCCTTGCCTCTGTCCTCATATGTTAATGCCTTGCCTAGGGAGCCTTTGCTGAACCAGGTAAAACAAAAAGCACCAAGCCTAGCTGCAGAGACAAAATCTGCCTCTCACCCTGCCCCCCCAAATAATTGCTCTTTCATAAACTACTCTATATAAATATATATGGACAGACTTTAGGCCATTTTCCTACAACAGCAGAGATGAAAAGTAATTATGACATTTGGTTTGATTATTAAAAAGTAAATAGAAATACAATCTTTAGGTTGCAATGTTGTACAACATCTTATCTGTAGCACTATGTGTATGGGATTTCACTGTGGGAAAAAAAAGTAGAGATTTAAAAATGCATTGACTATAGCAATTGAAGGTAGAGGGTAGTATAGAAAAAAAGAAAATGTAAACATAAGAGTTTTTGTCTTGAAACAAAACTTTCTTTAATTGGTCACAGATATTTATTTAATTTTTCATAAATTATGAGTTGTTTCCGATCATCCACAGCTGTAAATTTTTGAATAAATTTCATGTAAAAATAAAGCAACACTTGTGACTACACATAACTCATTGTGTTGCTACCAGCTGGAAAATCAATGTATGGAACAGAACTCTGACCTTTCTTCTGCCAAATCAGAGGAAATAATCAACTGAGGGTAATAAAAAGGAAGTGGTAAAAGGCAGTGGGGGGAGAAAAAGCAAATTCATTTCTGAAAACATGCACTTTACCAACTAATCCATAAAGGACAAAAGTCAAATTTTTAGGCAGCCAGGTGAAGAGGCTGTGAATTACAACTTGGAGTATAACATTAATCAGAATACTGTTATGTATTATTACAGTAGTAGTTGGAGGGTCCACCTGGGTATGCAGTTGTGCTTTGCCAAAATGCTGTACAGGCAGACTAGGCTGTTCTTTTTGCTGGCCAGGGGAACAACAAAGACATCCACTGACATTAACACCACATAAATACAGAACAATCAAAGGAGCCATTTTGAATAATGTTAAAGTCACCACTGTATTGAGGACAAGCAAACATCATATGCTCTTCTAAAGTCCTACTTAATCCCTGCTTTGAGGATTTAAAGGACATTCAAGTGATTCATAAGCCCTGTGAATGTTCTCTGCACAAGAATGATTTTTACCCACCATAAAGTCAGCTGAGCCATAGAAATTTTCTGCAATGGATCTCATCAATGAAATAATACTTCTATTTTTCACAAAGATCTGGATGCTGTTCTGGCAGACAGCTTTAGCTTTAACATGTAACATACTGATAATCAACACTCATGATTTACTGTGTGCACTGATACAGAGGGTTCTGAAAGTAATGTATGTCTCCTGTGAGCATTGTTACATATTTGGCTGCGAAAATAAGTCAAGGAGGAGCTTTTACTAAAATATCCTTTACTTTAGTAGACACCTACCACAGATAAAGGCAGGAGGCCTTTTCTGACAGATCACCGATCAGATCTAGCGTTTCAGAATCTGTTTCTCTCTCTCTCTCTCTCTCTGACACACACACACACACACACACACAAATCAGTTAAGACAGTGCTTAAATTTTGCTGTTTTTGAAGGTAACAACCAAATTGTGAATATATGTATGAATACTTTTTGTATACAGTATGTAAATTTATTTTTCTTGAGCTTCTGGTTTATGCATTATTACAGTTATCTGTTATTGTTTCTCTTGCATAATTTTTCAGACTACTTGCAATGATTCCTACATCCATCACCACAAAGTTTTGCAGCATCCCATGGAATATAGATGATTTGGATCCATAATTCTGTTAAATGGCACCTCTCAGGATATTATATAAGCCTGTAAAGGTGAACTTATGCTTCTAGCTTTTTTTTTTTTTTTCATATCTGAGTCCCTTTGATGCTTTCAAATTTTTCAATAAAAGGAAATAAACATACAACCCCACTACTTGCTAAGGCCATGAACTCTCAGAGCTTATTTATAGGGGACTGATAGTTTCATTTCTCCTTTCTCAAAAGTAAAAGGAAAATACATGAGGGAAGTACACCTGGCTTGAAAATTGCCTTATTTTGGTAACAGTTTAACAGACAAGGCGACAGAGATTCAAACACATTGAGACATGCAGAGAAAATTTAAGTCTTGTTACTGAATAGGTATCAGAGATGAAGTCTTGACTAAGTAATCTTCTCTTCGTCCAGAGGACACATTCAAAAGTGGATAGAGGAGTTCAAGGCTCCATCAGAAGAGGGGTGGCCAGCAGGAACAAAAAGGTGATTATCCCCTCTACTCTGCTCTTGTGAGGCCCCATCTGAAGTACTGTGTCCAGGTCTGGAGCCCCCAGTACAAGAAAGACAGGGAGATGTTGGAGAGGGTCCAGAGGAGGGCCATGAAAATGATCAGGGGACCAGAGTACCTCCCCTACGAAGACAGGCTGAGGAAGCTGAGCTTGTTCAGCTTAGAGAAAAGAAGACTGCAGGGTGACTTCATTGCAGCCTTTCAGTAACCTAAACAGAGCCTACAAACAGGAGGGGAATCAACTCTTTGAAAGGGTAGATAACAGCAGGACAAGGTAAAATGGTTTTAAGTTGAGGGACGGACAATTTAGGTTGGATGTCAGGGGGAAGTTCTTTGCTATGAGAGTGGTGAGGTGCTGAAACAGGCTGCCCAGAGAGGTTGTGGATGCCCCATCCCTACAAGTGTTCAAGGCCAGATTGGATGGGGCCCTGGGCAACCTGGTCTAATATTAAATGAGGAGGTTGGTGGCCCTGCCTGTGGCAGGGGGTAGGAGCTTCATGATTCTTGAGGTCCCTTCCAACCCTGGCAATTCTATGATTCTGTGAAATTCATTGAGTCACTACTCTTCTTTGTAGAACTGTTTGGTCTTTGATGATAAGAAAGAAAGGCAATGTATTTGACAGCATGAAGCGTTAGATGCTGAAACCTAAAATGTTCACACTTCTAACCATCAACAGCAGTGTTTTCTTGGTCCACATACTTTACTTTCCCTTCTCATCTTTCATCTTGACTTTTCTTTGTAGACTGCAATTTTCTCTGTAGGAAGGATTTATTGCAAGTTCATAACCATATCACACTTTGGTGATCCTGATCCTGTGCCAGTAGAAGAATACAAAAATCTTCAGCTTGACGCTGCTGAAGCAAAGCTGCTGGGAAGCTGAAGAGGGAATAATAGAACTATTTATTTGTAATGAAACATGACCTCTATCTCCATCCAAAATTGAAAGAGAAACCTCTCCCAGATTGTTTTATAGTACTGTCTTTATCCTGGTGTACTTTTTTATTACTGGATAGTTCCCAAGCTGGGACAGAAACTCCCATCATCCTGTTCCTGCTGAAAGGAAGCAATGCTTCCCCACCAGTAGAAATGTTCTTGCTTCAATTCCTGATCAAAGCCTTCTCTTGTGTCACGAGGCATACTGCATTTTCTCTGCTTATGTAGCAAGAAATTGTACTCCAAAGTTATTTAGTCTCACTAGAGCCCTCCTTTCCTTCAAAATCTCTCTTAAGGCTTCTCCCACATTTCACACTCCAGCTTGCAGTCATCTGCAGCCATGCTGGAACACCCTTTCTTTTTTAGCAGATGGCAGTACTACCAACTTCCAAGATGGGTCAGTTCTTTTTTTCCGTCATCTGCATTTTACTATGAAGCAATAGAAAGAGAGGAAAATAAAACAAAACAAAACAAACAAAAATGCAACACTTGGCAGATGGTCTGTGGCAGGAATCTCCTTTTGTGGAGCTCTTAGTTATCTGAGCACATTGATTCAGATAGCTAAGAAGTAAGCAAATGAAGAAGTCCAGAATGCATCTGTCCCTCATGCCAACTTTTACTGAAATATTTGATATAACCATAAAAATAAACTACAGAATTAGCTAAAATCCCAACCTTTTATTCCTCAACAACTCTTATTCTCCCATGCTACTGCTAGAGTGACTTTCCAGATGTGTGGGTAGAGCATGTACCCTCAACTCTGTATTTGAATTGAACATTTTCTTGGAGATGTCCAAATAGATTTGTAGCATTATATATTTGCTCTGTTCTCGACCTGTATCACATCATATCTCAACAACAGCTTCACTTCTGCTGGATGACTGAACAAGATGCTATAGAATTTAAAACTGTGCTTAAAAAAAAAGGCAAATGAACTGTTATTTTATGCAAAAACAAAAGCAACATTCAAATTGGGAATCAGATGTCACAATAAGGATTGTATAAGTTATCTACAAATTGCCTAAAACAATGAAACAATCCCTTTAAGGAGAGTGAGAACTACCTTTACAAGTGTCTCACCTACTTGCAGAAAGATTATAATAGTACAGAAATTTACTAAGGAATAAATCAGGCCATTTACCAAATGAGTTTCTCTGTGAATTAAGGACACAAATCCACTATAGTCAATAGCTTTTTAACTCTGCTCCAGATATACATTATGTTATTTCTTTGTGATGCATCTATCCCTTAGCTTTTTCACAATTTTACCAGTTTCTTGAGAAGTGGCAATAGCAGACTTTCCAGTTCCTGAGACAGAGATGTAGCAGCACAGGTATTACTGTCACAAAGACACTAGTGAAATTATTTCACTGAATCCTTGTTTTTACCCTGACTGGTGAACAAAGCAGTCAATGAAGTTGTCACAGTAGCATGTATAGTTTTGTGACAAATATAATTTAAGTATCTCTTGATTAAGCTTGTCAAAATGTCATCTGGAATATTCAGGTATTGTGAGAATGTCATATGTACATATGCATTGTGATGCAGTTTCTGATATTTTTAATGGAAAATGTTGTGCTTAGGTTAGCTACATGCCAGGTTAAACCACAACAGTACTTTTGGTGCCAATATGGGGCTCAAAGCGGTGAGATAACAGGAGGCCTGACCTAAACATGTTGTGATAGTTTGATAATTGCTAATCATGATGTTATTTTTTAAATTATTTTCTGAGTTCTTTCAGTGTCTTTTCTTCGTAATATATCGTTTAGCACACTTGCTATATATGTTCCTTCTTGCGTTACCATCTCTGGGGGTTGGATTAAGGTTGTCATTTTGCTGTGCTGTGTGGCCTTGGCTTATGATATGATAAAATTGCTGGTGAGGAAATATTCTGGTGTTTGTGCTTGGAACTGCAGTCACTTCTGTGCTTTGGGAACAATATCTTGGAGACTATTCATGATTATACTCTTTGTTTTGTCTCATCAGGGAGCCAGGCTATGGCAGAGATGGGGGGGGGTACTTTCCACTGTTTCTTCAGCCTCCCTTTTACTTTCACTTTTCCTTCATCCCCTAGGATAATTATAATAGCTCTTGAAAATTTGTAATATCCTTGGGATATTCAAACTAGCATGTTGTCATATTTTTATGATTTTTTGGTTATCGGTATTCCACATCATATACTGCACTGAGAGTTAAAGAGTTAATGCTCCAGTTCTGGGTAGCTGTCCCAGAAAAAAAGAATTACATCCCCCAGAGGACTGTTCACTATTCTGTTACCATTTCCGCTCAGAGAGAAACATAAAAACCATCCACTTTCCCTCCCCTTTCCAATCATCTGGCTCGTCTCTGTTGTGGGTGCCATCTTGTCACAGCATTAGAGTAAGGTCTTTGGCTTTCAGATACTCTCTCATTTTATTTGATTAATTCTAGTTATATTGTATTATATTGTATTATAGAGTGCTATCTTACATTCCAGTATCTTATTTAGTAAATTAGTTTGTTTCTCCTCAGATCATTGCTGCTGTATTTTTTGTAGGCCCATTTCTCTATCCTTTTCACTTTCCCAAGGTGTGGGTCCATGGGTCCCCCTGGCCCGCAAGTCATGGAACTGGGCTAGACCTGTTCTGTAAACCGTTGACACATGTTCCTATTGATATGTCTTCTGAATTTGCTTCAGGTTTTATTTAAGATTAAACAACTATGAAAGAATGTCAGCCAGAGTTCTGCCGCAAGGCTGAATGGTTATTAGTGGCAGAAAGTATGGGATGTTATAAACTGGTGCCTAGAACGGTGAGTACTCTCAGTGTTTCGGAACAACTGCAGAATCCTGAAAAACTCGTGAAATATTTGGAAAAGTTCTGTTGTTGCCCTGGCAGTTCTAGAGAGGCACAAATCACTGCAGTGTGCTGGGGCCTGGCCAATGCCTACCAAGCCTTGATCAACACAATTCATTCTGGTGGAAGAGAATGCCTCTGGATCTGATGGCAGTGCAACAGGCCCTGCAGCTGCTCCAGCTCGGGCTACAGGCCCTGCATTTTCTTGAACCATTATTACAGGCCCTGCAGCCACTCCAACTTCCACAACAGGCCCTGCAGTCACTCCAGCTCCAACAAATAGGTTCTGAAGTTGTAACAGACTTTGCAGCTGCAACAGATTCTCCAACTCCTGTGACAAGCACTGCAGCCAGCACAATTCCTTCAATAGACACTGTAATTCTTTCAACCCTTGTGATAGATCCTACAATTGCTCCTACCCTTGCAACGGGCTCTGCAGTTGCTTCAGTCCTTGTGATGAATCCTGCAGTTGCTCTGACCCTCATGACAGGCCCTGAGATGGCTCCAGTTCCTGTGATGTGCCCAGCTCCAACCCTCACAATGAGATCTGCAGTTGCTTCAACTCCAGCAATAGGTCTTCCATTTGCTCTAACATTTATGACAGATCCTGTGATTGCTCTAACACCGATGGGCTCTGCAGTTGTCCCAGCTGCAGATTGCAACTGGCATTATGTTTGCTCCAACTCTTGTAACAGGTCATTTGACAAGTTCAGAGGTTCAACGAGAAAACCAACTAGTGCCAGTATCTGTTGCCCCTGTACACAAGAGAAAAAAATGTCTACAAAAGTCAGCTTGTTTAGTAAGGAAATAAGCTCCTACTAAGATGAAAATGGAAGAAAGATGAGGATGAAGCAAGGGCATAACAAGAATGAGAGGAGGAAGAAGAGGCAGAAAGGAAGCAATACCCATCCAGCTCTTAACCTTGGATGATCTGGGAAATATGCAAAAAGATTTCAGTCATTGTCCAGGTAAGCACATTGTCATCTGGCTGTCCAATGCTGGTACAATGGAACCAGAAGCCTAGGTTTAGTAGGAATGAAGCCAGGCAGCTGGAATCCCTTTCTAAGATGAGAGGGCACTGACAAAACTATTGGAAAAGGGGCACAGGCCCTCACTCTATGGAGGTGGCTCTTGTTGCCCTTCCCTTCAAGGAAGACCTGATATGTTACTCAGGCAAGTGAATCAGCATGGAGAAATGTATTCAGGATCTGAGAGAACTAGCTTTACTGGAGGTGATGGATAATATTAACGAGGATGATGATCAGTTATCCCAAATCTAGATGACATCATGTGCACGTGATCTATGTGGCACAGAGTTGTATGGAGTGCACCATCATCATGTGCCAGCACCCTAGCTATTATGACCTTAAAAGTAACAAAGACCAACAGTAGATGAAGTGGCTAACCTGTTTTAATAATATGAAAAAAATCTTTCTTCCTCCTTACAAACCTGTGTTGCAGCTGTGGAGAAACTGTCCCAGGATTTCCAGCAATTCAAAGACAGTTTGTCCAGCACCCCACTGGCAGAAACTAGTATCTCAGCTACCAGATGTAAGTGTTCCTCTGCTTCAGAGAGATGATATAGTAGGTATACAACACGTGCCATCTTGAGGTTTTGTCTACGTGACCATGGAGAGAATATGAGAAAGTGGGACAGAAAATCCGTTTCAGACCTACAGGCATGGGTACGTGAATTGCAAGGGAAAACAATCACAAGACAGGATCCTTTCAGGAAAATGGTGACTCCAGTTTCCAGCAGGCTACTGTCAGAGTGCCTGGTCTGATCTTATCTCTGAGGTTGATAACTAGCTTTCTGGAGAACTGAGTAATGAAAACAATAACCAGAACTAGAGAGGCCCTGCCTCCAGCCAGGTGGAGGAAAGACAATCAGGTTTATTGGACTGTATGGATTAGATGGTGTAACACACCAGAACCACAGAAATATGAGGTTTTAGTGGATACAGGCACAAAGTGTACTCTAATGCCATCAAGTTATAAAGGGGCAGAACACATCTGTATTTCTGGAGTGACTAGGGATCCCAAGAGCTTGCTGCATTGGAGGCAGAAGTGAGCCTATCCAGAAACTGGTGTCAAAAGCTCCCCATTGTGACTAGCCCTGCCTTGATGCATGCTTGATATAGATTACCTCAGGAGAGGGTACTTCAAGGACCTAAATGGGTACTGGGGGGCTTTTCGTAAAACTGCCTTGGAGATGGAGGTTATTAAGCAGCTGCTTATCTTTCCTGGTCTCTCAGAGGACCCTTCTGTTGTGGAGCTGCTAAGAGTAGAAGAATACCAGGTACCAATCACCAATCACCATAATAGTGCACTGGTAGCAATATCATGCCAACCAGGACTCCCTGATTCCCATCCATAAGCTAATTCATCAGCTGGATAACCAAGGGGAAATCACAAGACTTGCTTACCCTTCAGTAGTCTCATATGGCTAGTGCAAAAGCCCAGTGGAGAGTATAGGGCAACAGTATATTATCAAGGCCTGAATGAAGTCACACAGCTGCTGAGTGCTGCCTTTCTGGACATGCTGGAACTTAGGAAGAACTGGAGTCAAAGGTAGATAAGTGGTATGCCACAGTTGATATTGTCAGTGTGTTTTTCTCAATCCCTTTGGCAGCAGTATGGGCCACATTTTGCTTTTATTTGGAAGGGTGTAGTGTATACTTTGAATTAACTGCCCCAAGAGTGGAAATGCAACCCTACCATTTACCACAAGCTGATCCAGACTGCACTGGAACAGGAGGAAGCTCCTGAACAACTGCAATACATTGATGGCATAATCATGTGGGGCGGCACTGCAGAAGTTTTTGGGAAAGGGAAGAAAATAATACACATCTTTCTGAAAACCATTTTTGACTAAATGGTCAAGGGACCTGGACAGGAGGTGGAGTTCTCAGGAATAAAATGGCAAGATGGATGTCACCAGATCCCTGTGAAAGCAATGAACAAAATGACTATTATGTCCCTACCAACTAGGATTGAAGTGGCTCAGGTAAATCTGGACTCACAACATTAAGATGAATTATTTCTAACTTAGTTGGCCCAAGATACCTCAAACCATCAAGGAAGAGATGCAACATATAGATGGGCTCAGGATCGGGAGGTATACTTAACCATGGACTCTACTGTACAGGTTTTCCATGAATGTGAAATGTGTTGCAATTTAGCAAGCCAAATAGATAAAGCCTCTTTGATATAGAGGATGATAGCTGAAATATAAATATGGGGATGTAATTATATTACACTCCTGCAAACCTGCCAGGCAAGTGTCATATGCTTAACAATAGTGAAAGCAACCAGATGGCCGTAAATAGATCTCATGCACCGCATCACTACCTGAAATACTATCCTGGGTGTTGAAAAGCAAGTCTTGTGGTGGCATTGCACTCTAGAAAGAATGGATTCATTTCTGGAACATTCTCATTACCACCTGAGCCAAAGAGCATGACAATGAATGGGTATATCATATTGCCTGTCGTGCACCAGCCTCTAGAAAAATTGAGTGTTAAAATGGACAAAAAAACTATACAGAGCAATGGGTGTTGGGGCATTCAGACTTGGGACACACATTTAGTAAAAGCTATCTGGTTAGTCAACACTTGGGGATCTGCCAGTCAATCTGGCCCTGCCCAGTCAAACATCTTATATACTGTAGAAGGGGATAAAGTTCCTGTAACGCATGAAAAATATGATAAGAAAGACAGTATGGGTTATTTCTGCCTCAGGCAAAAGCAAGCCCATCTGTGGGATTGCCTTTGCTCTAAGACCTGCATGCACGTGGTGAGTTATGTAGAAGGATAGAAACATCTTTTGTATACCTCAAGGGGATTTTATATTGGAGGAGAATAGCCAGTAATTTGAATTGTATAATATTAGTTGCTTTATAATAGTGCATATTATCACTACCATGATTGCTATATGCCTTATTAATGAGATTACAGTAAGAATCATCCAGATTAAAGAACAATTAATTATGATGGAACCAGAATTGGTTTCAGCATGCAACAATCCAACACCATGCATCATCCCTCCTGCCCTGAAGGACTGTTATGACAAATAGAGCCCAAAATCATGGGCTCAGTGAACTCCATGGACAATTTTGCAGGATGGCTGCTAGACTATAAGAATGATATCTGTGTATATATAAAAAAGCAAGAAAGGTCATGATAATTAATGGGGATGTCTGGGAAAATATGGGATCTGAGCATTACATAAATTGTATGGAATAAGGGGCTGAGGCAGAGTTGATTTTTTCTTCATAGCATCTGGTACGATGCTGTGTTTTGTCTTTAGGAGAGAAACAATGTTGATAGATGACACAGAGATGTGATGCAAGTCATACTGTCCTGTTAGTAACGGGGGCTGAGAGGGCACAAGAATTTGGGAGAGAACAGAATCAGGACAGCTGACCTGAACTGGCCAAAGAGATATTGCATACCATACCATATCATGCAAAAAAAAAAAAATTGAGAAGTAGTGGGAAGTTGGCTGGGAGAGAAGCTGCTGCTTGTTAACTAACTGGACATCAGTCAGTGAGTGATGAGTAATTTCTTGTGTACCCATTGTGTGAACATATATATTATGATCAGTAGCATTATCTTTTTTTTCTCTTCCTTTTATGTCTTAGTATATATTTTTTATCTCTGCCCATGAGTTCTACTACACTGTTTTTTTTTTCAGTGAGGGAGCAAGCAAATGACGATGTGATGCTTAGCTATCTGCCATCTTAAACCACAACAGTGAAATACACTACAGTAATGTAATCTACATGTCCATGGATGAAAAGACCATATTTACTGGAAAGTTTGCATTTCTTGTATATTTCTTGAACAATTGGACTAAAATAATTTGCACTTCTAAGCTACTGTTACCCTTCTGGCTGAGATTAATTCAGTGCAAATTGCAGTAGTCCGTGGAATACACTGCCTCCTGGCAATTGTAGCTGGAAAATCTTATGCTCATTCTGCACATTGCAACATGAAATTATTATAGTAATACTGAGTGGATGATATTCAACAGATCATGTGCAGCACAACCTGTCAGAACACCTGTCCAGAACAACTTGTCAGAACACATGATGCATAGAAGACAGGAGGAATATAGCACAGATGACTGTTATCTTAATTTGAAGTTAGGAGATCCAGTTAAAAGAAATAGTACTGTTCTAAAAGAGGACAGGACTTCCTGTGTTTGATGACAACTAATTAATGTAAGCGTGAATATGCCTATAATGGCCACCATGGCACAAATACTATGAACAAAAAACTCCCACTGTCCCAGAGAGTTTCTGATCTCAGTAGATGAGAAATAGAGTACAGTTTTGGGGTTCAGTACTGCAAAGTCCATTCTGCTCTCCATAGTCCATATTATATGCCCATCCTGAGAACATCAAAAATTCTAGTAATATTATGAAGAAATAAATTGCACATCTATGACAAGAGCCGTTTGTAGCCTAGAAAGAGAAGTATCTGCAGCTGGGTTTCTTTGTAACATATTCGACCTTGCTGTCTGAACCTTCATACATAAACACGCATATATTTACTTGTATGTTTACTTGTAAGAAGGGAGGTAATAATAATAATTCAGATCTGAATTAACACTAATTGTAAAGTATTCTTTTTTCTAGGATTTGAAAGCAGGTCTGAAGAAAAAGAACTGAGGGCTATGTGGCTTTGCTTGGTCTTCATGATGAAGGAGTGGAGGCAGGTACTGAGTATCTCCATGATTCTCTCTCCTCTCTCAGAAAGTAATCAGATCCCTGAGGCCCATATCCAAGAACTACCAGTGGAGAGATGCTGTGCAGGATTAGATGGCAAAACATGCAACAGAACCAGATGAGCTACTGTGGCCATCAGTTAAATAGGATGCAAGATAAATGAGAGAGTGCAGGTAGTAAAACTGAACCGATGCCTGAGCTCTGAATTATAAAAAAGTAGGAATGTGAGGGCATGTTAATATGACGCCAATTCCTTTCTTGTCTTTTTCTTTTGACCAATCTTAGTCCATCACAGAAACAGAAAGAATTCCAGAATTGCTCCCTGCAAGATATTGAAGTCTTCAGAGACCAGCACTGGGATAGGACTAGCGTGCTTTCTCTAAGTGATCTTAATTCATCCTCTGATATACAAAGTAGTAATCAAGACTCTTAGCTCTACACTGAAAAGGTCAATAAGTACCATAAGGAGACATTGACAAGAAAAAGATGAAAAAACTTTCTTGGGGGCTGCGGGAGCCAAAAAAAAAAACAAAACAAAACAAAACAAAAAAACAACAAAAAAAGCCTTTTTGAAATTATTTAGTTACAGTGGTGAGATAAGCCAGCTACTTGCCTTTGGCAATTTGAATGACAAGAAGGTTTTCAATACCAATACTGTGAAATGATGGTTTCATCTTTGTGTGTCCAAGCAAGCACTAGACAAGTGACATTTTCATAGGATCAAAATTAATATCATTCCAGGACTACTACTTTAAAGAGGATTACAGAATGCATCAAATAATGTTTATCTATTCATAGCAAATAAATAAATAAAATCCCATGCTCTTTAATTACACAATTGCTTTAATTACAATTGCTGTACTGGAACGAAAAAGTGATTTCAGTTGGGAAAACTACACCTATTACCATTAAGCAGTTTTAGCTCTATACATTTTTTTCAGGCTGTTGAATGTGAGGCTAACTTCAGTGCTCAGTGTAACAATCCTTTGGTGTGTGGAAAGAGAGAGAAATGAATTAAAAATCGTGGCAGCAAAGATGCATTCACCTGTTTAATTTCAATAGCTTCAAAGGAATGGAAGTAAGTGGGGTATTACATCCACCCATATATCATAGGCAGAATATAATACTGTATCCTACAGTAACCCTTGATGGACATTTGCCTTTACATTTTGTGGAAAGAAGTATCTACCACCACCATGAGCCATAATTTAAATAAAACAAGATGGGACAAATGTTTTAGTCTTTTGGTCTTTAGATAATATTGCCATCTCTCCCAAGGTTCAGTGTAAGGAGCTTAACTCAGCTTAATTTCATCAGACACTGCCATGGCAAACAGACTCCCCTAAGGCAGCCTGAAGGAGGATCCAAGGGAACAAGTGAAAGGCAAATGGGGTTACTCTGCATAAAGAATATAAAATAAGCACTCCAGAGTTCAATGGAAAGCCAAGATTAAAACAACAGTAAACAGGTGTTTAAAAAAAAAAAAAAAAAAAAAAAAAAACAGGTCCAATGTTCAGGCTTTTTTCTACCTTAAAATACCAAAAATCCTGTTTCTAGAACTATTAGACTGAAGGAAGGTAAATGTGTATCAGAATAAATCCACTGCATACACAAACATATATGAGAAATTTGTGACTGGGTTTCTCATTGATCTAAGATTAATTTTACACTTTGAAGTGCTATTATGTTAATGGATTATTCACCAAATAATGTGACTCCAAAATCCTGAAAAAGACTTTGGCCTAGATCTCAAGATAGCACAAAATCACCCTGTCAAGACATTCAAGTTCCAGTTGTGATAGTGTTTAGTTTTCTTCATACTAGCTAGTATGGTGCTGTGTTTTGGATTTTTGATGAACATAGGGGTGATAACACCAGTGGTTTAGTTTGTTGAAGAGCAGTGCTTACTTGTCAGCTTTTCATGTTGCCCTGGTAGCAAGGAATCTGAGGGTACCCAAGAAGCTGCAAGGGGAGGGAATTAAAACAGTAGATAGAAACTGGACAAATGAATGTTCCATAGCAGATGCCATCATGCTCAGCAATAAAAGCCAGAGAGTTGTCTGGAGAAGACTGCTGTTGTATCTCAGTATCTCAGGAATTGACTGGGCTTTGGTCAGTTGGTGTTGAACAATTGCATAGAACATCACTTGGTGTCTTTTTGTTTGCTTGTTTGTTTGTTTTGTGTTTTATTATTATCATTTCTTCCTTTCTTTCTTATTGAACTGTCCTTATCCGGACCCATGAGTTCTGATGAGTTCTGTCACTCCTACATTTTTCAATTCCTACCCCATCAATGGGATGAGTAAAGGAATGGCTGTGTGATGCTTAGCTGTTTGCTGGGTTATCTGGGTTAAACAGAAGAGATTCATAGGAAAAGGGAAAAGGAAAGGGAAAGGGAAAAGGAAAGGGAAAAGGAAAAAAACCCTGCCCGCTAAGGCAGCCCAAACATGAAAAAAAAAAAAAAAAAAAAGTAGTTAAAAAAATACTGAAATCTGTCTTCTAGAAAATTTTGATTATTGGAGATATAAAGGCAGTGAAAAAGGAATGTCTCAAAGACTGAATGTTATCATATCAGCTATATCAGCTCATGATCCCAATACACAGGTAGCCCTAACCTATTTCAGGACTGATGCAGAATAGATAGCCAGATGGGAAAAAAATAGAAGAATGTGACAGAGTAAATAAATCTCCATCCATATCTGTCAGTTTGTCCAATCATTGATCTTACATACATTTTGAAAATAAGATGTACTTCAAACTCCTATACTTCTTGTCTCCTTTCTTCTTTCCCTCACATACCAATCCAGGCATTTACTGGACATCATAATTGTACTAAGCTCTTAAATCCCAATAAACACTCAGTGATACAGAAAATTAGTTTATTAGTGGTGGCTCATGTCCTGCAACACAAGCTCCATTTCACAGCCTATGCTTGTCCCAGTAAGTATTTTGCCTTGATACTGACAACATGATTGTTCTTAAATTGGATTCCTCAGTGCCTTCAGCAGAAGTCCTTAGTGTTTCTATTGCCAAGAGCAAAATCATAATCAGGTTGTCGAAACAGTGAAAACAAGACTAGGAATGTAGCAGCTCCCTCTTTTCAGCTGTATGTTTTCCAGCCATTGCCTCAATGTCATATCAGTCTGAGACAGTCCTGGCCTTTCTCCAATTCATCTAGCTGGCTGGTCTGCTATCCTGTCCAGGAAATTTGTACAACTACCTCCAAGTTTATCATCTGGCATGTATCACCTAAAGCTTAGGAAACACAACATAGTTCCTCTTCTATACAAAGTTTTCATGTATCAAACATTTTCCCAGCCTCTGGGGTTCTAGAGAAAATTCTGTATTTCAAATCTGTCTTTCAGATCTCACTCAAGGAGATCTTCTCCCAAATACATCTCATTAAAAACAAAATAAATTAGTTCTGTTTCTCTAGTTATGCTTTCTTTCTGCTGAAGCAGAAAGAGCAAAACCAGAGTGAGAAGAGGAGGGAGACAGGAAAAATCAGTGAGCATTTAGCCCTCTGAATTGCTGCAAGGTGAGGGAATAATCGTGGCACATGGGAATCCAATAATAAAATCTGGAAAGGATCAATACAACAGAGAAAACACATCCATGAGAGACACATACTTGAATGAAGAAGAGTTGAGGGGGATTGGTAACGAAGCAGATCCTATAAACCTTTCAGAAGACAATTTCTGAAAACAATGGAAGCTGAAGGGAGCTTCAACAAATTCTTCTTCTGGATCCAATAAATAACTAACATAGTCCAGCTATTGACATTTAAATTAGTACAAACAGTGATCTGCATATACTGTGGTTGTTCTTTGTGCTGTTACTCTGTGTACATCACATAAGTTGATTTACAAAAGATGTATGAGGCGCAGCAGTGTGCATTGAGACGCTGCCTG
Source organism: Phasianus colchicus (assembly GCF_987193195.1). Classification (NCBI taxonomy): domain Eukaryota; kingdom Metazoa; phylum Chordata; class Aves; order Galliformes; family Phasianidae; genus Phasianus; species Phasianus colchicus. The sequence goes on along the minus strand of NC_143436.1, from coordinate 75,049,347 downwards.
CGTTTTCTCTACGCAAAAGGACCTGAATGATTTGCCAGTAAGTTTTCTTCATTGTTCTTTGATGCTTGGCCTGATGTCCATGGAAGAGTGACATGCTTATGATCATAATCAAGATTCATTGGATACTTAGGTGATTATGTACAAAGGTGTAGCTCCTGGTTTGATGCAGAATTGCTTCTGAAGTACAGAGTTCGTGGAAGATTACAAATACCATTGGTGTTCTGTTTTTTTTTCTCAGGTAGCTATTGGAGAGTGAGAAGATGTGTTCACAGGTACCTACAGCTTGCCAAAAGCATTCACCAAAGTGCATCCAAAATTTTGTAAATACTGGAGCCAGTCCTGAGAGAGAAAAAGAGGCTGAGTTTACTAAACAGGGTTTATGTTTCATGTATTTTTCTCAGTTCATCTTCACTGGTTAGCGCAGATTTTAATAGAAATTTAGGCTCTAGATGTTCATGAACAATAAGACTTTAGAGAGCTGTGTTAATTTTAGAAGGGCATGTATCAAAAAGTTTGTAGAAGCCATGTATATGGCAGGATTTTAAGAACCATAGTAGGTGTATAAAATGATACACATGGGATATGATATAGCAGTTCAGATTAAGGGCAAGTCAGTTTCCTTTTTGTGAGATGGCAATATCAAATGACTGCAGATGCACTGGAATGGAGCAAAGACATGTCAGCTGAAAAGGAGATCAAATGAAATGGGCAGCCTCACTTCCTTTTCAGCAAATTGCAATCCAGAGGCTTGATCACTGAGAAAGAGAGAAGGTAGGTCTTCATATTAAGGCTGTTTCACATTCTTCATGCCATTCATGGCTGATCTACAGAAGAAGTATTTACATGATTGTACTATTTTAGGTATTATGATTGTACTATTTTAAGTATTATATCTTTCTGATTATATATTATTGTTTATATGCCTCCTTACCTATACTGACATTTAATTTACTTAGAAATAGCTGTCTTTATAAATTCCAGCATCTGTCTCTATTAAAAAATGCAGTGTTTTCTAGAGCAGAACATGGCAGCTGCAACACTCTCATTCATCACTTTGGCCTATGAAAGGCTGCAGATTACCATATCTAACTGTTACTGCAAGACGAAAGCTTAGATACTTAGGCCATAGTTAACCATGCTGAATTTGTATGGTAAACTAAAGTTAATGGTCCTGCAACACTTGAGAAAATTGTAGTCGATCTCTTAGAGAGCAGAAGCGATTAGGTTATTAGTTTGTGTCACTGGAAAGTGTCAACACTAGTGTGTACTAACAATGTACACAGTCAGTTCAGTACCAGCCTAATGAAATGGATTTCTCATGCCCAGTGCCACATTTTCCACCACCTTACAAGCACAGCCACAGACTGACTGCATTATCTTAGTATTTGTCACAACCAGATGAATTGATCAAGTAGTAATTCTTGCATCTCATAATAATCCCTCTCTTTCCTCCCAAATTTAGGTAATGCTGATATCCCCATTTCATAGACATGGCATTATGCAAAGACATTATGTAATCTAAACTTGAGACAGAGCTACACTATATTGCTTAAATGACAAGCAGTTTGCATGATGCTGCATCTATGCTTAAGCTGCAGAGGGTATGACAAGCTCAGTTAATTTGGACTAGTGCTTACTGACTTGCCTTAATATCATGAAGAATAAAATTAGGAAGAGAAAGGATATAAAAAACAGATCAAATAAATCCTAATACATTATAACAGCATGGAAAAATCCCTCCTTGGAAATATGAGGGAAAGAAGAAACATAAAAAATTTTAGTATGATCAAATTCACCGGAAAAGAAAAACCTTCCAGAACACTTCAGCAACTAGAGAAGAACTGATCAAAAGAAAACATTTTTCTTCTGAACAAAATAAAACAAAGAAGATTCTCTCATATCTTCATAGGTCCATTTCAATTCACTAACTCAGTTACCCCAACACACAACTTGATTATTCCGAAGAGATCAATGAGCTTTATAATTGCTTGCCTTTTTTTTTTTTTTTTTTTTTTTTTTTAATATAAAGGATGTGCTTAAATTCCCTTTTCAACAATTAATTGTATTTCTACATGAGATTTTAACTTTAGAACAGTATAGATCTTATCTGACTTCAAGTGAATTGTTAGCAATGAGCAGATTAGATAGAAAACAGATGTTGGGTCAAAAAAGATGTAGTTCTGCTTGTATTTTTAATCAGAACTGATGTCTGTCACCAGATTAAGAAACTGTTCACTGCAGCCAGACAGTGTGAACACATCCTTGGATGACAATGTATTTAAACTGCTGCTGATGTAATGTAGACAAGGCTACTAGGTCCACCCCCATAGTAACCTCAAAATATTTTTTCCTGTTGATGTCTTCCTTTCTCAAATCCCAGCAGTAGTGGGTGGATAAATCCTAGAGAAGGACCAAAATTCAAAATCTTTTTTTCCATCATGAACCTCACTGAAGGCAACAGGATAAATCACTGCTTAGAGAGTATTGTGTCTGTTGCAAATGGAAGAGTCATAAGTAAAGAAAAAGTAACTTCATACATGATTGACACATACACAAAGCTATGCCAAATAAGAAGTATGGAAGGAATGTTTTTGGTGATGTCTTGCTGAACCACCAACAGCTTCAGCATTCCTAGAAACACATTGCAGGGATGTCACGCATTAGCCAGCACTTAACACTGAGGCCTACTTCATGGACAGGCTCCACCCTGAGCATAATCTCATTTCTTTCAGTTCATACTCTGAAAGGATTCCCGTGGGAAAGGCCCCAAAACTTGAAACAGTCACTAATGCAGAAACGTATCTTTTTTGACAAACAGTTTCTGCATGTCCAGGGCTTTGCTCCTTCATTAAAAGAGAACTATGCAAGACAAGAAAAAATAACTCAGAAATGACAGTGGAAGTCACAGGACTAAAGAATTGCAGGAGCTGGAAGGGACCTCTAGAGATTATTGATTCCAGTCCCCCTTCCAAAGCAGGTGGCATCCAGACAGGTCTTGAATATCTCCAGAGAAGGAGAATCCACAACCTCCTTGGGCAGTCTGTTCCAGTCACTCATCATATAGCAGAGCAAGTAGCTGTTCAAGCTAAGCTTCTTCCTTGATTGATACCAGTTCAAAAACCCTGGGCCTGTTAGAGGCCACAAAATATATGTCAAGACATAATCTGATCTATAACCTTCCCTGACTCACTCTTTCCTTAAGCTCCCACCACATCACATATGTACAAAACCAGTCTAAAATCTCAACAACAGAGTGTCAACCAGCACGTACAGACAACCTTGAGCAAGGCTGTGATGTGCATACTGTGCATTGCTACCACCATAAATTGATATTGCAAGCCTAGGATCCCAAGCCTTTTCAGATGGCCACTGTTTCTAAAATTCAATCGTCAAAATTCACTTAGACCTTGATATCTGCAAGATCAAGCTTATAAAGCAAGGGAAGCATCTCCAACATTCTTCCAGTGTCAAATTACTGAAACTCCAGTAATATGAGTTCCTCCCATGAAGCACTTGTACAGCTGACAAACAATTTCCTGAGGATGTCATATCATTATTTTCCAGTGTTTATAGGCTAGTGAGGATCTTGAACTGGGGTTTATGGGGTGTAAAACCTTTGAAATTATAATTTATCTACCACAGTGCATTCCATACATATCACAGGTTTCTGAGACAACCTGCAATTACTTTTCAGAGGGCATGTGCTTGGAGTTTAAGAACCATTTAGGTAAAAGAAAGAAAAGGTGAAGGTAGTGACAAAGGCAAAGGAGAAGGGTAAGGGAGTGCGTTTCACTGAGCCTTTGATATACAAAGCAAGAGCATGTAAAAAATCTTTAACATTCAGCAGGGACATAATTATTTTCTTCAGTGTCTGGTATGATGCTATGTTTTGGTTCTAGAAGAAAAACGTTAATAATACACCGATGTTTATAGCTGCCTGCTAAGCCAAGGCCATTTATAGCGCAGGGGCCAAGTAGCTGGGAGGGAACAGAATTAGGGCAGCTGACTTAAACTGGCCAAAGGGATATTCCATACCATAAGACATCAAGCAGAAAGAGTTTTGAAGGGAGTGAAAGTTCACCTTGTTCTCTTTAACTGCTTAGGGGCTAGCTGAGTGCCAGCGAGGGAGTGGGGAGCAGTTACTTGTGTATCAGTTGTTATACACTGTAACATGATTGTAATGCAACGGAAAGTGCAACAGGACAGCAGAGCAGCAGAATTCCAGGCTGCAGCAAGTGAAGATTCACTCAGACATAACAGCAGCGAACAATAAGGGAAAAAGCTGTTTTCCTTCAGAAGGTAAGTTCCTGGCTCCATCCTTTCCTGCATGCACCTGAGCTCCCTTGAGTTGGCCCTGCTTTCCTACCAGGTGCTCAATCACTGTTCCAAGCCATAACTTAGAATTTTCACTATGTAAATATTTTTATATATGTAGTCATAACTGTTTTCCTTTTCCTTTTCTCTATCTAGGTAATTAGTTTTATCTCAACCCACAAATTCTGATCAGCTGATCTGAATTGGTATGAATTTCATCCCTATAAAGTGTTGTTGTAAATGATACCAATCAAGCACACTGAAGAAAGAATCAAGGTCTTCAGTCTACTGTTTCCCACAAAAGAAAATTATTTACAAAAAATCTTTTAAAATAACTGTTTGGAACAAAAACACACTGGGCAATAATAACAATGTCTGAACAGATTCTATTCAAATGGGAAAAGGAGAATAATTTGTGTTCTAGCTGTGCAAAGGCTCTAACTGCTCAAAGACTGGTTGCTCTGATACAGACTAAGTCCAAAGTGGTCACACATTTACATGTACAAAAATTTTAATTACCAGTTTGAATTTCAGTTTTTAAAGCAGTAGTATACACTTAGAGGTGAAAATACAAGTACCTCGAAGAACTTTTTTTTTTTTTTTCAGATGATCTTTTAATCAAATAGCTAAGCAGTTTTTCATTAATATAAGTTTCATATTTGAATTTTCAATTTTTCTGTATGAAAAATCAGATGGAGCATTTTTTCTTACATTGACTCAAGCTGAATTAAAAATTTTGGTCTGACTGCTGATGTTCCTGCTGTGACTTGTGGAATTATAGTCATGGAATCATAGGATGGTTTGAGTTGGAAGGGACCACAAAGATCATACACTTCCAATCCCTTTACCATGGGCATGGATACCTTCCATTAGACCAGGTTGTCCAAAGCCCCAACCAGCCTGGCCATGAACACTTCCAGGTTTGGGGCATCTACAACCTTACTGGGCAACCCATTGCATTGCCTCACCACCTCTGAGTAAAAAAAAAAAAAAATTTCTTTATGTCTGGTATAAATCTGTCCTTTGTTAGTTTAAAAATGTAACTCCTTGTCCTGTTACTACTCTCTGACAAAGAGTCCTTCTACATCCTTCATGTAGTCCCCTTTAGGTATTGGAAGGCCACTATAACGTCTCTGCACTATAAGAGAGGACATCTACAACTCCTCCCAGCCTGTCTTCACTGGAGAGTTGCTCCAGCCCTCTGAGTATCTTCATGTCTCCCCTCTGAACCCACACCAACAGCTTAATGTCCTTCTTGTGTTGGGGGACCCATAGCAGCACAGCTGATGGGGTCTCATGAGACCAAAGGGAGACAATCATTCCCCCCCCTTCCCCCAACCTCTGGCCATCCTTCTTTTGATGAAGCTGAGGATATGGATGGCTTTTTGGACTGTAACAGCACTTTGTCAGCTCATGAGGAACCATTTTGGAACCATTTTCAGTTGTTATAAATACGTGATCTGCAAATTTTCAATGAAATGTACAGAATTGCGATCAAATATTCAACTCAAAAATTTGAGCATGTCTCTTCACTGGATTTTCATAATCCCCATCTTAGAGAAAATATTCTTTGTTTCACAATCACACCTTACTAATGTCATTTCTTCATGGCAGTACACACACAGTTTAGCAATTACTGTCAAGGGTGAAGTACAGGAAGAGTAAAATTTCATCAAAGATCTCTAATAAACACCTTGAGACCTCAGTAAGAATTGCAGCCACTGCCATTAAACCAGACTGGTGTGTTAGTTTCACAAAAATAAGGTCAAATATCCTACTTGTTTTATGTTTTTGTTTCTTACTCTCTCTCTCCCTTTTTTTTTTTTTTTTAATGTTCTAAGAAAAATATTTAAAATGTTTTTTACTTACATATTAATGATACTGCATATTTTTCAAAAGTAGTGACTCCTGTTCTATTATGTTGGCTCATAACATCAGAGGAGGATATTGGTGGTATGACAGTCAAGGCTGAGCCTTCCCACCAATATCCCGTTACATACTGTTGCCATGCAACACAAGACCTACTCCTCCCAGCAAGGGCACCTGGCACAGGTGGGAACTTTAATACATGTGGCTGATTTACACTTAGACTGGATTAGGAAGTCTGTCACTCCAGTTTCTGATTTATATGTCTTGCTTACATGAGGCATATAATGCCAATAAAAGTAGCTGTAGTAAATAACTCAGTAAGTAATCATGCTTAAACTCTGAAAATCGTCCCACCCTCTGCTCTCCTGGTCCTACACACCAGAACAGCTTCTGCTGCCACCTTCTCTTCACCCATTTCCTACCTAAGACCTGCTATCCTCTTCAGCAGTGCAAGTGTAAATCCACTGAAAGCCCTGCTGCTTTGCTTTCTCCTTGGTTTGAGGATATGCATGACATGATCCTGTCTTACCCCTGGGTTCCCTTTGCAGTGACCCTAATATATACCAGCCCCAGGCTGCACAAGAAGCTCAAATATCGCTGCGTATTCTGTGGGATTCCTGAGCACCATGCTGAGAGAGAATGGATGCTAAGGAGTCCAGATATTTCTCTTTTTGATAAACGCCAAAAGGTGGATGAGAATGTGCCCCATGCTGCTATGCAATGTGGGCTTTGTCTCCCATGCCTTTCCCAAGGAAAAAAAAAAACCTGTAAGAGTTTAACTGTATAGTGGCAGATCTGCCTGCTAAAAGGTTTCTGTTATTTTCAGTCATCTATAGTGAAATTTCTTCCATTATTTCTGTGTCTTCTGCATCTTTATACCTCCTCTCACATCTCTTCTTTCTCACTTTTCTCCCTTCCTCCTAGCTGATTTGCAAACCTATCAAGCCATGACAGAACTTCTGAGTCCCTCATTTTAAATAAGACAAATTCACAGCTACAATCAGGCAGAAGCAATAAATAAAACAGTGGTTGTCTTTAGGCAGATGCTCTGAGGTGAATAGCTATGGGTCCCATTCCATATCTTCTTCTAAGTAGCTTTAAGCCCACACCACAATTCACCACCTTTATTACAGCTGAGAACCCCTGCCCTCACTTGAAGAAGGTAAAGGAAACAGCATCCTGCTTTGTAAGCAGGCAAAGCTGAAAATTTGACCCAGTCACTGATAAAACTGGGCTAACTCTCATCTGTGTTTTTTTTTTCCTCAGGAAACGTGTAGACATTCTGTCTGCAACCAAAGCTCTAGCCCTTAAGCTGTGCTGTTTTTCAAAGCACTGCTATGAAATCCAGGAGATAAAAACTGGGATCCCCTCTCTGGGCATTCCCCAATAAAGGATGATTTTTTTGTTCTCTGCAGAAGACTTAACCAAGGAATGGTTAATCATGTTTTTTGCTCACTGTTCATTTAGCTGGAGTGCTGGGCTGTAACTAGCCTTAGTTTGTATTGCTTGTTAAAGTTTCCAGTGAAGGGCTTCCTGTTAGAAAGCGTGGCTATGACAAGAAGAAACCTTCCATGGAAGTGTCTTCATTCTCTCAAGCTCTATAAGGATAGAGTTCTTGGATCCAGGAGGAAAATCCTGATATGAAAAGCGGTGGGAAAAAATCATATCTTCCTTGTCTAATCATATACAATTAGAACTATTTCTTTATACCTGGATTAGGCAGTGAAACTCCAGGGACTCCTGTGTCTCTTGTGCATGACCAGACCACTCTCCCTATCCAATGGCTGCTCTCTATCTCAAGGCAGGCAGTTTTCTCTGCCACAGCAGTTCTAAGCTGCATAAATACTTAAACATTTGCTGAGAGAGGAAAGAGTTTCAAAGGAGATTGATTTGACAGTGCTGTTGTTCAGGTGTTCACACAGGATGTGGAAAACTGAGGTTTGGGTCCCTACTTCAATGAATATTTAATTATTTATGGAAAGTGGAGCAACTGCAGTAGGAAGGGGTAAGAAGCAGAGATGGCTCTGGGGCTGAGGTTCTTGCAGTGGATGAGGGAGAAAGAAGAGCAAGGCCTGGAGCTGCCAAGTCACCCATGCCTCTGCTGACTGTCCAGTTGCTGCATGAGTTGCATTTGCTCTGCTACCTCAGGGAAAATTTTTAAAGCTACCTTTTCTCTCACTACAGAGTTTTTGAAACCTCCAATTCTAGCATTTCTCATAATTTTCAGAACATGTTCTTCAGTGGTAAACTTAATTAACTACTTTTTATGCTGTGAAAGTATTATTAAAAAAAAAGAAATGAAAGATCCAAGATCCTTGCTTCACTTTGAGCAGGTAAGAAAATACTATGTTTTTTTTGTTGTTGTTGTTGTTGTTGTTGTTGTTGTTGTTGTTGTTGTTGTTGTTGTTGTTTTTTTGGCTATATTTTCAAGACTTAATTCTAGGACTTACTGGTTCCTGAGCATTTTTGTGGCTGAAAAATAAATAAATAAGTAGAATTCTTTTGTGCACTTGATTTAGATTTCTTAAGACTTGATGTCATTAGTCTCATAATGTCTCATAATGCATCATGAAAGGAGGTAATAAAAGTAAAATATCCACCATGAGGAAATGGAAGTGTATGTTCTCAAACTTCATCTCAGACATGCAGGCTAACTAACTAATAGAAAACATTCACAGAGTCAAGGAGCATGAAGTCTACATGCAGGGGAAGGATTATCTCAGCATTGCTTTGCAGATGGGATGTGTCTTTAACTTTCATGCCACCTTTGGAAGTCCTTCTTATCTTAATCCTTTCCTTCTCTGGTTTTAATCACTTCCTTACTATATTTGCTCTTTCCAACATGGCAGATAATTGTTTTCACTGGTAGTATCTAAAGATGTGAAATCCAAGAGCTTTATCCTTACTTTTCTTTACCCAATCATTCCAAGTCCCTTTTGACTTTCTCTGTAGTACTCAGCAGTGAAGTTTAAGGCTGTTAGCTCTAATTTTGCTGCTCACATATGCACTTCCCTCAAATATTGCTGTGTCTGCCTGCAGTGGAATTCTGGGTCACAGCCTGAACCAGTAGGTGGGCACCTGAGTGAGGAGTGGGAGACCCTACAGCCACCCTTCCTCTCCCTTCTGGCCATGCTTCCAGGAGTGTGTATGTACTCAGAGCCTGAGCAGTTTACCCCCAAGCCTCCCTCCCCCCTCTGTGGTTCACCAGAGTTTGAATCAGAGAGGGCTGCATTCCTCAGCTCACCTTTTTTTCTCAAACTGTTGCTGGGAGGAGTGAGTTAATTCCTCTTTTGTTAAATTGTTCTATAGTGCCTGTATCCCAAATAAAGGCTCTGTCAACACCTCTATTCACTTTGCATTTTGGCAAGCCAGACAGCCAAATACTTTTAAAGCTATTTCATCATAAGCCCCCTAAGATATTTACCATGGCATTTCTGAACAATATCACAGGGAGGTCTGGATGGGGAAAGACTATTCCTTTGAATGAACTTTTGCTAGGGCACACCCCTGTATTCTCACATCCACAAAGCTCGCATCCCTTGGGCCTCTAGGTGTGAACTGGGGTAGAAAATCCACCCCTGCTGAGTAGAGCAAATCCAAGACTGCCTAATGAGGCTGAATGTATACAAGTCTATGGGGCCAGATGACATGCATTCCAGGGTCCTAAAGGAGCTGGCTGATGTGGCTGCTGAGCTCCATCAAATTTAAAAGTCGTAGCTGTCGGGCGAAGTCCCTGGGGAATGGAAAATAGAAAACATCACTCCCAATTTACAAGAAGTGCTCATCAACCACAGCAGCTCATGGCTTGATTTACTGCTAGAGTACACTAATATTAGACCAATGTAACTCCATTGATTTCTGCAGATTTATAGTTTTATTATACTGCAGTAATACATCATTTAACACAGCACTCATAGTTTGATGAAGGGGCTATATGGCAAAAATCTTGCCTGATTTTTCCAGCTGTATCAGCTGATTTAATCTAACATATCACTTCTCCATGCAGTTCTTGAGGTTCTCAGTCCAACCACAGTGTTGGTAGAAAAAATTATAAATGATCTAATCTCGTTAGCCTCTGAACCAAAAGGTACTTGAAAACTACTGGTGGTAGGTACCTCAAGCAATACATAGTAAAGAATTAAAATCAATTCAGCAGTATACATGAAGGGAGAATTGTAAAGGACTGGTCCGGTGCTGTATGTATCTGTCACCAAAACGGCTGTCCTGCATGAGAATATTTGCCTGTATTTTTTCAGCTGAGTTGTAGATGCCTTGGAGAACTTGGAAAATTGGGTGGAATTTCTGCACTTTCACATATTTCTCTATTTGTTTTCTTGATCATGCACATAACACAAAAGTTATCCTATGAGCTTCTTACTTTCTCTTATTCTGTTTCATGCTGTAGAAGGGAAAACATTAATCCTTTGACAGGCGCTATACTGGCTTATCGGGAGTATGCATAAAAAACAATTTAGGGTGAAAGAACAACTATTACGTAGAAAGGAAACACAGGAAAACTTAGAATGAAAAGATGTAATAACACCTTTGCAAAGCAAAGTTTAAAAAAGTGAAGTTCAGTCTGAAGCAGAAAAAATATGTATCTGTGAATTTGGGCAGATAATCTATCTGCAGTCTGGGAATGAGAAGCACAAAAATGTTTGCTGGGAAAACAAGAAATCCACTGGATATCCTTAACTGGAAGTACATATTCATTAAATTCCTAGCAGGAGACTCTTGGCAGGATAAAGAAATGTGTCTGATTTCTGACAGGTCAAGCAACAATGATATGTGGCAGAATTGTAATTCCTAGGGGGAGAAGACATCAAGTTTGCTGGCAATGAACAGAAAAGTTTCCAGTAAGAGAAATCCCTGACTTCACCAGGAAGGGCACTATCTAGCAGTTTGGAATTGTGCTACTTGATAAATAAGGACACAGAATACCTGCAAATTACAAAGATATCTGATTCCCAAGGGGCATAAATTACCTTGATTCCTGCAGTCTGCACTGCAGTCTGATTCTCATAGGTAAGGAAATCATCCACCTGGTTCTCTGTACTTCACTACTTTTCTGGAAGCCCATTTAGGCCTGCATGTCTTGTATCTGAGATCTGCAGTAATTATTTTCTATCACAAGGTCCTGTGCAGACCTAGTTTCAGGATAAATCCTGAAATGCAGTCATGAACTCAACCATTAACAACAAAAAGATCATAACATTCCAATCATATTGCAAAGGCAGTCACTGCAGAAAAAAAAATGTGTGTGTGTCTGTGTATTATATATATATATATATATATATATATATATATATATGCAGTTCAGATGAACTTCATATATTCAAAGAGCATTGCAATCACAGTCTGCATTTTTGTTTCTGCAAGCTTTCCTCAACCTTTAAAATGGTCACTCATCTTTCCCTCATGTCTCAGGATAAACTGTACTACACATACACTGTGTGAAGCACCATCTTCCTCTCCCAGTGGGGGAGAGAAGCTGGCAGCTTCATGTTCCCGGCCAGTAGGCAAAAAAAAATACTCTCCCAATATATTTGCAGCAACTCAAATGCTGGGAGTCCTTGACAAGCAACCTGCACTTTAGATTTCTTTCTGGTCTTCAGGGTCTTTCTATATAGTGCTCAGTGGGAATCATTGTGTAGAAATGGGTTAAAAAAAGGTTCACATAGTCATGGTCAATGTATTCACTAAAAAATGGCAGAGAATCTGTTGCCAGTCTTGCATCTGGAGTAGAAAAACAAAACAGAAGTTTCTCAGAACTCCAAGAAAATCTTTCTTGTATGTCTTTTTCTCATAGACAGCTTGGGCTGATTCTGAGTTGAGGGGGTATAAAAGTCCAGGGGAAAAAATACACAGAGAATATCACTTGTATCAAAAGATAAATATTTCATCTCTGATCTATTCAGAATATCTACACTTCAGGCAGGACAACCTTGGCAGGTGTATGGAACTGTTAGGTCACAGCCTGAACCAGTGATTGAGCGCCTGGTGAAGGGACATATCCAGCCCTGGGAGCAAGGTGGAAGCAGTTCACCTCTCCCTAACCTCATTAAAGGGCTGGCAGCCACTTGTGTTCTTGGAGATTGTCTGTTTTGGTGTGTTTGGTGAGCCCTGATCCTCAGAAAGGGATAAATGATTTCTTCTTCATTACTAGATTGTGACTTCTACCTGTCTTGGGTGGTCCTGAACTGGTTTAAAGCAACTATATCCGCTGCCTCCTATCCATACATTTGTCAGGGCAGGCAGGAGCACCTATGAAAGGCAATATAAATTCTGAAATAGCTTTATGAAAGGGAGTAGCAAGTTGGTTTGGATGAGAGGAAATCCATTTCACTGGAAAAGAAGTTATTTGGGCCCATATTGGGATTCCTCGGCTCCCCTTGGCATGGGCTGGCATCCATAGTAGAGGGATGGGGGCCCATTAAGGGAGGGGTGGGAACATTGTCAGTTCCCCGAATGACAGTATATTCTAAAGGCCTAGGAAAAGATATTTCAATAAACAAAGAAAGACATTTTGATGCATCCACAGTAGCCTGATCTCTGTTAGTGGCCTTAAATCATTTAAATACCTAGGAAGAGCATCCTGGTGATGAAAATCGATTACTGTGCAATCAAGTTAAACAACTAGAATGTAAGATCACTGTATTAACAGGTAAATCTACCTGAACTAATGCAGTTCAACAAGACAGTGCCTTGTCTTTCATGAATGAAGGGAGCAATTGAACCCCTAAGGTCCTGAATATATTGAAAAGTAGAACTCTAAAAAACCTGAGCTAGAGGTTTCAATGGTGCTGGACCCTCTAAAAATCTGTCCAATAGCAACTCAAAAAAAAAAAAAAGAAAAGAAAGAAAAAAAAAAAAGAAAATCCGGGACAGACTTATGAAGGTGGTACCTGAAGAACCTGAAGAATGGTTTCCCCCCCAAACTCTAATGCATGTCACTGCTGAATTGATGGACTTAGTCCAGTGATTCCAGAAAACACTGAGGGAAAGCATCTGGCCTTGTTGTTGAGATTACAAGATATGGAAGCTGAAAGTGTTGTGGTAAATGACCCAGAAGTTTCCAAACTAGCCTCTATCATGAGACAGTGAGCACTGAGGTGAAACTTATATGCCACTGTCATACATAGTGAGGAAAATCATTCCTTAAATGGATTATGATGGCCTGTTGACTGAAGTCTAATAAACCAGATATATCCACCCATAGTGGTTTATGGAATTCTACAAAATAGCTCCAGAATTACATCTGGGAGCTAGTTATTAGAGAAACCCTCTGTGAGGACACTTTTGAAAGTCCTGACATGATCCAATACAATGTGGGGATGAGAGACAAATTCTACAGCAAGCTTCCCCTCATCATTATGGGACACTTGTAAAAATCTTGATTACTTTGGTGGTCTCCAAGGCTGTAATTAAACAGGCCACTCAATTAGTGGCTCACCTCAGAGAAACTGAGTGCCTAAGATTAAAGTGCAATATTCAAGCAATACAGGAAAAGGAATAATGATCTTGAGAATTCCAAGCCTGAATATTTCCCCTCACTCCCCCCCAAGGATTCCACAGTCAGGGCCTGTGAGAGTGTCTTCCAGGCAAATGTAGAATGACCTCATATGGGCTGGGCTACTGTCTAGTAAGACTTATAAACAACTCAACTGTGTCCTCCTAAGCCTGTGGCGGCAATTATGGAGGCAATGTTTTACACCTTCACCCACTAAAAGGGAAGATACCAGGCCTATAGAAAAGATTACTCCACAAGTATGGAGGCTAGAAGATGTCCTAATACTCTCTGAGATGTCAGCCACCTCAGGGGGCCCAAGTAGCTACAGACGGACCTCTGGAGGATCTAGTAGTAAAAATAACACTACCTATTCAAGGGCGGGTTTTGCAAGGCCAGATCCTCAGAAAGGGATAAGTGATTCCTTTTTTATTATTGGTTTGTGACTGCTACCTTTCTTGGGTGATCCAAAACTGGTTTAAAGCGTCTGTATCTGCTGCCTCCTGTCCTTACAGCAGGTCCACACACACTGCTGCTACCAATGGTCTTTGTATGTGTACATGGAAGATTTGAGGGCTGTCTACACGAGCTCAAATCTACACAGCAGCAGAATTCTATAAAGAAAGAAGTAATTGCTTTTGCGAAAGCTGGTTGTAAATGTAGATTGCTAATGCCTGGCACAATGGATGCCAGCAAATGTACTCTTCATAGATACTGCCTTGCTTTCCCCAACAAATTGTCAAGATAGGGATGAGATACAGAAAATCACTGTTTCTAAACATAGGATGTAAGCCTCCAAAACAGAGGGAAATCTTCGGGCCACTCTCCAGAAGATCTTGGCAACTTTCTCTGGGAGAAATACTCATATATAATTAATTGAAAAGGTTCGTTCATTTGTCAGAGGGAATCTGAAAGTGTAGAAACTTTCAAAAAGAAGACAGGTATTTACAGTGGCTGGGTAACCTAACAATCAACTATCAACAACTCAGGAGTGAGCTGGTCATGACTGTCCTCTCTGCTTTCCATTGTCATGTGAATGCAGGATTGTGTTGGGAACCTAAAGGTCCCTGACTGAAGAATGGTCCTGCAATGGAACAAAGTGTTCTGACAGTTTTAAGATAAGTGTAAAGAGTGTGTCTTGTAGAGACAGCTGACCTCGGTAGTTTATCTTGGTTTTGCAAGGACTTGTTTTGCAAGCAGGTGTTCCAGTTGGGCTCTGTATTATGTGTTGGCCATGTGGGTACAGCGTGCAAGTGGAAAAAACCCTGCAGACCCAGGGGAAAATAAAAGCAGGAGAGAGGCTGAAGTGGGGGAGAGAGGAAAAGTACCCTTTGGAGCACAGGACGTTCTGCTGGAACTACCTATCAAATCCACCGCCATGTTCCTTCTCTTTCCTTTTTGGCTGTTTGCTGTCTCTCAAGAGTTGGTAAGTAATAGAGCACTTGCTTAGGGGGTTTCTGCTTGCCACTTACTAGGATGCCTGGATGCCTGTGTGTGTATGAGTGTATGCTGAATAAATCTCATGCCACTCTGCACTGCTGTGAGTGTGTCATTTGCTTGCCTCTGCTACTGAGACATCCCGTCTCTCAAATCCAAATGTGCCCTGAAACAAGGATGGGTAGGAAGTGGGAAGGGTTATGTTTAGGAAACTGCCAGATTCCATACTTGCCTCAGTAGATGTTTGCAGACGTTTTCTCTAAGAGAGATAAGTATTGCTGTGTTTCATCTGCTCTAGGAGCAAGCAAACTTCCTATAGAAAAAGTTCCTATACTGGTAATCTATTAAGCATCATGCATGCACTTTTTTGCAATGCTTTCTCTCATTGTATACTACAAAAATCAGCAGTTAGACAAACCGTGGCTTCATACAGAGTTAATGCTTCATTGGCCCTTTCCATCCTGCAGTTGAAGTTTCTCTGTGAAACCATTAGATCACATCAGCCTTTACATACTTCAGCATGCTACCTGACAAAGACAATAACTTCACTAAAAAATTATGAGCATCATTTCTGTAACTGCAGAGAGGGACAAGCCGTGCTTAACATGGCATCTGACTACTGATAGGCCCATGGAGGCTGTAGTGTTTAACTGAGACCTGTGACTGATGACCTTGTCATTGTCTGTGGCACAGCTTAATCCTCTGCTGCTCACTTACCTGACTATAAGGGCCCATGATTCATTCCTGCTTTCACTATGTGAGAAAGGGACAATCTCCTGACTCATGAGCAGTTTTATCTTTCCCTCTAAACAGAAAACAGAAATGGAACAGCAAAGTCTTCTGGGAGATTCTTCTTTTCTGAGAGCCAGGTACCTAGAAATATTAACAGTCCATGGAACTGGAGCATTAACTCTTTAACTCCCAGTGCATTACATGATGTTATTACATGGAATACCAATAACAAAAAATCATAAAAGCATGACGTTCCAAAACCGTTTTTATGCTACTGGTCTGTGTAGTTTGTTTCCTTTCTTATTCTTGATTCTCTTATCAGTGAGAACAGGGACAGGTTTGTCTTAACACTATTTCATTTGCCATCTATCAGTCAGGGAAAGATTGAGTACAAGGTGAAGACCATGTCTGTCTAGCATCCATAACGTCTGTTTTCAAGTTTCCTCTGTAACTCAGAAAATCCATCTAGTGCAGGATCACCAGCCAGATAAGGCCTGCTTCAGACCAAGAGCCTCTCCATCAGCTCCATTGCCTAGTGACAGGATCTCTGTGGCTCAGTTCAGTTGTTTAAACATATGCACTTCATGCTATTTGAGATGGTTGAGGAAATCCCTGGTTTGTCTTCCATCCGCTGTTTGAGGATAGTGCCACATGCCATGCCTGCAAATCCCCAGAAGTTGCTGGTATATCCAGGGTGTCATAGGGTCCTTCAAAGTGTCACAGAAAGCCTCTGTGTATGTAGTCAAATTGGGCTCACAGAAGGGTTTAGATACCTTACTGGCATGTAAACATCTAAAAGTAATTCTAAACCTTCAGCTGAATCACAGTCCAGAAGAGGAGGATTTTACACAGTATTTATTGCTGTTAATGAGGATGGACTGCAACTCCTAGCTATTTGTTCAATAAAGTCACTCCTAGCAATACTAAACCTACATTGTTTTTGTTCTGGTGATCCAGAAAGACCTGCAAATTATTCACTGCTTATTTTTATCAAAATTACTTGCTCTAGAAGAGGCACTGCTTGTCGAAGACCAGATGATTTTATTTATCCTCTCAAGACACAGGTATCTGGTGCAACACATTTCTCATTCACATTAACAGAAATAAGAATGGCACTTGCTTTGAAATCAGAACTTCTATACTGAAGAGACGAGTTGTTTCTAAGAGCTAAATATCATGCTCTGAGTTTAACTCTTGTGAATTAACGTTTCAGACAATTCAAGGAATCAATGCATTCAAAATGAGTTTTTCACAGTTTCCAAAGGAAGTCCGTGTTATATGTATTGATGACACTATTTCCTTCAAACTACCGAGTTAGTATCTAAGACATTCAGCAATCCAGAAATAAAATGGGCTATTCAATGTTATCTGATCTATGCAAGCTATTGTAACTGTCATTTTAAAAAGTAATTTATTGATAATTACCTATCTGTGAGTACTATACAGTCCCTTGAGAATGTGGCATGCCTCTTCAGACACAAGTGGTGTGACAGTTAAGACAATATGGAAGTAGAGAAGGTGCAAACATGAGTATTGCTGTACATTATTTTTCATAATAATAGATACTGAATTAACACTAAGATCATCACTTCTGTACACAGTGTAGTCACTGCCAAAATGTTCTACTCTTGGCTGTATGTCAGATCTTTCAATAGCATTTCAATATGCTGTACCTCAGCTTCACCAGCGGAAAAGGGCCACACTTGCACTATGAACAAGAAATGCAATGTTAATTAATCTAAAAATCTATTATCCCTAATTTTACTTACAGCTGGTGAGGTTTGTTAGCATGGCAGATTTGTGCAGGTTGTTTTGTTTTCCTGCATGGTTCTGATTGCAGAGGTGGATATGTGGATTTGCTGTTATGATGGTGTTGACTCTAATCCATCCAAGGAGACAGAGTGTGACTTATATGTAGCTCTGAAAAATTCCTTGCCAGAGTTGCTACCATCTGGGCAGAGAGTTGCCGAACATGGCAACTGCGGGAAGAGCTAAACAGAACAAACAAGTTTTATGATAATGAAGCACAAATGGGTGGCTTATTAGTACATAGACAGGAATCATAGAATCATAGAATCGCAAAGGTTGGAAATGACCTGCAAGATCATCGAGTCCAACCATCCTCCCACCACCATTGCTACCACAAGCCTCTAAACTATATCTCGTAGTTCCTCATCCAGATGCCTCTTGAGCACTGCCAGGGACAGCAACTCCACCACCTCCCTGCGCAGGCCATTCCAGTGACTGACAGCTCTCTGAGAGAAAAAGTTTTTCCTCATGTCTAACCTAAACCAGCTCTGGTACAACTTGCAGCCATTTCCACCTGTTTGTTGCCTGGGAGAAGAGGCCAAACCCCTCCTCATCCCAACCTCCCTCCAGAAAGTTGTAGAGTGCAATAAGGTCTCCTCCAAGCCTCCTCTTCTCCAGATTAAACAATTCCAGCTCCCTCAGCTGCTCCTCATAAGACCTGTGCTCCAGACTCCTCACCAGTTTTGTTGCCCTTCTCTGGACACATTCCAGGGCCTCAATGTCTTTCTTGTAGTGTAGGGCTCAAAACTGAACACAGCACTAGAGATGCGGCCTCACCATTACTGAACACAGAGGGATGATCACCTCTCTGCTCCTGCTGGCCACACTATTTCTAATGCAGGCCAGGATGCTGTTGGCCTCTTAGCCACCTGGGCACACTGTGAACTCATGTTCAGCCGAGCATCAACCAACACCCCCAGATCCCTTTCCTCTTTACAGTCATCCAGCCACTCATGCCCAAGCCTATAGCACTGCATGGGGTTTTTGTGGCCAAAGTGCAGGACCCGGCAGTTGGCCTTGTTGAACCTCATCCCATTTACCTCAGCCCAGCAATCCAGCTTATTTAGATCCCAAGCATGCTGTCCATACAACTTCAGAAGCTACTGATGGAATATGAAGAGATAGTCAGGTATTCCATTGCCTGGTCAAACTAAAGAAAAGGACAAAGGTGGAGACCTTTATAAGCAAAATTAAAACCCAGGTAAAACTCGTCTGCTTAGATTTGTTTACAAGCATGAATCTCAGGTTAGGTTTCTGGACATAAGATGAATATTGAATGAGAAGACCACTCAGAATTCCAGCAGTTCGAAGTTGCATTCAGAGGCTTCAATTCATGCAACGCTATTTCAGTGTTTTTTTCTCTGATTACTGTTTTCTCTAGAGGATACTCCCTAAATACGTTTGCTTTAGCAAAAATAGAAAAGTATGTAAATATACTATTTTCTTTGAGATCCACTTCTTCCCTGTCCATATTTTTTAAAGCTTTTATGGTCTTTGTGAACATGCATAGCTATTAGTTTTTTAATCCATCCCCATTAACACAAGGCAGTCTCCTTTTTTCCTCTACCTCTTATTCTCCAGTTATTTTTTGGAGTTTTCTAATTAATTTCCCTACATTTCCCTGCTGAGGGAGAAAGGACTTTGTGGGACTCACAAATTGCTTGAAAGCCAATGACCTCACTAAAGCAGATATAAGAAATGTTAGATGCAGAACTTCTCTGAAAACCTTGACTCAGCAAATATGCAAGCAGGCTCCAAAAATAGACTGTACTTTCCCAATTCACATGTGCTGCATGTGCTGTACTTCTGTGCTGTGCTTTCCAAAAATAGCATTCACATATTATTGGTTGTTCTAAATCCATGATTATTTAGCTGTAGGCTTTTGCAACACAGACATCAAAGCACTGGGGCTCCACAGTATTTTCATAGAGTGAATAGGCACCTCCCCTTGTAGGCACAGAAATATGGCCTTAAGTCTCCTCCCCCATGTAGTTGCACATAGCCAAGAGTAAAAAACTTGATTACAAACTGAATTAAAAGCTTCTCCCTCATACTTGATGCATTGAATCACAGAATATCTTGAGTTGAAGGAGACACACATGAACCATCAAATCCAACTCCTGGCTCTACAAAGGACCAGCCAAAATGAATTTCTGAACAGAAATGCTGCAGGCACACAGCAAAAGAATATAAACTCATTATGCCCATTTGAATGCATGTAAGAGGCTTCTTGGTCTAAAGAAGCCTTTTGTCAGAGCCAGGTACTATCCTTCTTCCTGTAATTACCATAAGCTATTAGCCATATATATTACTGATAGTTCAACAGAAACATAATAAATGCCTATATTTTGTTCTAAACCCCACTAGTCCAGCTGAATGATCCAGTACTGCATGGATTCATGTCAGCCTTTATTAATTGTTCAACTGCAGTGAGGTAAAAAGGACAAACAGAGGTGAGATGTGACTCACATCTCTTAATGGATATGGTAATGATAAGAATGGATCTGCAGCAAAGAGAACTTCAATTCCTGAACCTTGTTTGCTTCCTATCAGGCAGCTATATGACCTCCAAGTTTGAGAAAGGGGATTTAAGCAATGCCTTAAAAGCAGCCTAGAACAATTTCATTTGTGGCTAATACTGCATGGTGCCATATATTTACTGACAGCATGTACCACCTCTTCTCTTATCCAAATAGCCTACTATTACCACTGTTTCTCTTATCAACTACCTTGTTATATACTGAACTCCAACAGCTTTACTCCTAAGTATACAAACATGTAAGTGCACTGGCATGATGCAGACCTGGCTACTACTCGTGTGGTTTTATTTCATGCAGCAGGAATGCCTACAAATAAAAATTAGTGCTGCTGCTCCAGGAGTAGAGAAAGTTGCCAAGGAGCTGGCAGCTCATATCTCATTACCTGCTGATATCTTTTTTTCTGTCATCACAGGCTAAGACAAAGGATCGTTCAGATCTGCTTCAGGATGTGATGGAGATGCTTGGCTCTTACAAATAAATGCATCAGAAAGTACTGCTTGCAGGTTTATAACTTGCTCTGTATTCAGCAATCTTCACTGCAACTTCTAATTCATCTAGGTCACTCTGAAAGTAATGCCTCCTGTTTATTTCCACAGGAACTACAACAGATACAATGAACAGAATAACACCATGTGATTGAGCAAATTCTTAGCTATGAAACACTATTTTTCAGCATAGTCACTACTATTAGCTATGCCTTTTTGTCAGCAATGAACAAGAGCATGCATGCATGCTGTGCTTAACCCACTGCCACTGTTGCCAAGGATGAAATGCACCACTCACCACTTCACTGTGCTAACATCTACTTTTTGGTCCTCATAAACATTCAGCAAGTGTTGATGAAGGTCAGTGGATGCTTTTCTTTCCACACGAAGAAATTCAGTGACATACCCTTGCTTCATACTCACTTCCATGTTAGATGCCATTTTGTCAGACTGCCCCTTGTGCTGCCATCTTTTGCGCAGCAACAAAATGCAATGGGATATTGGTGGGAAGATTTAATCTCTACTGCCATACCACCAACAACCAACTCTGATGTTTGGGCAGACATAATAAAATAGGGTGCATTACTTCTGAGCAGCCCTCGTAAGTATTGATTCACTTGTAAATAAAAATTCCTATCCACCCTGCTCTAAAACTTTGACAAGACTTTGAGCCTTCTCCAGAACTTGGAAAAGCAATGCTACAAGCTGCTAGTATATGTTCTCTGTGGAAGTACAACAGCAGTCTAGGAGTGCTGAATAGACACAAGTCGTAGAAAGTGTCTAGAAGAATACCTCCATGATGGAGGTAGTTCACCATTTCATCCTTATTCCTGTATGAATAAAGTAGATTCATCTATTTATGAAAAACCTCTGCTGTTCAGGAGCAAAGATGTAGCCAACAGGCCTGCTGAGCTGGTGCAGACTGTGCAGTGAAGCAGTACAAAGGAGGTTTGTGTGTGGCAGACAAGTTGGCTCCTTCATTCTTCAGTCATCATATGATGCTGGAATATTAGTGTACAGATTTAAGTGGGTATGAAAGAGTGCTCTTGATTGCCATTTCCTCAGAGGAAAGACAGTCTGCTTATGCATAGCTCTGAATAAATTCTCTGCTAACCATAGAGTCATCTGATACAGCAAGTATAGCTTCCAAACCAGGCAACAAACTCAGCTGCCAAGAGCAGCAACCAGAAATGGTGGTTTCTCTTAGTTTTCAGGAGTCAAGTGCCAAAATAACTGGATCAGGGAGGAGCAGGTACCATTTCAGGCTGTTCTGCTGGGGCTTCCAAATAACTGTTCTTTGTCAGCAATGAATTATGACTAAGACATGAACAATGAACTCTAAACCTAGGAAAACTCCTCTAGCTTGGTTACAAACAAGAGTCTCACATTAGGCTCGGAAAAGTTCATAAGTCTCCTGAGTGAAGTTGAGATGGGCCTTTTCATGAACCACCACTGAATGTTAAGCAATTTAGAGCCTTCGGGCAGTGAAGACAACAAATGGAGAGGCAGGCTCAAACATGAGGAGATGAATCTCCACTTGGACTGCTGAGTTGTGGAACTTCTCCATCTTGAAAAGCCTCAGCTCTCTCAGCCCAACCTTGTAGAGGAGGTGCTCTAGCCCTTTGATCATCTTTGTGGCCCTCCTCTGGGCTTGCTCCAACAACTTCATGTTCCTCTTGCATTGGAGGCTCCAGAACTGGACATAATACTCCAGGTGGGGTCTCACAAGAGCAGAGTAGAGGGGCAGAATTGCCTTCCTCAACCTGCTGGTCACATTTCTCTTGATGCAACTCAGGATATGGTTGGCCTTCTGGGCAGCAAGTGCACATTGCTGGCTAATGTTGAATCTCTCATCAATCAGTACTTCCAAATCCTCCTCAGGGCTGCTCTCAAGTCATTCTACACCCAGCCTGTATTTGTGTTTGAGATTGCACTGACCCAGGTGCAGGACCTTGCACATGACCTAGTTGAACTTCATGAAATTTGCATGGGCCTACCTCTCAAGCCTGTCTTGGTCCCTCTAGATGGGATCCCTTCCCTCTAGCATGTCAACTGAACTGATCAGCTTGGTATCATCTGCAAACCTGCTGAGGGTGCACTCAATTCTACTGTCCATGTCACCTGCAAAGATGTTAAACAGCACTGGTCCCATCACTGATCCCTGAGGAACACCATTTCCGAGGGATCACAGCATGACATGAGGAGATACTGTGTTAAGCTCATGTGTGGTGGATTTTGAAGCAATAGTAACTCAGTGGTAAATCAGAGACCAGCTTCCTTCCAGTTTCCCCACATCAACTAGTTTGAGTGAGACAGGTGAAGCAGTGCCTGCTTACATGAGCTATACATCTGTTCTTACATCTTGACATCATTGTTTCTGACTTTTTTCCCCTCACAAGTAAAAACAAGCTGCAATTATCCTGGGCTCATTTGAGAAATATAGAAATATATATATCATTATGATTATCACTAGTATTTGCTATTCTTTAATCTTTCTTTAATATTACTTTGCTCTTTTCAGTATCTTAAGCTCTTCAAAATCTTCTAAACAGCACAACTGTTTTACCTATTACCAAAATAAAAGTCAAGAATAAGAGCTTTATGAAAACATTAAAAATGTCGCAATACTTGAACCAAACCTGATTTACACTCACTCTGGATGATCTAACAATTTACAGCTCAGGTTCACACAGTAGTGAGCAATCTGACAGCCAGACCAACGGTTGTTTCAGAAAAGGGGAAAGTCATGAAACAAGCAAAAGGATGTTTTATGGAAATACATCAGTTCACAGAAGGGCTGTATTTGCAATAGCATTTTTCACAGTCAGTACTTCTTATCCTGATTAAAAAAACAAACAAACAAACAAACAAAAAAATATTGCAAATGCTGACCAGGTTTACTACAGGCATTGTGTTGATCTCACCCTAGAGAAAGTAACAATGATTTGACAGCCTGCAAAGTATTTTAAAAATAGACCACGAAAGCTCCTGAGAAAACAAGTTCTAAAAATAGGACTGAAGCTGAGGGAGAAAAGAAATGGGGAAAAAAAAAAAAG
Source organism: Phasianus colchicus (assembly GCF_987193195.1). NCBI lineage: Eukaryota > Metazoa > Chordata > Aves > Galliformes > Phasianidae > Phasianus > Phasianus colchicus. The sequence continues at coordinate 75,025,598 of NC_143436.1, read as the reverse complement.
CTTTCAGGGGTTCATTCAAGGGCACACAATGAATTAATTGCAGTGCTCTGCAGTGAAAATAGCTTCTTTGATTTCTTCCTGTTCTGCAGTAGTACCTTAGTGAGGGGGGAAGAGAGAAAATGTCAAAATTTTAAGAAATTTAAGCAAATGTCATTGGGATTTTCCTTCCATTCCACCTCTCACCAACCTTGAGTAGAAGAGTTTCACAGAAGTGGCATGGATCTCTCTTATTCTATGGTTCCCTCCCTTCACACACGCCCTTGTTTCTGTTCTCCAGTGCCAATAATCCTTCACATACACAAAAAGAGATTTTATGAATACATCTTTGCTGCACTGTACAGAGACTGATCTCAGGAGACTGAGAAAATAATTATAACAAATAAATTATTTTAAGCAATTGCCTCAGTTTCCTAATTTTTCATAATGTAGGAAGCTAGGCATCAAGCACGCCTTCATTTTGTATGCCCAAGCACTAGGCTAAAACATGAGGCTTTTAATTTTTAGTATCATGCCATCAGATTTGTTAAATGAAGCTGAAACCCTGCTGTGGCCAGAATCACAGCCATAGCTTTGCTGGAGGCTAACGAGAAATAAGCTTGACCTACTTTACCTTGGCAATGTCCATCAAATTGCATGGAAAGGGCTTAACAACTGAAACTACTGGAATACCTTGAGGTAGGGGCCAATCAGCACAGAGACGTGTGAACTGCAGACTCCCATAGACTGAAATCTTGGCACTTCTTCAAATATGCAATTTGCCTACAGATAACCTTCATCCAGGTCTCCTTTTCATTGCTAAGTAAGAAAACACTGGTAGAAGAAGAAACCATTTAATTAGGCTATGGTCATGTTTTAGAAAAAAAAAAAACAATCTGTCTCCCACTAAGAAAGTTGCAGGGGAAGGAAAGTTCACCCTGACTTCTCAGCAGGAGCACAAAAGAAAAGCAAGTCACCAGTACAGCTGAGGTCAAACACTCCCACAAAACTACTCTGCCAATCGAAAGAATAGTTATGAATGTACAGGGAAATATTTTCCTTTAAGATAGCCACAAAAATCAGCCAAATGAGGCTGATCTTGTGTTTGGCAGCTTCTTTACAACAACTGCTCACCCTAGATGTTTTGCTTAGTTGAGCACTAATTTAAATGTATTTCATTTCTTTCAAATGCAGTGCAGTCTTGACAAGAAGTGGACTCAGAAGAAGCTGAACCTCTGTGTGTGCCACTGCAGGGTGGCTCCCACTGGTGGCTCCTGACAGTGCAACAACAGTTTACTTACAGGATTCTCCTTGCTAGATGCTGTCAGAAGCAAGAAAAGTCAGGATTACTTATTTAGGGTTTCATTTTGTGAACTTTTACAACCCTAGTTTTTATTTGCTTCCAAAATCCGCGAGAAAATCAAATAAACTCTGGAGCCACAGAAGGAAAGTAACATGCAGTCTTCTGACCTCCTATGGTTATCTGTATCCTCACAGGGAAGTGACTCTGAGCATGAGATAGCAGCACACTGATACTTCTCCAGTACATCCTGGGGCATCTGTGGTTCTTTAGATAACTTTGTCCCAGTGTATCTTTGCCCATCAATAAGTGCAGATAAGGAATTAATATTCTATTCTGCAGAGCTTCCATTTTCAATGGGCTGGCACTCTTGGGCTCCAGGGAGAAGATTAACATTTCAGACCACGTTGAGTATTTTCTCAAAGTCAAGCTGAATGCATAGGTGCAAAAACTGAACATAAAACACATAAGCTTATTTTGCAGAAATATTGTTACATTTTAAAATGACATTTCAACAGCTGATAGTCTCTTCCTTTGACAGTGCCAATAGTCAGGGCCTTAATACATTAGGACAGAATTCGAGACCACAGTGCTGTGACTGGCCCAGAAATGGAGTGTTGTTTTAAGTTAAAACAGATTAGATAGTTTGTATGTTCTCAGATCCTGGCCCAGAATTTACTTCACACCTGGCATACCGAATAGCAGGATGAGGGGCCTTATAACTCCCATACTAATCGGGCTCTTTTTTGAGTATGACATTCAGAGTTCATAGAATCACAGAATTATAGAATGGCCTGGGTTGAAAAAGACCGTAATGATCATTTAGTTTCAAGCCCCATGCTGTGGGCAGAGTCGCCAAGCTCTAGACCAGGCTGCCTAAAGCCACATCCAGGTTGGTCTTGAATGACTCGAGGGATGGGCATCCACAAGCTCCTTGGGCAACCTGTTCCAGCACATCACCACCCTCTGTGTGAAAAAATTCCTTGTAATAAATAAAAGATATTGAAGTTGTAATCAGCAATCCCTGGCAGTCTGAATGTGTGCCTAAGCAAAGTCATTAGCTCATTTTCTTCCTTGGAATGACATATTTGAGGAACATCATCAGATACCTACTTTGCATCGCCATAGAATTTAACAATCATTATGCTACCTTGCAGTCCTCCTGAAGGCTTAATCCTCAGTATCTGGAAAAGTTACAGAGAAGATTGACATGGCTGGCTATTGAAAGGCTGGGAGATGAGTGGCTGGAGAGCAACCAAGCACAAAAGGTCCTGAGGGTGCTGGCAACAGCAGGCTCAGCATGAACCAGCATAGAGCCCTTGGCAGCCAGCAGGGCAAACTACATTTTGGGATGCATTAAACACAGCATTGTCAACCAGTCAATATAGGTGATTCTCCTACTGCATTTAGCACTGATGTGGACTGACCTTGAATATTGTGTGCAGTTCTGGATTCCACAATAAAAAAAGGCTGTTAGGATCCTTAAGACTGCTCAGAAAAGGGCAACAAAGCTGGTAATAGGTCTGGAAAGCATGTTCGGTGAGGAGAGGCTGAGGATGCTGAGGCAGTCCAGTCTGAAGAAGAGGCTGAGAGGCAACCACATTGTTTTTTGCAGCTCCTTTGGAAAGGATGCAGAGGGAGGCTGTGGGATAAAGAAGGTTGTTGTATTGCTAATTTACTCCTGGCAGCCCTTTTGATCCCAGCCCCACAGACAGAATCACAGAAACACCAAGGTTGGAAAAGACTTACAAGATCATCCAGTTCAACCATCCACCTATCACCAATAGTTCTCACTAAACCATGTCCCTCAACACAAAATCCAAACTTTCCTTGAACTCCTCCAGGGTCAGTGACTCCACCACCTCCCTGGACATCCTATTCCACTGCCTGACCACTCTTTCAGAAAAGTAGTATTTTCTAACATCCAGCCTAAATCTCCCCTGGTGCAGCTTGAAGCCATTCTCTCTAATTCTATCACTAGTTAAACGAGAGACCGACCCCCAGCTCACTACAACCTTCCTTCAGGTAGTTATAGAGAGCAATAAGGTCTCCCCTGAGCCTCCTCTTCTCCAGACTGACAATCCCAGCTCCCTCAGCCATTTCTCATAAGGTCTGTGCTCCAGACCCCTCACCAGCTTTGTCGTCCTTCCTTGAACCTTCTCCAAGGCCTCAGTGTTTTTCTTGCAGTGAGGGGCCCAAAACTGGACACAGTACTTGAGGTGCTCACCAGAGCTGAGTACAGGGAGACAGTCACTTCCCTGCTCCTTTTGGTAACACTGTTTCTGATGCAAGCCATTCTGATGCTGTTGGCCTTCTTGGCCATCTGAGCACACTGCTGGCTCATGTTCACCAAGCATCAGTCAATACTGCCAGGTCCATTTCCTCCGCACAGTCTTCCAGCCACTCCACCCCAAGCCTGCAGCGTTGCCTGGGGTTGTTGTGGCCAAAGTGCAGGATCTGGCATTTGGCCTTGTTGAAAGACTCTGAAGAAGACACAGATTTGTTCCCTCATGATCCACGTGATGCATGCACAACTGTTTTGAGGGAAGCTAGGAAAGCCAGAGATACAGATATATTAAAAGTTTTCCATTATCACAGCTCCGGATCAAGAGCCACATCGGGAAACATTATTGTATAGTGTCCTGCAGGACTTGCAATGCGCAGTCACACCCATGTGAAGTACTGGCAGGCATTTGTATTGCTCAGTTGATTTATTCTCAGGCACAGCCAGTGCCAGCTGCGCCCATGAAAAGGGGTGCTGCAGGATTCAACGGGGATCCCCACACAGAAGTTTGATGTTTCAGGAATTTTAACACTATTGACTTAAAAGATGTTTTTTTCACCATCTCTCTGGACCCCCATGATACTCCTAGGTTTGCTTTTTCTGTCCTCTACCTGAGGACATGAAAAACAGCCCTACAATCTGTACAGATAATGGCCTGGGATATATATCCCAGAAAGTGTTACAGTATTACATTATTACAAGACAAGTCATAGCTGAGCATATCCATCGCATCCTTGAAATTATGCTACTTAAGCAAAAAAGTGCTGGAAAGCACTTCCAGCAGGAAGGCTTGCTAAAGCTACTGATGTACTGAACTTTTTAAATCAAGGATGTGAATATGTAGGACAACCAATAGCCCTCATTTCATTTCAGTTAATGAGGTGAATATTCATGGAAAAACTGTGATACTAGTAAAGAATCTGGAATCAGGTCAATGGGAAGGCCCATTCCCACTGATAACTTGGAAGAGAGGAAGAATCCTTAGGATAAACTGTACTGGTTATTGTCACTGTCTTTGTGATTGTTAAATGTTTATGGTATATGAAAGTATAAATGCAAATGGTATATGGAAATGTGGTTGTTAATGATACACAGAAGTGGAATTGTTAACAGCATACAGAAGTGTAAATGTTAATGCTATATGGATGTGTAAACATTACTGCTATATGGAGATGGAATTATTAATTGTACATGAAAGTGTAATTGAAGGTATGAATAGTGGAATTGTGAAAAACAACAAAAAACAGCAAAAAGGTTAAGGAAGAATAGTGAGTTGGAAATATTAAAAGTTTGTGATCTGCTCTAGCCAAAGCAAATAAGAGCCGGCAGGAAAACACATCCCCCACACTGTTCCTCCCCCCGCAGCTTGTAATCAGAGCTTAAACAAAGTGTTACTTGCTAATGGGGACAAAAACGAAACATTGGAAGCAAAAATAGCCTTTATCTGCAGAGATGTAGGAAACTTGATATCCCAGTGTTAGCCCAGGAAACCTTAGGAGGAAGGAGCTGAGAGCAGGGCTCTAGGACCCAGAGATCTCCTCAGGAAGAGCTGAAAAAGGGGGGCCTGGCAGAGTCCAGGAGGGTTCCACCCTCCTCGAATAGAAAAGCAGTTAGTGCAAAAAGTGGCACTGGATTTGGTAACAGATGCAGTAACAGTTAAGGGTGGAGAAAACTAAGCAAGGGAAGGAATTAGAGCAAAGTGTGGAATTTTTAGTAAGTGCTGGAGTATCTTATTTGGTGTTTAATACTTCTCTAACTGCAGTAAGTGATGAATTTGTAACCATAAGGGAAACCACTGGCCAAAAGTGAGGAGGTTTACTTTCTTAAGCCTTTACAATTTAGTATAGGTAAACAGGTAGGCATACACCAATTTTTGTACATGCCAAATTCATCAAAACCTTTACTAGGGCAAGATTTACTAGAACAACTGGAAACTGAAATGAAGATTAAAGGAAAATTGGAATTTAAGGTAAAAGAAGAACAGTTAATAAATGTGGGAATCAAATGTTGTTTCTGCATTAGAATTGGATAATCCTTTTTTTATTTCGTGGTCTCTACTGTCATAGTTCTTTTTGGGTGTCTTTTTACTTTACTTGGGGGGGGGGTATCTCTGATAGTTTACATCACTTATCCTCTAGACGAACCTTCCACATGTTGGAAACATCCAAATAATTTTTGTCAGGACAGTATCTCCGATAAAAGCAGATTTTATTTGCGATTGCAATGGCGGGCATCTCGCAAGGAGGAACGCGCCTATGGATACAACGTGACAGTCTCTATACCCTGTTCTTCCCTTCACCCATCCCCCTGCCCTCTTTCCCCATTGGCTGGGTACTCCAGGTTCACAATCTTCTCAGATTACATTTGTTGATTAGTGTGTTATCTGGTGTCAGTCAGTAACCATCCTATTGTTTCCAAGATGTCTCAGTGCTCTTCTTGTCGTATTGATATGGTGAAGTTCAACAAAGAGCACCGGGGGAGGAGGGGGCAGGGTGGGATGATGCCAGGCCTTCCGATGTCTTCAGGCACTTCCTTGGGCATGCGATGATTTGTTCTCTGGTTTGATCTCATGCAGGATATTCTTGCAATGTGTGTGACAAAATATACATAAATACACCTATATACAGAGCCTGCATTCCTGGGAAGGTTCATCTAGAGGATAAGTGATGTAAACTATCAGAGATCTTCCCCAAGTTAAGTAGAAAGACTCCCAAAAAGAACTATGACAGCGGAGATCATGAAATTAAAAAAAAATATTATCCAATTCTAATGCAGAAACAACATTTGATTCCCACAATTCCCCCCTTTTTCTTTTTTTCATACATTGTTGATTTCTGCATTTTTTTTCTTAAGTTTCACTTCTATAGACATCTCCCTCTTCTCCACTTTCTTTATTTCCCATCTCCTCTAATACCATCATTTTATCCAAATGTGGTGACTCCATTGGTGTTTGCTTCAATAGTGCTGTCTCGATCAATCACTGTACCAGTCCCCTCACACAGGGAATAACACAGCCACCAAGGGCCAGCAGGGCTCCTGCTACTACTATGAAAGAAGTAAACGTGGATACAATCACCCCTTTCCATTCACCAAACCAGAACTCCAACCGTCCAGTGATAGAACTATCCCTGATTTTTCTGCCAGTTCATTGGAAAGGGTGGTAAGCCCTTGCAATGCCTTAGTTATTGTGTCACCTGGAGCTGTGTTATTGGGATGAAGGTGCAACAACAGGTACCCAGCATTACACATACACCCCTTTTTTTTTCAGCTTGTATCATATCTTAGGAGATCCTATTTTCCCAAGGACAACAAGAAGTGAAAGGTTTAAATCCTTAGCTTGCCCACATACCAAATAATTACTGATATATGTATACTTTGCCATGATGTTTTTCACAAGAGATACATAAGCATTTACTGCACTTATCAAATCAACATTTCTAACAATTACAAGAGCCCATATTACAATCTTTGCATTCACAATTTTTAAGGGCCCAGCTGACTTCAGTTCCCACTGTATTTGAGGGACCATCTTAACTCTAGTATGATGTATCCGCAATGCTTGCTCTTTAATTTTTACTGTTCTGTGGGACATTAGCAGCACCTGGAGCAGACCTACCCACCTTGGTTCCAGGGGCGAATGTGAAAGAGATCTGCTACATACTTATAATCTCCTGGTAAAATATTATGTATCGAGCCGTCAATGCCTTGGGCTCTAGTTCCTAGAACCAGTTTCTCTATTTCCTAAAGCTATTCCTGTAGACTTATCATATGCTCAGTTAGTATTTCACTCCCTACTTGGGTAGAGATCCTGTTTGTACAACATAAGGCCTTTTGTACAGTATTTTGAAAGACTGTACCCCTCTTTGGCTCTAGGTTTCATTCTGCTCATAAGGAGAGCCAAAGGCAACAACTGTGGCCAGGATAGTCCAGCTTCCTGGTCCAGTTTTACAACCTGTGACTTAATTAGATAGCTCATCCTTTCCACCTGACCACTCGCCTGTGGTCTGTGTGATATGTGCAATTGCCAATTTATTCCCAATGCTTACTGACCTGTTGGACAATCTCTGCAATAAAGTGAGTTCCCTGGTTGAAGGGTATTGTTGCAGGACACCCAAACCTTGGTATAATCTCCTGCAGCAATACCTTGGTTATTTCTTTGGCTCTATTGGTCCTGCAAGGGAATGCTTCTGGCCACCCTGAAAGGGTATTTGTTAGAACTAGCATATACCGAAACCCTCCTTTTTTCTGGCAGTTCTGAAAAAAAAATATCTATTTGCAATTGTTGTCCTGAAAGGTTTCCTTTCCCAACAAGCCCCACTTGTACCCTGTTCCTGGTACTAGGATTGTACAGTTGCTTTCTGGTGTCTGTACCCCCATATGTTTTATTATGTTCCCTTAGAATGAAATTCTATAAAATAATAAAGGGCACAACAATGTGTCCATCTGGGTATGCACCCACCTGTCAGCTGGCTCTCTTCCCTTCTAAATCCTTAAATTCCTATCCTCTCTACAATACCTTATAGGTTCTGATTAAGGTTCAGATATTTTAAGTTTAAAGTCTGGAATTAAAGCCAGTTCAACAATTTCTTTTCCTTCAGCTGCCTGTTTTGCCACCTGATCCACCGTCATATTCCCAGTTTCCTGTACAGTGTCACTCTTCTGATGTCCGTTCCAATGTATAATAGCCATGCTGCTCTTTGGTAGATTTACATCATGCTGAATTTGTTTTCCATGTGTGTATGAAAACCTCGCTCTTTCCAGATGGTACCATGAGTGGGTACCATCCTAAAAGCATATTTAGCATCTGTCCATATATTTAAGGTTCTTGTCAAGGCAGTTATTTCAGCCTTCTGAGTGGAAGTCCCCACAGGTAATGGTTTTGTTTCAATTACCTTGTCAGTAGCAGTTACTGAATATCCTGCCTTACACTTTCCTTGTCTCACAAAACTGCTTCCGTGGATGAATCCAGGAATCTTTACCATCGTACAACGGCTCCTCCTGTAGGACTGACCAACTGGCATAGACAGTCTCCATGCAGTTGCACACTGCTGGTTTGGAAGTAGCTCTGCGTTGGTGTTCTGGGTTTTCAGTGAATTGCTTCCTTCTCTTTGTTGTGCTTTCTGTTGAGAAACTTGATAGGCATTGAAATCAAGAAATTCAGCAGATTCACAATCCATTGTACACAGTCCTCCTTTGTTACTGTAGTATCCACGTAACACAGTAAAGTTCCACTGTGAGATGGAGGAACCCAAGTCTCAGGCTTACAAATTGACCAGTTCTCAAAAATCATTGGGCTGTTCTCACAACACTGGGTAACACTGTCCAGGTTAGCTGAATTTTTCTTATAATTTTTTTAGTTATTATTTTTTTCCTTCTCCCTATATTGGAGTTTTCTTATTCAAAGGCAAACAAATTTAGACTTTCTTTGGCAAAACCAGGTAGAAAAAGGTGTACATCAAATCCAGAATGGTAAACCCCACCTACTTATTCCTTAACTTGGTTAATAAAGATATACACCATGGGTTGCATATATTCAACATTTCCATTAATTGCCCTCAAATCTTGTACCAAAATATAGCTCTTGCCATCCAATTTTTCATTTGCAAGATTGGGGTGTTGTATTTGGATTTCTATCCAATTAATAATCCAAAATTCAAAAAGTTATTTATTATTTCTTTTATCCTCCTACAATCTTGTATCCTCAACGGGCATTGCTTTACCCTGGTTGGGCTGGCTCCCGTCTTCAACTTAACTATTATTGGGCTGCATTTTTGGCTCTGCCAGGTGTTTCTGATGCCTGCAATCCTGTGCATACCTGATTTAGGACTTACCTAACTTCTGGGGGTCCAACATTGCTTTTCCCAGTTTGTGTTAAAGCCAGACTTAAAAGTTTCAGTCAATTGGTCTTGCTTGACACTTAGCTCCAATTTTCTCTAATGAATTTAATCTCTACATTCAACTGTTCTAATACATCATGCCCAAGTAACGGTTTTGGAGAACCTGGCATGTACAAGAATTTATATATTCCTACCTGTTCTCCTAGCCTGTATTTAATTGGTCCCCAAAAAGTAAACTTCTCTTGCCAGTAGCTTCTACAACTATTACAAAAATCATCTACAGGTAATAATTCTTGATGTAGCACACAGTAAGAGGCACCCGTATCAGAAAATAAACTCCTTACCCTGCTTCCCCAGCTGCTTTCGGTCCAGTGGGGGTGGAACTCTCCCTGAGCCCTTCCAGGCTCCCCCTTACCTCTTCTTCTAGGTAAGGACATCCCTGTTACACCTTGCTCAACTTTGCCTTCCTCAGCCTGTGTTTTCCAAACCCTTTTCACTTTTCAGACTTTCATCATTACTGAAATACAATGTTAGTAATTTCTGTTTCACACCCGCCCCTTCCCAGGCTTCCAGTGCTTACACGGGGATATCCGGTTTCCCGAGATCTCTGCAGATGACGGCTATTCTCACTTTCAATGACCCATCCCATCCCCATTCACAAATAATAAGCCCTTTACAGTTACAGCGGGAGGCTCCGGCCCCCAGCTCTTTCTCTCACTCCGAGTTGTTCTTATAAGCCATGGTGGGGGAGGGGGCTAGTGCGGGGGATGTGTTCTCGTGCCGATCCAACTCTAATATCCCAAAATCACTGTTTTTCTTAACCTTTTTGCTGTTTTTGTTTGTTTATTTGTTTGTTTGCTTTTCCACAATTCCACTATTTGTACACCCTCAATTACATTTGCTAATACCATTAACAATTGCACTTCCATATATCATCAAGACAGTTTCTCCCACTGCCTTCCAAATCCACAAATCAAACAATACAGATCTTCAACTTCCACAAACACCCAGCACTTGGTCTCATGATTAGGGTACTCAATTATAAAACTGGTCCCATTACTCCATTTATGTTCCTGATTTCTTATTCAATATTCCCCCTGGCTCACCAGCAATGTTTCTTCCAGTGAGCCAAAATACAGCCCAGGGGGTCTTCTCAGTTTCACTTTAGACACGCTTTGTTCCATAACAGCCTCATACAAGACATAACATAACATAACATAACATAACATAACATAACATAACATAACATAACATAACATAACATAACATAACATAACATAACAAACACTTTCATGACATAAACATTTAACAATCAACAAAGACAGTGACAATAATCAGTACAATTTATCCTCAGGATCCTTCCTCTCTTCGCCTCCCTCTAGGGCCCAACCTTTCCTCCGTATTCATCTCCCACACGTGCATAGATGCCCACCTCCTTCTTCAATAAACAACATATCAATGATAAACATCATTTCCATCCATGAGTAGAAATTAGGCCCCAGAAATTGATCTAATTGTTCTGCTACACTTACAGGATCCTCAATTAAGGGATTTATTTCCTTCTTGAAACTCCTAACCTTTCTGCTAGTAAAAACAGCAGGCATTAGCATATCCTATTTCTCATTCAACTGTTCTAATACATCATGCCCAGGACCATAATTGGCCAGAAAAAAAATGTTCAAATGTGTTATATCTTGCTTGGAGACTAAGAAGGCAGTGAGGAAACATAGCACAGCTTAACTAAGAGTAACTGAAGTGTTTTTAAATAACCTAAAACAAACTGTTTCACTGTAAATGGGAGTGATTCCTGTTATATAGGGCAATATTTACTACAATCAGAAACACTAAATCACTTTTTTATAAAGAACATCTTGTTCACCACACATGGAGCCAAAGTCACTCAGGTTTAATGACTTGCAGTATGCAAGCTCTAGAGACTACCGGCTGTGTAATTCAACATTGATATACTGCCCTTGGAAGTGAAGCAATAAGTTCTCATGCCAGATGCATACCAGCAATATTCAGATGGGCAGGTGCATACACCGAAAAACAGATAAGGAAGTCTGTCAGCAGAAACTAGGGAAAAGAAGTGTCTGTTTCACCTTGATCAGGAAGGAAGGTCATGATAACATCCATCCCAGTGTACAGCCTTTCAGCATAAAGTCTCCCAACTGCATACCTGACCAGCCCTGTGAAAGAATTTATATCCAATCTCTAGAAGAAATTGTTCGCAGACACTTTAACTGGCAGATATCCCATTTAAGCCATTGCAGTATTTAAATGGAAGGCACAGACTGAAAATACAGCCTCAGAATGAATGCTGGGCACAAAACATGAATGTCTTGGGCGAGGCCACTGGAAAGTAAGTTTATGAAGAGAAAGCTCTCCCATGAGCATTAAGAGCTTACCTCTTCAATTTTTAAACAGGTTTTTCTATTTATCAAACCCCTGCTGTAACACGAAGGAAAAATTTTAGATATGTTTAAACACACATTTCTTCTATTTGGATCAAATACATTTCCTTCTCCTAGCTATCAACTTTCAAGGATGCTGAGATTAAGCCGCTGTTTCTTACAAACTGGCAATGCTTTGAGTATTCCCTAATGGCACTAAATAGAATTTCAATCACTAAAACCACTCTCCCCTATGAGGAAAGGCTGGGTGACCTGGTCTTTTCAGTCTTGAGAAAAGAAGACTGAGAGAGGATCTTACTAATGTTTACAAATACGTTTGCGATTGTGGGAGTAAAGGGACGTGGCCAGCCTCTTTTCAGTGGGGGGAGACAAGGGGAAATGGCCATAAACTGAAACATAAGAAGTCCTGCACCAATATGAGAAGTAACTTCTTCACAGTGAGAGTGATGGAACATTGGAACAGGCTGCCCAGAGAAGTTGTGTCCTTCTCTGGTGATATTCAAGATTCATCTGGACACCTACCTGTGTAACCTGCTGTAGGGGGCCTGCTTTGCAGAGGAGTTGGACTCAACGATCTCTAGAGGTCCCTTCCAACTCCCACAGTTCTGTGATTCTGTGAAAAGCTGGGTCTCTACAATAGCTCACATCCTTCCCGTGTTACCACACAGTACTATTTATTGTCTGTTTTTCTGTGGTCCCTAGAATCTCCAGCCATGGGCCACAGTATCAAATTATGACTAATTCTTCCTTCTTGGCTTCCACAGGAAAATAAAAAGAGTATTGACACCAAATATATTTAGAAAGGAAAAGTCTGGTTAACCTGTGCTTTCTTGCTGAATATGAACTTATGCTACAGTTGTTTGTGGCTTTTAGCAAGAATGATTGTCTTTCAACAGCTCACTGACCATGGGACTGAAGGCTTGTCAAAAAAAACAGAAGAGATGATCACAAAAAAGGTATCTGCTACCACTGTCCTAGAAGAAAAGATGTAGGCTGACCAGAACACCTGACTTTAAAGCAAGACTTTGGTCCATAGAGTTGTTCTTCACAACTAACAACAGTGCAAACTTGAGTATCAAAGATGCAGGAGAGCACTTCGTGCAATATCTCTGGGATACAGATCTGTCTCTCAGGTAACTTCTTTTTAAATAATTTAAAAATTTGACAGTATTACAGTAATGCTTTTTCATATATGCTAATATAATCTACAATGATTAATAACGATTAATAAAAAAATAAAAGTCCAAAGTGCGTTATGACAGAAAGAGTACTTCTGATTAAAAAACACAGGGTTTTATTTGTTTGTCCACTGTCGTTTTTTTCAGAGTTGCTTTAATTGCTACTATAGTACCATAGAACCAGAGAAGGAGATGAGTGATATATTATCATAGCACAGTTCTCAGCCCTTTGCGGGGTGGCCCAAGCTCAACCCATTTCCTAGCAATCGTCCAAAAGCCTATGGTTTAATGCTGGCAAGGTCAACTGTATAATTTCTCTAGTTCCAGAGGCTGAGTGGCGAAGAAAAACGTTTTGTTAGGAGACCTCAGTAGATAAGGAATGAATCTGCTTTGAATTTGAAAGCCAGAAATGATTCCTATGGTCATAATAAGAAAATGGAAGAGAACAGCCCCATAATGCAACTAACACTTTTCCCAGTGTCATCCTCAGACCCTTCCTTTCCTCACAATCAACAGGTTACCCAGAAAGGACCACCTCCTGGCAAGCGGACAATCCATACTGCCACTGGCAATGGAATGATGTTTCACAGTAGCGAGCTGAAAAATCTATATCTTATTGCTAAAATGTAGTTTGTAAAGGAGAAATGAATTCAGTTTAAAGCTAAAGCCACCAACAGTGTCAACTTACTTGTCCAATTTCAGGTAGTTTCAAAACATCTGTGCCCACAAACTTGGCAACTGCATAGACATTGCATATAAAAACAAATAAATAATTATTATAAAAAAAGAACAGCATAAAAAAAAAGCCACTTAGACTGTGATTTAAGTCTGAAGAGAGAGATTGAAAATCCAGAATGTTTTCTAGAGGTAATCTGTAGGGAGAAATGTTTATGCACCTGGAATAGAACTGAAGAAGAAAGGGAAAATAAAAAACAAAAACAGACCTCCAGCTCACTGCTGAAGGCACCCTGTACCCTCTCCCAGAAAGCTAGGCTCATTTAAAACATTCCAGTGCAGGAGAGAAACGGAAATAGGGATCTTCAATGAAAAGTGTTGGATCTGGGTACAGGCATGGCTATTAAGAAGGAATGCAGCTCAACATGTAAAATGATAGAATGAGAGGAAGGTGAAGTGCTGTGCAACAACTGAAGTGGCTTTGGTTAAAGAAAATAGGAGTGAAAGGAGGCAAGTGAAAGGAGGGAAACAGAAGACTATATTTGAACAACTAGAGAGACGTGAGATGGTAGGCTGGTAATGGACAAAAGCTTACTATTGCAACAAAGAAAACCAGAGGTTGAGCACTGATCTTCTGCCCAGACACAGCAATAGCAGGCAATACCATTTCCTTTAGCCAGAAATGATGTCTTGATGCTTCTGGTATCTCCAGTACAGTTAGGTACCACTCATAATTCAGACTGTGACACATGATGTCACTATAGGTAGGGTGTCCAATCCCTTTAAACCCTCTATTAGCCTCTGATTTCAAGGTGACTCAGAGTTGAATAAAGAGCAGATAAGCAACACAGGAAACCAATTCCTGAAATGGTCTTTCTTACAACTCTCTCATAAGTGAGATAAGTACTCTCTCAGCAGCTGGGACTTGCCTGTGTATTGTCACTAATGCTACAGCTGTCACACTAGCTTTATCCCTTGCAGGCTTGTTGTACACTTCAAGAGAACCCAAGCAAGAGCATCTGATTAGTCTTACATCTTTTCCTTCAGAAGATGGAAGGTGATATATTTTTTAAAAAATCATGCTTCAGTAGAGTGTTCTGCAACACGAAATGCAAGTTATTTTAACCAAAATATCTGTATTCTCTGATAAAGGTTCTCATTAAGATTTATGGAGCTCCAAGAGCCACTATACTTTAGCCAGCAGACATAAATTTATGCTAGGGACATAGGAAATTTAGACCTGCCACAACTCTCTGGCCTCATACAAACTGCTTATAAGGATTGGTCTAATTCCCAGGCTCACAGACAAGGCCCCTAAATTATGAGCAGACAACTGCTTGTTATATGCGAAATTCACCTTAGGGATCACTGACATGACTTGGTTCTAGTGTCCAGGATTATTCAATTTAATTTAGTAGCCTAGATGTCACTTAAGGCTCAGAATCCACCTTTAAAATCACTCCAAATGCTGTACATTGCACCACCAAAGTGTGTCCTCTTCTCTTACTGGGAAGAATGAAGAGAAGATGAAGACTGGGTATGAACCTGAAGACTAAAGATGAGTCTCTGCTGTGCTGTACCTTGAACATTAATGCTGCTGCAAAGAAGTGAAAGATTTCCTGATGCAGTCATATTTTCCGGGGAAAAGGAATCAAAACAGCAGAAAATAAATCCCAGACAGGTCAAAGCAAACAGCCAAGAAAAGATGAGAAGATATTCCCTTTCAAATAAAGCTGTGCTACTCCTGGTAACATTATTGCAGTGCTACCCTAGCTCAATGAACTAGTTAGCATAGGCACAAGCAGAACCAGCATGTCTGTATTACCTTTCTCCATCTCATATCTGTATTTCTTCCTGCTGCACCATATCCTCTCTGCTTAAACTAGGCCAGATTATTAAAATATTATTAAAATCCAAAATGCCCTGAAGTACCATAAGTAACAATCTATACTTACATACATTCACCAGCTAGCCCGATTGCTGTATTGCACTGCAGGATGCTTTCTCATATAGTTATTCTGAAGACCCGTCATCATTAGCCTCCAAAGAGTTCATCAAAATTGGCAATCTGTTCAAGCTTCCTTTCCTCATCTGTCTTACAGATTAGTGCCTTGTCCACTGTAATCACCACCACTCCTAAACCAGAGAAAATGTGTTTAAATTGTTTAATGAGCTTGCCGTGTCTCTAATGTAGCTGAGATAAATACACATCCTTCCTCTTGCTTCCATCCCCTCCACCCTCAGTAACAATAAATGAGTCACAGCAGAGCTAGCTGGGTTCTCCTCATTTGATACAACAGCATGTCTCAGACGAGATCCTCAGGTGATGTAAACCAAAGCAGGTTTCATCTGTAAAACGGCCCTCAAACTGACAAGGCTATATCCCAAAGGAGAGCCCTTTTTAGGCAGTTATTCACTGAGTCCAGAAGTGAATTATTCACTGAGTTCAGAAGTGTTCCCAAGGGAAAAATCCCTCACTTAACGGTGACTGTAGTGTTGTTACACTGTCTAACATGTGCTGCAGTTTCATGGCAGATCTTCCTTTCGTACTGTAGAGTCTGGCTACAAAATCCAGAGATCTCAAAAAAGAAAAAATAAACAAACCACCAAAATCAAAATTTTAAACCACATTAATTTTGATTCTGGTGTCATTTTCTATAAAAGCGTGTTTCTTTTCCAGAGCGTCTTGTCTGCTGGACAAGAAGATGACAGCCTTCTCAGCTCATGCAGGAGACACTAAAGCCAAGCACAAGGACTTTTACTACTCTTACTCATAGTTGGTTTCAAAAAATCTATTGTTATGAGCAACTTTCCAAAGGTCCTCTTCATGGATACGTTGCTCATTCTTCTTCCTCGGCTTTGTTCTCAAGTAAACAAGTGTATAATTATCCACCCACAATGGATCGGTGAAGTCTTCATCCACAGAGAAAACACAGCTGAAGTATTTATGCTTCTCTTTTTTCTACTCTAAGAAAGGTGCTCTTAGACTTCTGACTACTGCTGTGGACCATGCTGCATCTCACTCCTGCCTGTATGAGCTACAGTCATGGATGCTATAGTCTGGATTTTTCACAGCGCTGACACCAAATACCATCACAGCACCAGCAACATCAGAAGCAGTGATACCTCCCTTTTTCCCATACATTACCATGCCAGACTCACACCATGGGTGGAGTGGTTCCCCAAAAACAGGGTAAAGTCACCCTCCTTCTGGGCTCTCCACTAATAAATTGTACAAAGTGCTCCTTCACCCCACCTAACTCTGCAAGTCGTGAGATCCACACTGTTACCATAGAGCACTGTTTCCCTGGCCAGGGCACACAGAGTTCCAGCAACTCATCATGCATATACTGATTTTCTTCTGGAAGAAAATTAACAATATCCTATCAGGAGACAAATATGAAGTATTCATAGCAAAACAAGTTCTACCTGATCATTTTCTTCTTCCATAAACTAGATGAACTTGATGACTGTAGGGGCGCTGGGGCAGGACTTACAGTCCACTCTAGATGTATTGATTGCAAGAGTAACAGAGATCATGGGTATGTGACACAACTTAAACCACTAAATACAAAGTGGATTGAAATGATCAGCATTGTAACACAGTGTAAAGGGTGAATTTTTATATTAATAAACAAGGAAAATATTCCTCTGAGCATGCAAATTGCTACCTGGGAAAAGGCCTGGGTTATTAGGAGCTATTAATATACACAAAATCACAGAATCATAGAATATCCCTAGTAGGAATGGACCCATAAGGATCACTGAGTCCAGATCTTGTTCCCACACGATCACCCAGAAATCAGATCATATATCTAAAAGCATTATCCAGATGCTCCTTGAACTCCAGTAAGCTCAATGCCTCAATGCCATGTCTGAGGGGAATCCATTTATTGTGGTTTTGTGATTTTTGTTGTCAGTATTACACACCGGAACATCATGTAAAACAGTTGGAGTTAAAGAGTTAATGTTCTGGTTCCGTGGACTGCCTTTTTTGGGCATTTTGGGATCTCAGAAGGGAGGGGAGAATAGGCATTCCCGGACTCGATGCATGGAGTAAGAATGCTAGAGCTCCTGGCCGAACTTCAGCTGTTCTCCCTCTCACTGACTCCCTCTCTCTCGTTTTTCTGTGGAGAAAAGCATGTGCTTCTCTTGCAATATACTAGTGTAAGACCTCGTATTTTGGACACTCTTTTCTCTCTCATTTTGTTTGATTTTTTTTTTTTTTTTTTTTTTATTAATAAATTCCTACTCAGATCGTTGCTGCTGGTTTTTTTTAGACCCATCTGCTATCTTGTTACCCTTCCCCTCTACCCCTCTGTCAGAGTGCAAGGCCCACAAGTGCCTTGCCTCATTAGTCACGGGCTGGGGCCAACTGCGCTGCAAAAGGTGGGGTACTTTTTTTTCCCCTCTCTCTTTCATCTCCTTCTGGGCTTGTGCCCCTGTCACAGACTCAGATCATAACTCCATGACACCGTTCCAGTGCCCGACTACTTTCAGTGAAGACCCTGTTCTGGATAACCAACGTGAACCTGAACCTTTTCTTTTGTAGCTTCATGCCATTCCCTTGGGTTCTATAACTGGTCACCAGTGAAAGATCAGCACCTGTCCTTCCACACCCCATCATGAGGAAGCTATAGTCTGCAATAAGGTCTTCCCTCAGTCTTCTCTGGGCTGAATAAACCAAGGGACTTCAGCCACTCATCACGTGTCTTTCCCTCCAAACCGTTCACTATATTTGTAGCCCTTCTTTGGACACTCTCTAATAGATTTATGTTCTTTCTATACCCAAAAACTGCATACAGTACTCAACGTGAGGCCACACCAGTGCAGTATAGTGTGGAACAGTCACTTCCTTTGATAGCAATGCTATACTTGATGCACCTCAGGAGACTGTTGGCTTTCCTGGATATCTGGTCACACTATTGACTCATGTTCAACTTCCTGCTGATCAAGATCCCCAGATTTATTTCAGCAGGGCTGCCTTCTAGTTTCTTACCCTCTAGTCTGTACGTACGGACAGGGTTGCTCCTTCCCAGGTAGAGAACCTGGCACATGTTACACTTCATACAATTGGTGATTGTCCAGTTCTCAAATTTGTCTGGATGTTTCTTCAAAGCCTCTCCACTACCAGATATGTTTTAGTAGCCTGTGGTAGTAATGGTGATAGGAGAATGTTTGGACCGATCTTGTAGGCCCTTTCCAACCTTGTGATTCTATGATTCTATTCATTTCTCCATTTTGGGGACTACTGAATCTGACGTTTGTTTGTTTTTTTCAAAATTTATTTAGCAATCAACAATCACTCTTTCCTACTACTGTTTACCAAGTTTCCCCTTATTTCCATGTGAAATTTTGCATCTGCACCATCCTTTGTCAAGCTCCCCAGAACTGCTTCCCTTTGCATGAAGGACCACCTCCTTCTTTGTGTTTTGAATCTGGATCCCAGCAGCTTCATTTCATTAGTCCATGGGTGTCCAACGTTTTGGCTTGCCTGGGCCACATTAAGCAAATAGAAATTGTTTTGGGCCTCATACACAAAGGTCACTCTAAAAATAATGCCTCCTGTCTTTCCATGGAACTATGGCAGATACAGAGAGTGCAACACTATTTTATAGAGCAAAACCTCAGCTACAAAATGCAATTGTTCAACATAGTCACCACCATTAGCTGTACATTTTCACCAGCAGTGAACAAGACCCTACATGCTGCACTCATAAAAATCTGCATCAGTAGAAGTATTGCTGAAATGCACCACCCACTGCCTCACTGTGCTAACATCCATTGTTTGGTCTCCAAAATTTTCGCAAGTGTTAATGAATGTCAGTGGCTGCTATTTTTCCACATGAAGAAATTCACTTCCATACTTTTGCTTCTTATGCACTTTCATGTCAGATGCCATTTTGTCAGACTGCCCCTCTGCTACCATTTGTCACACTGCAACAAAATGGAACAGAACAGTAGGAAGATTCAACCTTTACTACTATACCACCAATATCTATCTCATCTGTCAGTGGCCAATATAATAAAACAGGAGGCATGGCTTTCAGAGCAACAGTCATAAAATATATAGTACAGTTCATGTATATAAATAACAAAACTTAATAAAAAATCCTACAGTTTAAAAAAGTAAAAAAAAAAGAACTAGTGGGATATTCTTGTTTTTGTGAAATTAATGCATCATTCTGGTTTGATGATAGTAGGTACAATTTTTAGTGAGTTCTTGAGGTGTTTGTCAGATTTTTGATGAGATTTTATTATTCCTGTACTTCCTCCTTGAAAACAATTGTTCACAAATGTACATACTGTCAAAAAGGGATGACTTGAATAAGGTGTGGTAGTGAAGGAAGGAATCTTTTTCTGGTAAGATAGGCCTTATAAAAGTAAAGAAATACAATCAGATTTTTGAGTAGAACATCACATTGGAACTCTATTCACTCATTTGAAAATTTGCAGGTAACATTAACTGAAAAAGGAGTTTCAAATATACCCAAAAAATGCTGATTTTTTTTTTTCAGTTATCTTGAAACCCATTCCCAAATTCCTTTATCAAAATGGAAAGCAAGGCTGCATAATTTTAACTGCTCACAGAATAGTTTTTAGCCAGTGAATCAAAATGCATACAACTATCTGCTATAAATTGATCTGTCACTGTACTGCGCCTTCCCCATGCCCTGGTTCCAGCCCAGACAGCGTTAATAGTGCACCAGTGTTTGGCTGTTGCTGAGCAATGGGTGCACCCCTGGGACCATGCTGGGCCACTTGACAGGGCAGATTTGCAGTTCAGCAGGGAGGCAGGGGGTGTGAGGCAAGGGCACGGTCACAATACCAGAAGAGCTTGTTATCATCAGCTAAACTGAGCACCTCACTGCTTGACCTTTTGCAAGACTGTGAAACAGAATAAGTTGCAGCATTGATCTCATCCAATAGTGACTTCTTTCCATTCTATAAGTTGGTCAGAGATTCTGCTCTATATTTCCCACTTTTAACCACGCCACATTCTTTTCTTTTCTTTTATCCCATAGCTGCACAGTTCCCTCTAAAGCCTTTCAAAACCTAATCTACCAAATAGAATCAACATTATCACTGTTTATTTACCCCTTCAAAGAAATTAGTTTTCTAAGGCAAAACCTCTATTAATAGAAACCATGTTGACTTTCCCATGGAAATTTTCCACATTTATCAGACATTCATTGATCCAGTTCTCTATTACAGTCTATTATTTTGCCCAGTAGAGAAAACCACATTCTGTCACAGTTTGAAGAGTCAATCACGTGACACCCCTTCCTCACCTTGGGAGAAAGGAGGGGGGAAGGAAGAAGGAAAAAAACAATTGAGATAGAAGAAACTAATTTATTAAAATGAATGTGAGATAATCCAGAGCAATAAATCAAAACCAGTGAATCGAAAAATCATGTGGAGGGTCCTGGGAAATGCAGTACATTCTAGCATACCTTCCCCTTGAAGAATCAAAACTCGCATGAAATTGCTAAACATGAAACAAAGCTTTACACTGCACTATGTCTCTGCACCCAACAGCCTGTTTGTTGTATGACATTATGATACAGAAGGATGCAATCAGGACACACCCAAACAATATGAATGTGGAGTGAATTGCCTCCTATAAACTATGGGCTTACATCCACACTCAGGACTACAGTACAGATCTGATGTAGAAGTATCTTGACCTGCTACCTCCCAGTTGCTTCAAGCCCAGTCCTATAAGAATTTGTTTTCTGTTTGAGTCACACGTTGTCAGGAAGTTGCAGCTCATCAGATCAGACTCTCAGCCAGCAGCCATGAAGAGCATTAAGAGCTTCCACATTAGAGTGAAATGCTTTCTATCTCTACTCCCTCACACACTGACTGAAAAATCTGCTACAAGCTAAAAACCATGCACAAAATTTTAGAGGTCATCATTGACAAAAACTCTGGGAGAGCTGAATCATAGAAAAGGGGTTGAAAAGGACCATAATGATCATCTAGTTTCAAGCCCCATGCTGTGGGCAGGGTCACCAACCACTAGACTAGACTGCCCAGAGCCACATCCAGCTTGGCCTTGAGTGCCTCCCGGGATGGGGCATCCACAACCTCCTTGGGCAGCCTGTTCCAGCACATCACTACCCTCTGTGTGAAAAAATTCCTCCTAATATCTAACCTAAACTTCCCCTGTCTTAGTTTAAAACCATTACCCCTTGTCCCATCACTATCCACCCCTTTCAACAGTTGTATCCCCTCCTGTTTATGCGTTCCCTTCAAGTACTGACAGGCCACAATGTTTCCCCAGAGCCTTCTCTTCTCCAAGCTAAACAAGCCCAGTTCCCTCAACCTTTCCTCATAGGAGAGGTGCTCCAGTCCTCTGATCATCTTAGTGGCCCTCCTCTGGACCCATTCCAAGAGCTCCACATCTTTTTTGTGCTGGGGACCCCAAGCCTGAACACAGTTCTCTATATGGGGCATCACAAGAGCTGAGTACAGGGGACCATCACTTCCTCTCCCTGCTGGCCATCCCTTTTTTTTTTTTTAATGCAGCCCAGAACATAATCAGCCTTCCAGGCTGCAAGCACACACTGCTCATGTCCAGCTTCTCATCCCTGAGGAACCTCAAATCTTTCTCAGCAAGGCTGCTCTTGAGGACATCTTCTCCCAGTCTGGGATTGCCCCAGCCCAAGTGCAGCACCTTGCATTTGGCCTTGTTGAACTTCATTAGGTTCTCATGGGCCCACTTCTCCAGAATGTCCAGGTCTCTCTACTGCACCACTCAGCTGAGGATGCACTCAATGCCATTGTCTATATCATTGATGACGATGTTGAAGAGCACTGGTCCCAAGACCAACCTCAACCCCTGAACGGTCGACTTGTGACCAGCTTCCACTCAGACATAGAACCATTAATCACAACCCTTTGGCTTCATCCAGCCAACCAATTCTTAATCCACAGAACAGTCCAAATACCCAGCATTCCTCAGAATACCCTTTGAAAATCCCAGTTGTAATGCTTAGAACAACCTTTACTCCCTTCTTCTTCTCAGTTTCTCCTTTCCCAGAATCATTTACCTATTTCCTACCCTTCCACTCACCTAAATGGAAAACTGGCAACACATCAAAGGTAGAACTGCCTTTTGTTATGGACTTTTGGTTACAGGACTGAACTCCACCAAAAGGTAGCCAAAGGGAAGGGATTCCAGGCCAGAACATCCCTTTCTGTCCTTCACTTTCCAGTACTAATTGAGTTTCCTACCATTTTCAGTATAGTACAGCATGAGCTCAAGGAACTTGAGGAGCAAGAGGTTTTTGTCAATGGTGCAATGAGAGAAGACTTCAGAGCATTTCCCAGGAAATTATATTACACTTTCTAACTATCTTGCAGTTGTGCCTTTTAAATGACATGAAAGACTACGAACTATGTTATTTCAGTGTAACACTCTACAGCCACTGAAGCTAAGCCACTACCTCCTTCAGAGTAGTGAATGGAATCAATCACATGTTCTCAAGAAGAACTAACTGCACATACACTAAAGCAAGACACTTAATATGAAAATAAGAAATACTTCTAGTTTGGGCCCCAGTCCTTACATATTATGTATATATTAGATATGATCAGGATAATTATTGCTTGTAGAGTTATGTCAAACCATTTATTTGACTATATAACAGCACAGCAATCAATGGGTAAAAGACAGGCAGACAATTGGACATATATTGCCTAGTTGTTCAGGTCCCTAGAGACGACTATTTGCTCTTCTCTAAGGGCTGACTATGCATTTGCCAGGACTGCATGCTCTACTAAATTAGGTGTCAATAACAGAGTGATTTGATGTTGCCCTGTGTCCATTTTCAGATTCCCAAAAGACTGTGGTTGTCTGGTGCTTTTGATGAATAGCTCAGATACTGCTTCTGTATAGCCACTGGAAGTTGAATCATAGAATTCTGAATTCCCAGAAATCAGACACATGTGAACCTCATATGGGATTCTTCCTGCCTCCTTCCTCTCACCCCTGCTTACATTTAAATTACCTGAAACTGAGACCACTAACCTCTTCAATGACAACAAGAAAGTCACTATGCAAAGAAAGTTTTCTGTCCACAAATGCTGTATTCTGTGCACAGAGTGAAACTTCACCAGCTCCACGATGAGAAGGTGCAACTTCTTTTACAGCGCCCTGACACAACAGACTTGCATCATCCAGCCTACTGAGAGAAAAAAAAAAAAAAAAAAAAAAGTTGTGTTAAAAAAATACCAAAGAGAAATATCTTACTTTGAATGTGATGTTGGAGGAGTGCAGTCAGTAAGTCCATGTGTATATACATAGGTTTGTGTGTGCGTGTGATTAATGCTTGTTAATTATGGCTTGTTTGTATATATTACGCATGATTTATGATTAAGTAGCGATGTAGAATAAGAGGTGGAATGCCATGGTTTTATGATTTTTTGTTATTGTATTCCACATCATGACATCATGTAGTGCACTGGGAGTTAAAGCGTTAATGCTCAAGTTCCGGGTACCTATGGATATTTCTGTAAAAAAAGATAGCTTACATGTTCCTATGATGTATGGTGAGGATGTATATTAAAGTAATCATTTGTGGACTTCAATTCAAAGGAAAAACACTGAGATTCAGACTTCATTTAATTGTTATGAGTGGCTGACAGGTGTAGCCCAGGAAGTTAAACATGTTGAAATGCTACAAGCAGGCTTTACAAGGTAGTAATTTCATTCATATTTTCACACAGTATTTTCCACTAAGACGATTCCATTTCCCTCTCAGTACAAAAGCGTGAAAGTAGTTTCCTCCACCATGAAGACCATGCACTTCCTACTCTTCATGTTCCTACAACTCTTCTTACAGCTCTACACTGATTCAAACAACCAGAAAAAGGAGAGTAAGAAGAGGCAATGATGAAAACACACCAGTGAGCAAGTCCTGGGCCTAAGGATGGCAATAGCATTGCTACAGCCCACAGAAGAAGAAAGAAGTGGGAGAAGCATTAGAGAGAAGGAGAATACAAAGGGAGCAAGTTTTTTGAAGAATACTATTTACAAAACAGAAAAATAAATATAAATGCACACTTACAGAAATTCTATAAAGAAAAGCAATGCCAAATAACCATTTCTAAATTACCCCAAAAAAGCAATGGTCACAGTCCAGTTAAAGAAAGAAATATTTGTTTACCCATCCCAAGGATCAGAGCTTAACAAATACTCCAAAAGAAGGGATTGCCAGTCACAAAATATTCCCTTAAGCCAGCTAGCCCTCAAACGAGGTTTAGGGGAAGGTGGAACCTGGTTCCAGTCATACAAGTGAGCTGCTTTCACCTGTGCTCTGAGGGCTGGCCGTGTGCCTCCACCAGGGGCTCAATCATTGGTTCAGGCTCTGACTTAGCAATCCCCATACACTCCACCCCTTCATGGTGTGAACCAATGATTGAGCATATCAGCGGCAAACTATTCTGTACAGTTTATAACATAACAGATGTTATTTCATATGACGTGGATACAGCTTTTACCATCACAATATAAAGTGTGCAGAGTTTTCAGTTATATCTTTTCAGCTTGGAAGATGCTAAAAAAGTCCACTGTGACATGTCACTGAAGGATCAAGATGTCACAGGATCAAGATGTTGTGAAGATCCTTTAGAGGCACTGGGACATACTTGTGTCCACTTATGTCACTTCTGCCTCTGCTGGTGGTCTTGGTGGGCCATGGATTTCGTGAGGAGTAGAGTAAGTATTTAGTCAGTATCAGTATGGACAAGTCCACTCTCCACAGAGTAGAATACACACAGTATTTCTGTCTTGAGTTAATATTTTTGCTTGCACAGTAGCATGCCCAGATCACTCATACCATACCTTTTGCCCTGATGTTGACGGTATTACTGTATCAGGTACCAAAGAAGGAGGTCCTAATTTGCCATAGTGATATGATTAGTGTCTCCTTAGTGATGAAAATCGGAGTTTGCACTATAATTGTCAGTTACTTGGGGGATGACTGCTCCCTCTTCTTCAGTCTCCCCCAACATGCAAGTAGGCCATACCACTTTGGTTCTATTTGCACCTCCCAAGACCATTTTATCTTATGTGTACCTGGTTCCAAGTCTTCTGGGGCAGGGAGCAGAACATTGTTCATTGTCCTAGTTTGGGGTTTTACAAAAGTATTATTTCCTTTAATTTGTATCCTAATGAAGAGAGGCCTGAGTAGTTTATAGCACATGCATGGCAGCGGGTCTGCCATCTCCGGGTCTTTCGCGCAGATCTCTCAGTGTTTCATGAAGTTGTTCAGTCCATCCCTGCAAGCACTACAGTTCTGTTTTCAGAGCAGCCTTGAGATACCATTGTAACTTATAATCAGGCCTGGTCCTGTCAGACTGTAAGGCAGATGGAATCAACATTTGATGTTGTTTTCTTCAGTCCATTTTTGTACCATTTTTTATGTGACATGTGTACCCTCGTTGCTTCTGGAGTCCTATATGCTGCCATCAATCTGGTTAAGGCCTTAACAGTACAGGCTTGGTTTGCTTTTTGTATCAGATAGCTTCCATCAGTCCATTTTTGGGTCCCTCACTACAAGAAAAACATTGAGGTTCTGGAACATGTCCTGAGAAGGGCAATGAAACTGGTGAGGGGTCTGGAGCACAAGTCTTACGAGGAGCAGCTGAGGGAGCTGGGATTGTTTAGTCTGGAAAAGAGGAGTCTTAGAGAAGACTTCATTGCAGTCTACAGCTTTCTGGAGGGAGGCTGAAATGAAGAGGGATTTGGCCTCTTCTCCCAGGCAACAAACAGGACCCAAGGAAATGGCCGCAAGCTGTACCAGAGGATATTTAGATTAGACATAAGGAAAAACTTTTTCTCTCAGAGGGTGGTCAGGTACTGGAATGGCCTGCCCAGGGAGTTGGTGGAGTCATCGTCCCTGGCAATGTTCAAGAGGCATCTGGATGAGGAGCTACCAGATATGGTTTAGTAGGTTTAGTAGCTTATGGTAGTAACGGTAATAGGAGGACGGTTGTCTTTTCCAACCTTGTGATTCTATGATTTTATGATTCTCTGGTTTGCCTTGTCAACACAGGTCAGTGCACATATGGCCCCCACAGATCAAGGGAGGAGACCTACATAGTCACCTTGCCACCATTGTAAAGGGTTGTGTCTTCTGGCAAGGTGCGCTGTCATCTCTGGCAAATGGCTTGGTCTAATCCTTGAGCAAGCATCGCAATAGTAATGTGCCTGAATGATATCTGATGTTTGTACGGGCAGCTCCCATGCTTTGGCCACTGCCCACATCATCTTCTCTCTGACATACTGCTGTTTTTGGTGAATCCAGTGGATTATATTTTCTGCAGGTGAATCTTTTAACCATCTAATTCAGATGAGTGTGTCTGCTTCATCATTTCCTGGCAAGCACATGGGCTGGTGTCCAGATATGTGGTAAGCATGTACTGTTCTATGCCTGACCATGTTCCAGATATCCACCTACATATCCTTGTGCCAGATTGGTCAGGCATGAATCTTCCAGTTCGAAGTGGCCTGCTGCACTATCCATAGTGCAAACATTCTGTAGACTGCCCAACTATCAGTGTAGATGTTCAAAACGTAGTCACCTGGTTCTTATGTGATGACCATTCTCATAGCCTAAAGCTCTGCCCATTGGCTACTCTGTCCATCCCCCTTTTCAAGCCACATTCTTTCTGTTGAGAGATGGTATGCAATTGTTCACCACTTGCTCATATTGCCTTTGCTGGACTCATCTACACACCATGCATCTTCAGGGATTGGATACTTTCTTCCTAGTACAGTACTCTTCTCTGACAGAGTGACCATGGTTTCTTCTGGTACATCACTACGATATGTGACTGAGCCCAATATCTTTTTAGTTCTTCTTTTAATGAATGACTACATTGACCCAGATAGGTGATCCAGCATGCCACTGTTTGTGCTTGGGCCACCACCATCTTAGGAATAGCTCTAAATCTTTTACCTAACTTTGAATGAGTAGTGTTGTTTTTACTATTACTTCAGCTGTGTATTTCATCAGTTCTACTGTCTTTAATGCTGAATATGTTGCTAATAGCTGTTTTTCTATCATACTGTATCTCTCTTCCACCCTGTGCCAGACCTGGGACTAGAACCCAAGTGGGGCATGGACAGAAACTTGCCACAGCCACAGTCGGCACAGAAAGCCTTTCAGGGTTATGTGTACATCTAATTTGATGGGCAGAGTGGGGCTGAATATGCTGAGTGCTTGCAATTGCTTCACAGCTAGTTGGGCTTGCTGGAAAGTGTCTTGTTCCATCTGTCCCCCAGTCCCTACCAGCCCTGAGATTTAGGCAGCCAGCTGAGGCTCCACAGGATGAACATCATCCCCTACCACCTTGCAAACAGGTAATTGGAGGGAACCAGCTGGCATACAGTGTTCCTGCTAAAGTGAACCCGTCCTCTCCTCCCATAACAACAATGGTGATGAACTGGGGAACAGAGAGTAATGCCAATGCAGGCCCACCTGCCCCACGATTCCCCTACTTTCCCAGCTGCCCCTGCAGAACAGGTACAGTGCTCTTCAGGGACAACTAGACAATGGTGGGGATGATGGTTCTTCCCACTTAGAGGTGCCACTGAAGTCTAGTCAGACTACCCTTAGCATTAAAACCTCCTCAATAAAGAATAAAAGATGGGTCACTGTCATTGGTGACTTACTACTGAAGGGAGCAGAAGGTCCAATATGCAGAACAGACCCACCAGACAGGTAGGTCTGCTGCATACCAGGGACCCAGGTTAAAAATGTAAGGAAGAAACTTCCTTCCCTAGTACAGCCCTCAGATTATTATCCCCTATTGTTATTTCAGGTAGGCAGTGATGAAATAAGAAGAACTCTAAGGATTATGACGAAGGACTGCAGAGCCTTGGGGCAACTGGTCGGGTTCAGGAGCATAAGATATGTTCTCCTCTATCCTTTCAGTTGTAGGGAATGATGAGGGACTGAATATGATAATCCAAACAGGGGTTGGGGTTTTTTGACCTTGATTTGATTTACATGAGACTAGGCCTGGTGGCAACAGATAGGAATAGCTTATCCCACTAGTGGAAAGGAGTTTTACAATGGGAGTTGGCACAGTTCATTGATAGAGCTTTAAACTAGGTATGAAGAGGGTTGGGGGTGAAACTGGGGTCACTAGAAAAGAGCCTGTATGTAACATGCCAATGCTTGTGGGAGATGCCAGTAAGATCCAACATTCGTGTATCTTGGTGAAAGAAGAGGATTGATGCACCTTTTTGCAAGAACACGAGGGTGGTGTGAGGTTGATTACTGTATGGAAACACCTCAGTATGGTCTAGAGGGTATTAGGGCTTCTCCCATCCAAAAGGTGGCACAGGTGAGGTGCATTTACACTAATGCACACAGCACGGGTAACAAAAAAGGACAAGCTGGAGGCCATTGTGTGGCTGGAAAACTATGATATAGTCGCTATCACAGAAATGTGGTGGGATGACTCAGCTGGAGTGCTGTGATTGATGGCTACCAACTTTTCAAAAGAGTCTGTTACAGGCCATCCAACCAGGATGAAGAGGTAGATACTTTATAGACAGTTGGGTGAGGTCTCATGGTCTCTACCCCTTGTTCTCATGGGGGACTTCAACTTCCCAGACATCTGCTGGAATTATAATATAGCAGAAAGGGAACAGACCCTAGAGTGTATTTGATAACTTCCTAACACAGATGGTGAGGGAGCCAACAAGGGGAAGAAAATTCCTGGACCTGCTGCTTGTTAACAGAGAAGATCTTGTTAGAGATTTAAAGGTTGGAGGCTGTCTGGGGCAAAGAGATCACAAAATGATAGATTTTCTTATCCTTGCTGAAGCACAGAGGGGAGTCAACAGAACTGCCACCTTGGACTTCTGGAGGGCAGACTTCAGTCTCTTTCAGACAATGGTTGAAGGAGTCCCTTGGGAGTAGTAGTTTTGGAGTGCATGGGAGCCCAGGAAGGCTGGGAATATTTTAAGGAAGTTATTTTAAATGTGCAGGAGCTGACCATCCCCCAAGTCATAGAAGACGAGTCAAAGGAGAAGGAGATGGGTCTGTCTGAACAGAGACCTTTGGCTGGAACTCAGGAACAAAAGGAAAGTTTATGGTCTTTGGAACAGGGGGCAAGCAACTTATGAGGATTACAGATACATAGTGAAGCTGTACAGGGAGAAAATTAGAAACGCCAAAGCCCAGCTAGAACTGAATTTGGCCACTAAGGTGAAAGACAACACTAAATATTTCTATGAATATATCAACAGTAAGAGGAAGGCTAGGACAAACTTCCACTATAGAGGGACCTGGATAGATTGGATCAATGGGACAAGGTAAACTGTATGAGTTTCAGTAGGGCCAAATGCTGAGTCCTGCATTTTGTTTGGAGCAACCCCAGGCAATCCTACAGGCTTGGAGAGGAACGGCTGGGACATTGACTGACAGAAAGGGACATTGATGCGTTGATGGACAGTCAGCTGAATAAGAGACAGCAGTGTGCCCAGGTGGCCAAGAAGGCCAATGGCATCCTGGCTTGTATTAGGAATGGTGTGGTGAGCAGGACTAGGGAAGTAATCTTTCCCTGTACTCAGCACTAGTGAGGCCCCACCTCCAGTACTGTGTTCAGTTTTGGGAATCTCAATTCCAAAAGGACATTGAGGTGCTGGAGCAGGTCCAAAGAAGGGCAACAAGGCTTGTGAAGAACTTGGAGAATATGCCCTACGAAGAGCAACTGAGGGCTGTTTAGTCTGGTGAAGAGGAGGCTGAGGGGAAACCATATTGCTCTCTTCAAATACCTGAAAAGTAATTGTAGTGAGAGTGGGGTTGGTCTCTTCTCACTGGTGATACGTGACAGGACGAGGGGAAATGGTCTTAAGTTGCACCAGGGGAAGTTTAGGTTAGATATCAGGAAAAACTTCCTTATGGAAATGGTTATTAATCACTGGAATAGGCTTCCTAGGGAGGTGGTTGAGTCACTGTTCCTGAATGCATTTAAAAACTGTCTGGATGAGGTGCTCAGGGACATGATTTAGTGGTGGTTGTTAGAGTTAGGGTAGTATGGTTAGATTGTGGTTGGACTTGATCTTTAAGGTCTTTTCCAACCTAAGTAATTCTATGATTCTATGATACTATGAGTTCACCAATACCCCTAAATGCTGAGGAATTCATGCAACTGCTTTGCTGTTGTATATATTGAGAATGCCCCATCTATAATTGCATTAGGCAAAACCTTGATCTTGCCTTACCAAATGACCCTCAGAAATTTGACTAATAGTCCCTGTCCTTGTACCTTTTGTGGGTTTATTGCCCATTCTTTTCCTTGCAAGTAGGCTGACAATGAACTTATTGTTTTTTCCAGCATTTCTATTGAGACAGAAGTAAGCATCAAGTCATCAATATAACAGTATGTTTTTATACAATCAGGCTTATTCCCATCCACCAAATCAAGTGCTACCAAATTATGACAGAAAGTTGGTGAGTGGACATATTCTTGCGGCTGGACTTGAAAGGTTCACTGTCTACTCTTCCAAGTGAAAACAAACTGGTCATATGTCCTATGAGGAGAGACTGAAGGATCTGGGGCTGTTTAGTCTGAGGAAGAGAAGGCTAAGGGGATTCTTCAGCAATTCTTCAGCAATTGGAACACTGAAGAATGCAGTAGCCAGATCTAAGATATAATGATAGGTTTCTTTTTCTCTACTTAATGTGTCCATGAGAGAGGCAATGTTAAGTACTGCTGAGTTAATTGCCAGGGTCACTTTGTTTAGTTCCCTGTAATCTACTGTCATTTGCCAGATGCTACAAGGTTTTCAGACCAGCCATATAGGAAAGTTGTAGGAACTGTGCAAGAGTCTTAAAATCTCTATCTTTTCCAATTCTTGAATTGTTCTGGTGATTTCTGCCTGTCCTTCCGGGAGCTTGTATTGCCTCATATTAGTGATCTGGCTAGGGCAATTGAATAGGCTGCAAGTTTGACTGTACTGTCTGGATACTAATACTTATTCATAACCTCTCCAATATTAGTTTGGAGAGTCAGTCCTCATAATATATCTATATCCAATATATACTCCTGGATTGGTGTGACAGATACCTTGTACTCCAGAGGAAGCAGGTATGCCACACCCGATTTTAACCAAATTTATTTGCATTACGGGGATCACTTTTCAACCATATCATCCCATAATGGCTCATGTACCAGGAAATTTTAATAGGTCACTACAAACTGCCAACATCTCAGCTCCCGTGTCCATTAATGTTATTAGTCTTCATATATTCTTTCAGGACTGGTATTTGTCAGCTTGACATAGGGCCTCCAGTTCCCTTTGCAGGCCCTAATCCAAAAGAACCTTGGCCTCCCCTTCATGCCATGAGTTGAGAAATCCCTAGGTCTTGTTCTTCTGGAGACTTGTCAACGGCCGCCCAAGCCCCCTGTTTCAGGCTGTCTTCTAGCCTATATGCCGGTGGAGGAATCCTATCTATACTTCTTTTCTAGTGTCGGAAGGTGTAAAACATTGTTTTTCATTTAGCTGCCTCCACTGGTTTAGGAGGACATGATTACGTTGGTTATAAACTTTGCTAAATTGTACCCTGCCTGTATGACATCATTCCACATTTGCTTTCAAGAGACTCTCACAGGCCCTGACTGTGGAATCCTTGTGAGGAATCTTCAGGCTTGGAATTCCCAAGATCAGTATTCCTTTTCCTGCATTAATTGAATGTTGCACTTTAATCTTAGGCCCTCAGCCTCTCTGAGGTCAGCCACTAGCTGAGCAGCAATTGAATTACTGCCCTGGAGGCTACTAAAGGATTTAAGATTGCTACAAGTGACCCAAAATGATGGGAGGGACCTTGCTGTAGAATCAGGTCTCTCATCCCCACAGTGAATTTGACTAAATCAGGACTTTCAAAAGTGTTCTCACAGATAGCCTCCCACATGCATATCTCCCAGATATAATCCTTGAGCTGTGCTACAGCATTCCATAGACCACTATAGATAGGCATATCCAGTTTATTAGGCCACGTTATTCAGCATGCAGCCATCAATCATTGAATTAATTAGTGTTTTTTTCTTATTATGCTGTACAGTAGAATATAGTCTTTGTCTGAGGGCAGGGTGAGAGGCAAGTTTAGAGATTTCCAGACCATTTACAACAATATTCTCATTTACAACAATAGCCCATAAGTGGAATTACCATGACAGCAGACCCTTGGTTTCTGCCTGATTATTTGCACTAAATACATTATTGAAGTTGCTGGATATGGGCAAGCTGTTACATATAGTGCCCTCTGGGCGGAGGAGCCACTGGTTGGGGGCATACATACCAGTCTATCTTCCATCTTTTTTGTTTTCTTTGTTCCTTTAGATCAGATCTCACAAGGATCCAGCTCAGGTAGAGCCTCAAGATTCAACTTCTTGTTTTTCTTGTCTACAAAATCAGGGTTATACAGGCCTGTTTGCTCAGGGGCCTTCATAGTTTCTAGACATATATTCTGGATTTTTTTCAAGGGAATAGCCAGAGTTGCTTATTTTTTACAGTTAATACGGGAAGCTGTTACTCAAGTCTTTTGATTGGGTGACGTAGCAATTAGTTTCTGTTTTCCAGTGTGTTCTTTGATAGGTCTAATCATTTCAAGCCATTAACAGAGTCCACATCTGGTGGACACAGCCAGCTGTCATTTTTTTGTAGTTAATATATTTCTACTAAGACCATGCAAGTATTCTGCCATGCAGGCAGTAAAAAATAGTGCTCCCATCCCACAAGGAGCACTGTTACCCTTATTGCAACCCATGATTTTACTTTTCTGTTGTTCTTTTTTTTTCTCTTCCCCATTGCACTGGGAGTGGAGTGGGAAGGGTGAACGAACAACTGTGTGGTGCTTAGTCATTGCCTGGTTGAACAACAATAGGATGTTTGAGAGAGCAATACCATACAAAAAAAGGAACACTACTGGTTATTCATTATTGAAGTGATGAACAAGCAAGTGAGAGTATGTGAAATGTTGGAAAAGAGAAAGAAGTGACATTATGTTGTAAGGGAACCTGTAAATTCTCCAGCTTGTTTCTGTTAGTGATCCACCAGTACAAGAGTATGTTGAAGAGGAAAGCATCTGCTTCATTAGGGTTATCCAATCAAGAATTCTTTTGCTGCAAACATGATAATAAAGGGGAAGAGATAAAACAAAACATGCATAAACATGAATCTGATAGGTAAGGGATAACAGAGGCAATGGCAAAGACCAAAAGTCTTCAGCCCCTTCTTAATGGGCCATCAAGAAACTCCAGACACAACTTTTGACAAGGCCGGCCTGTGCTTTGTAACTGATAAGAAGGGGAAAAACAGAGGAACAGGAAGATTTGGGATATTTGGTGAGGCCCTGTGGAACTGCAGAGAACTTGTTAAGGAACATTTATGGGAAGGGGATCAGGGAGAAACAAATGAGTGAACAGAGGTTCAATAGCAACAACACAGCAGCAGCAGCAACAGCCATGTCCATTGGCCTGGGATAGAAGCCCTTGGGTCTCTGGAGGCTCAGGGCTGGGCTCTAGCATCCAGAAAGCAGAAGCACTGGGTCCTGGAACTTCTGGAAGTGGTGTCTCTTAACATCCACCAATGAGAGCAGTAGCATCCACCAATAGGATCTCTTAACATCTACCAATGAGAGCTTGGAGTCAGGCAGCAGAACTTCCAGTTAGAGCATCTCTGCAGACACGTGCATATATGGTGTGCTTAAAAGTATTTTCAAATAAAAAAAGAAAAGAGCAACAAAAGCAACTGTGGAAACAATACATTTCAATTTGTTACTTGTTGCATGTTAAGGTAAGTAGTTAGATGTTGCCTGCACTGTTTCATGTCACCTCCTTTACTTTATGCTGCCACTGCATGTCGGTATTAAGATAGAATAAGAAAGATTTTACCAAGATTTGTGTAGTTCTGATGGAAAGAAAAGCCAAGACAAGCCCTTATCCCATGACCCCATTGTCCCATGCAAATGTGATGCTGTGAGGAATAGCTTGCCTGCACAAAAGTCTTCCCCTGTCATTGTTCCACACAACCTGTTTGCCTCCCAAACACTACACCTGTCTGTGCTCCTCCCATTGACTGAAAATCCTCTTGTACACATCAGTGCTGTGTCTCTCAACCCTAGATCTGCCCTGGGGTGTAACATCTTCAGAATGTTTTCTTTTGAGGGAGGCAACTCTGTAAGGAATGTCTTTCCATTTTCCTCACCAGATATTGCCAGGATGAGTGTAGGCAGTAGGCTAACAAGTTATGCAAAAGAGACAGAGGAGAGAGGCAATGCTTCTTCCTAGAACTACATCTTTATTTCTGCTCACTCTTCCTGTCCATCCCCATCCCACTTGTGAAAGGGAAGGGGGAGAAAAGGCCTTTCTGTGGCAAGTACTCTTCACGAGCATTTCTCCTCTCCCCTGGAATAGAAATGATGAGACTTCTAGAGCTCTTCTGATCACAAAGGAAAATGTCATTACCCATGAAGATAACGCCATGACAACGCCATGTTCCTGCTTGCATCTCAGTCTCTGCCTCCCTCCATAAGTTTCTACACCTCCTCCTCCTCCAGTCCTGGAAAAATTTGGTCTCAGTGCAAAAAAATCCTCGGGGATTTTTGTGGCAAATAGATCTGAGTACATTTCTTCAAGAATGGCAAAAAACACATCATGATATTAGAACAACCTCCTTGCAAAATTTTCCATCTCTGCTCAAAAAGTAGAAGAGCTTTGCAACAAAATGAAAGCAGTAATTTTTGACAGACAATGCAGAACATTTTCCACTAACTTCATGTCACAGAAGAGAGTTAACTAGATCAATTTATGCCCGTGACAGGGGGGTAGTAGGCCCCTGCCTTCCCCCCCCAGCCCCACAATGTGGGAAGGAAAAAGGTTAGGGAGATGGGAGACGGGCTCAAGGAAGGGAAAAAAAAAAAAAAAAAAAAAAAAAAAAAACAGCGGCAAAGATCTGTGGAGGAAAACTCATTTTACTATGATATCAGAATGCAAGATAACACAATATAATAGAATCCAATTGAAATTGAGACTAATAAATCAAATAAAATAGGAGAGAGATAGAGTTCCTGAGACTGAGTCAAACCTGGAAACCTTGGTACAGCTAGGAAAGCACCCTCCAGCACCCACTGCAAAGCAGTAAGAGAGCGCCCAACCAGGAAGGACCAAATCCCATGACTTCCGTGATGTACAGGGACAGGTACCCAGAATTGGAACAGTAACACTTTAACTCCCAGTGCACTACATGATGTTATGACGTGGAATACCAAAAACCAAAAATCACAAAACAAGGACACTTTGTTTCAGAATCAAATAATCTTCTCTTTGTTTCTTTTAGCACATTTCCAAAACTAGCCCAAGGTAGAAAACCAACATGAAAAAAATGCACTTTGAACAGTCTTAGGAATAACAAATAACCTTCCAGCAGGAGCAGAGAGAACCAGAGTCTTCTAAGGTAAGAATGTTATGTGCACAATGCTTACTGATATTATTTCAGGACCTTTTGTCACTGAATATAGACACTAAGCCCAGTTAAAAGTCAGTAGTGGAACCTGATATACCAAAATACGGCATACAGACTAATTCACATATTCTTCCCATCTTGATGACTGCAAAGAACAGAAATAACTTTCCCTCCTTTTGACCACTGAAAGAAGATGGTCTTTGAACATGAAGCAATGAGAAACAGATATAAGCACCAATCTTATCACATGAGCCTCTCTTCCCTTGGATGAAAACTGCTGAAATTCAGTGTAGCAGTGCAGAGAAGCTGGTTAAAAACCACAGTGGCCACTGATAAGGTGAGGGTGACAAGCGTGGCAGGAGTTATTACTTGGAAATAATCTCCGTTTGCTCCTGGTCTTTCTGGAAACCACTGGAGGACCACAAGTTTTTGACCTGATCAAGATTTCAGGACATGAATTTCATAAGTAGAAAAAGGAAGGTTAATAGATCCCACTGCTCAGTGATACAGGGAACCTACTGAGAA
Organism: Phasianus colchicus; assembly: GCF_987193195.1. Taxonomy (NCBI): domain Eukaryota; kingdom Metazoa; phylum Chordata; class Aves; order Galliformes; family Phasianidae; genus Phasianus; species Phasianus colchicus. The sequence goes on along the minus strand of NC_143436.1, from coordinate 74,988,917 downwards.
AGGACAAGAAAGACACAAAAAGGTTAATTGTTTTTCTTCTGCATTTGTTGATACCAGGATAGCTTGGGTATACATTGAATAGAAAGCAGCTTTGCAGGAAAACAAGTGAGCTTGTCATGGACCATAAAGAAAACTTGAGTTTATTGGATGCCCTTCAAGCAGAGAGTGTGAGGTCCATTCTGTGCAGTGTTAGGAAGGGAGTAGGGAGAATAAGGGAATTGATTCTTCCCCTCCATTTGGAACTTGTGAGGTTATAGCTGGAGTACTGTACCCTTTGAGTTCCCCAGCAGAAGAAGGATGTTGACACCCTGGAATAAGTTCAGAGAATGGACATTAGGATGGCAAGAAGGCTGAAGCATGATGTACAAAGGAGAGGCTGAGGAGGCTAACTTTATTCAACTAGGAGCAGAGAAGACCTAGCAGATGACTTCTTGTTATTTTGGCACTGGATGCAGATTAAAGCCATATTAGGTAATCTGGGAAGTGGAATGACTTTTTTTTAAAACTTTCTAAAGAATAAGGTGTTCCAAGGAAAGTGTGCATTTTCCAAGCTCCAACCACTCCCTGCAGTGTACAAAACACTGATATTTTATTGTCTTACTGGAATGTGATCAACCTGGGACATTCAGGGGAAGCTCCTCAAAAGAAAATATGAGTTTCAGGATTAACAAGAATAAAGGAAAAAAAGATTGCTACTAGTCTTGGAGTCAAACTCCAGATATGTTGTTGGGCACCTAATATCAAATTAAAACAAGTGTTTAAGCTCTGTGCACAACTCAACGCTATGAATCACACCTTTTTTTCCCATGACATCTCTCCTCTTGGAGCTGTCTCATCCACCTATACTCAACAGTTTCTTAATGGCTGCCAAACCAACCCTCAGCTCCGTAGATAGGATCTTAAGTGAGGAGAAAGAACAGCAGCACCACTCTTCTTTTAAAAATTGAATTGCCTGAACAGGCAAAAGTTGCCTGAAAATAAAACTTCATGAATCACCCCTCAGAGTTTAATGAAATATGCATACGGTTAACCTTGGATGTTCCTGCTGGGTCAGGCTTGCTGTGAAGATGTCAACACCCAATGCATTACGGTGGCAACAAACAAATACTACGCAATCTTGTACTCATGAAAATCCTTAGTCATTCAGGTGCTATGCTAGAATAAGCATGGGACCAACTGTACTTGGCCTGTGGAATTCTGCTAGCCTCCTTAAGATAGCACAAAGGCAGTATAGCTATTCCAGCACATCAGCGTTTGTGGAGCCAGACTCTAACTTTCAATGTTTTTTTTTTTTCTGATGAGCAATCTCACAAAATGCTGTTTCAGCACCAGGGACATGCCCATTAATGTGTCAAAAAAATTCCTTTACTGTGTCAAAAAATACTCCTTTACTACTACAATATTCAGTCCACCTCTCTTTATTTCTGACTCTCTGTTCCCCTGCGTATATTTCAATATATAATTATATATAATTCAAGGCATAAAGAATATGATGACAAAGCCCAGAGTTCACTTACTGCACAGTACACTGAATCCCATTGAATGCACCATGGAGATAAGAGTCTGATGTCAACCTTTCACAGCTAGACCAACAGAAGTAAATTTATGCAGGTGTTCTTTTTTCAACCCTTGAATTTCTATCAGTGACCAAAATATTGAAAAAGCAGAACATAGACTGGAGATGAAAGGAGTTCACCGGTAACATCACTTACCTACATTTGTATCAGTTCTCTGAACAGAGTCAATTTGGATGCTAGCTGCTCACAGCTACTGAACAGTCAAATCTTCACTTTGATTCTAACAAGGTCATTTTTTAAAAAAATGTATTTCATCGGCATTATTAATGACAGAGAATTTGTATGCTTTGCTGCTATTTCTTGCTTTATGGTCTTTCAGGAGAATATTAGAAAACATAGGTGGCAATTATGCCTCTTCATGTTTTATGTTTAGCCATATACTGGGGATGCAAGATCCAGGTGAAATATCACATAAATTTATTTATGCCCTACCATAGTGGAAATGCTAAGTCACAATCTGAAACAGTGATTGACCACCTGGTAGGAAGGCAAGGCCAATCTAGGGGAGCTAAGGTAGATAGAATGCACCTGAGTGACTGGAAGGCATGGAGCCAGGATTCACCCCTTACACTTACACATTTAGGTGTGAGTCAATTACATTTCTATTGAGGGCCATTGTAACTTTCAGCTATCCACCATGATACATGAAGACTTTCCTTGAACACTGTAGGAGAAATGCTACGTCATGGCTTGATATGGTGATTGAGCACCTGGTGAAGGGGTCTGGCTGGCCTAGGGAACACAGGAAAACTCTTTGCACCTGTGCTCTCCATAAAATCAGAAGTGGGGGGGGGGGAATGTGGAGCCACCCTGGACTTATGCAAGGGTGTCATGGTTTTATGATTTTTATTATTGGTATTACACATCATGTTAAGCACTGGGATTTAAAGAGTTAATGCCCCAGTTTCATGGATGATCTCTTTTTCTGCATACCTGTTTCTCAGAAGAGAACTACTACATATCCCAGAAGACTTTCACTGTTTGTTTCTGTTTTCCGTTTAGAGGGAGAGTTAACACTGCTCACAACTGGTGAGACTGTTTCTCTTCTTTTACTGCTTGTCACCGCGACGTGTGCTCCCTAGCCATCACACCTTCAGTATTAGAGTAAGGCCTTTGGTTTTGAACTTTCGCTCATTTTATCTGATTTATTAGCTTTAGATGCTATTGTATTGTTATCTTGCGTTCTGGTATCATATTTAGTAAATCAGTTTTCTCCCTTAGCTCGTTGCCACTGTTTTGTTTTTAGGCCTATCTCCCTGCCTTTTCCCCTATTTCCCCTTCCCTCTCTCCAGCTTGAAGGGTTTCCACAGTCAGGGCCAGTGAGAGCGACTTGTTGGCAAATGTGGAACAATCTAATAAAAGCAGGGGGCCAACCACAAAAGTTAAATAGACAAATGAATCATGTATTACTAAATTTATGGTGGCAGTATCATGCTAATCAATGTTTTAAGCCTACTCCAAAGAGAAGAGAAAGTGTAAGAAGAGTAGAGTGAGTCCCCACCCAACCATGGAATTTAGAAGGTGTCTTGGAACCTGCGATGTGAAGGCAGCTGCTCCAAGTGGTCCAGTTGGCCACTGCAGGGGTTTCCTCAGAACAAGATCTATGTCTAGATACATTAATGGCATGAAATGAGGGCTAAGGTACTCCTAGAGTCCAGGCCTTCTTGGGGGACTAGAGGCCATATACTGAACTGACTATTGGTTCCAACTGAATCTATTGGTCCCAAAAGAATATATAACAGGTAGGTACTGGAGCTGAAACATCTGTAATTAATGGCATTCCGTCATGATTTCCAGGCACCTGTAGTGTTATAGAAGCATTTGGAGGGAAATGATTCCAGTAACCCAAACTTGGTTGATCTTAGCTATTGGGTATCTATGCCCACAGGAGTATCAAGTATCTACAGCTCCAATTCAGGTATATACATTGGATATAAATATACTATAGAGACTGGCTCTTCAAACTAATATTGGAGAGTTCAGGTTAGAAGTTAGAAGTTTTAGTTTCTGGGCAGCGCAAGCAATTTTGCAGGTATATGTGAAGCATGTGCCTGTTTGGTTACCCTAGCTGTGTCAGATCACTAATAACATTGAATGGTTTGGGTTGCAAGGGACCTTTAAGATCCTTTAGTTCCAATGCCCCTGCTGCAGGCAGGAACACCTCCCTCTAGACCAGGCTGCTTAAAGCCCCATGCAGCCTGGCCAGAATGCCTCCAGGGAGGGGGCATTCATAACCTCACTGGGTAACTTGTTCCAGTGTCTCATCATCCTCACAAGAAAGAAATCTTTCCTGATATCAAGTCTAAATCTACCCTCTTCCCGTTTAAAACCATTTCCCCTTGTTGTGTTCTAAAAAGTCCTCCCCAGCTTTTCTGTAGGCTCCTTCCATTACTGGAAGGTTGCTATAAGGTCTCCCCAGAGCCTTCTCTTCTCCAGCCTGAAAAGCCTCAGCTCTCTCAGCCCATCCTTGTAGAGGAGGTGCTCTAGCCCTCTGATCATCTTTGTGGCTCTTCCCTAGACTTGCTCCAACAACTTCATGTTCCTCTTGCATTGGAGGCTCCAGAACTGGACATAATACTCCAGGTGGGGTCTCACAAGAGCAGAGTAGAGGGGCAGAATCACCTTCCTCAACCTGCTGGTCACATTTCTCTTGATGCAACTCAGGATATGGTTGGCCTTATGGATAGCAAGTGCATGTTGCTGGCTCATGTTGAATCTCTCATCAGTCAGCACTCCCAAATTGTTCTCCTTAGGGCTGCTCTCCAACCATTCTCCACCCAACCAGTATCTGTGCTTGAGATTGCTAAGTTTTTTCAGGTATGACTTACCCTTGGTGAAGCCATGTTGGTTATCACTAGTCACCTCATCTTCATTTTCCATTTGCTTCAGTATGGCCTTCAGGAAGATCTGCTCTATGATCTTACTGTACATAGAGGTGAGAGTGACTGGCCTGTAGCTCCCTGGATTTGTTTTATTTTTTTCCTTCTTAAAAATGGAGGTTATGTTTCCCATTTCTCAGCCAGTGGGAACTTCAGCAGACTGTCATGACCTTTCAAATGTGATGGATAGATAGTGGCTTGGCAACTTCATATGCCAGTTCCCTCAGATCCAGGGATGGATCTCATTGAGTCCCATGGACTTGTGCATCTTCAGGTTCTTTAGATGGTCTTGAACCTCATCTTCACTTCTAGCATGTATATCTACTTTCTCCAAGTTCTTGCCATTGCTGTCTGCAACCTGGGTGGTGGGGCTAGAGCCCTTGCCTGTGAAAATTGAGGCGAAGAAGTCATTGAGCATCTCAGCATTTTCTCTATCCCTAATGACCAGGTCTTCAGTTTGCTTCTGCAAAGGGCCCACATCCTCCCTGACCTTTTTGTCACTGATATACCAGTAGAATTTCTTCTCATTTGCCTTTATGTCCCTGGGTTTTAGCTTTCTAGCCTGATCCCTAGCTGCTCAGACAACTTAGTAGTCTTCCCAGGTAACCTGTTCCTGCTTCCACTCTGTATAGACTTTCTGAGCTTAAGTAAGTCCAGGGGCTCCTTGTTGATTCATGGAGGCCTGCCTTCCTTTTTCTCTGCATGCACTGCTTCTGGGCTTGAAGGAGATAGTCTTTGAATACCAACCAGCTTTCCTGTGCCTCTCGTCCCTCCAGGGCTTTATCCCATGTCACCCTGCCAACCAGTTCCCTGAAGAATTCTAAGTTTGCTCTCTGAAGTCTGGTGTAGCAAGCTTGCTGTGCACTCTTTTTGATACCCTCAAGATCTTGAACTCCGCCACTTCATGATCACTACATCCAAAGCTGCCCTTGAGCTTCACATTACTCACCAGCCCCTCCTGGCTGGTGACGACAAGGTCCAGCATAGTACAGGAACCCACGAGGAAAGGTGCTACTTGGAAGAGGAAGTTATCAAAACATTCCAGGAACCTCTTTGATTTCTGGAGCATTGTTGTGTTGTCTCTCCAGCAGATATCTAGGTGACTGAAGTCCCCCATGAGGACTATGTTTTGTTAATGTGAAGCTACTCTTATTTGTTTATAGAGAGCCTCAACCACTTGGCCTACCTGATAAGGGAGCCTGTAGCAAAGCCCCACTACAATGTCTACTTCCTCTGCCTTCCCTTTAACTCTAATCATAAGCTTACTGTCAGCTCCTTGTCTATTCCCAGGTGGAGCTCTATGGACTCCCGGTACTCACTGATGTAGAGGGCAACAACCCCTCCCCTTCTTCCCTGCCTGTTTTTCCTAAAGAGTTTATACCCATCTATTCCTACATTCCAGCCATGAGAGTCATCCCACCATGTTTCAGTGATGCCAATGACATCATAGCCCTGTAGGCACATACATAACTCTCCTGCTTGTTCCCCATGCTCTGCGCATTGGTGTACAGGCACTTGAGTTGGGCTCTCATTGAGGCTGATATACCAATTAGAGTTACCGTGTCCTGAACTTTAGGTGCTGTGATCCTATTCCAGGCCAACAACATCCATTACCATTGTCAGCCTCAAAGTGGGATGGTTTGAGGATTTCCCCCCACCCCAGCAATTCTCATTTAAAGCCCTCCTGATTAAATTGGAAATCTTGCTGACAAAGATGATCTTTCCTTTGTCTAACAGATGAACCCTGTCCTCCCCCAGAAGACCAGAGTTCTCGAAATTAGTTTCATTACATGAAGTAGCCAAAGCCCTTTTCCCAACACTACTCCCTTAGCCATTTGTTGATTTCTTCTTAATTCTGTCAGTCCTTTCCCTCCCCATTCCCCTAACCCAGAGGACTGATGACTACCTGTGCTCCCAAGTTCTTCACTGCTGCTTCCAGCTGCTTGTAGTTCCTCTTGATATTGTTAAGGTTGCTGATGGCTGTGTCAGCAGTGCTTACATGAAACAGCAGCAGCAGGCAGTAGTCTGTGGAAAGCACAAGGTCTGCTTGTTGCAGGCCCTAGCAAGCAGAAGACTTCCCTAAATAGCAGGTCAGGGTGACAAACAGGTGCCTCTGTACACCTCACAAGAGAATCACCTGTCAGTTTTTCTTAGTCACAGTAGTTGTTATGCAATGGGGAGCTGATCTGGCTGCCTTACTCAGTTCGGACAACTTACCTGTTATTGTTTCTTTTTCCTTCTCAGCATAGGGAACAGTGAAGTGGTTCTGTAGAGGCACCTCAGGCTTTGACACAGGCTTTTGCCCCTTGTTAGTCTTTCTCGTGATAATTTGCCATTTCTCATCACTGTTTATTCCTTCCCCCCCCCCCCCCCCGCCAGCTGCATATGCCAGTTAGGGAGTTTAGGCTGTTGATTCAGTGCAGTGTGTCCTTGAATCTGATTGACTCTCCCTAGCTCTGCCTCCTTGATAGTGTACAGCCTTTTGACTGTCTCCTGCAGGTCATCCACCTGGGCTCATCTTGCACAGACAAGGTTGCCACTCATCTCTGCTCTTGGAGAAAGGTCCAGACACTTCCCACAGGCCATGTTCTGCACAGAACTTCTTCCTTTTAGTGGCTCTGTCTGAGTGGAGGCACTGACCATGACCAGGGTAGGTGGTGCATACCCCCCTGCCAGAGCTGCAGCCTACTTTTGAGAATGAGTGCCCCTCACTTCTGAAGCTGGCAAAGCCTCAGTGCCCTGTCTCATGAGTGCTGCTATGGCTCTGGTTGTTACAGTACAGGTGGGAGTACAGGTGACACCCACACTCTTTTCCCACCACTAGTCACTGCCCTCCCTGAGATTTCTTTTAAGGGTGCAGGTGTGGCCTCTGTTGCCCTGGCAATGCCCCAGGCTGTTTCAGCCTCTGTCATGAGAGCTGCCTGTTCTTTAGCATCTCAGTTGCTGTGGAACTGCAGGAATTATTTGCCTGTACTTGGGAGGGAAGGCAGTGGGCCTTTCAGGTCCTACCACGAGTATGTATGTGCATTCTCCAACCATCTGCCACAATTTGGTGGCATATGATTTGGTGGAATGGGATAAACCTAATAATGTAAAGCTATGTCATTATAACGATGATTTAACGTTAACCTCTTCCTCTTTGGAAGCGCTGAAGAAAGAGATAAGATCATTGTCAGCTTACCTGTAGGAGAAAGGATGGGTTATGAACACATAAGAACTCCGAGGCTCTAGACTGTCAGTAAAATTTTTGATACTTATTTGGCTAATCACTGGTCTTACCCAATGATATTGATAAAATTCAAACCAATCACAGCAAAAACAAACAAACAAACAAAAAACCCAGGAATTTTCTGGGCACATTGGGGAACCCTACCTCATGCAGATCTTAAGACCTCTATATTGATTAATTTTGAAAGGCAAGTTGTGGGAACAGGCACAAGTTAGTCATGCTAAGCAACTGTGTTTATTTATTTGATCCCACTCTCCCTGCTGAACAGGACATACATCTGACTCAGGAAGGGCTTGGTTGGGGATTGTGGCAGTGCCAGGTTTCTGTCTGGACCCCAGACAGTTCTCGGTTTCAAGTATGGCATGGAGCTGAAGAGAGATACTGTATATGACTAAGAGGCAATTATTGCCACGTTCTGCATTGTAGGCAGTAGAACCAATAACACAGACAGCAAAGGCAGTAGTAAAAACAATGCTGCCAATTCAGGAATGGGTGAAAGATCTGGCCCATATTCTTAAGACAAGGATGTCATAAGCCCGAATGGTGGCATGATGGGCCACCTATCTGGGGCAACACAGCTGTTTGTCCTTGTTGCCACTGAATCGCAGAAAACACTTGGCCTAGTGACGTACCACAGCAATGCACCCTAGGAGGTGTCTGTTACTGCACCAGAGAAGAGTCCCATTGAAGTGGGAAGGTATCCAATTCCAGAGGATGCCTGATGACACAGATGGGTCCAGCAGAAGAAATCCAAGTAAATGATGTGTGGTTGTGTATCATACCTCAGCCAAGAAAATCTGGTTTGGAGAAGGAAATGGACAAAGTAGCCAGCAGGATGAATTTTAAGCAGTGTGAATGGTTGTGATCCAAGAATCAGGTGATAGTGTGTTGAACATCTGCAGGGATAGCTGGGCAGTATACTGAGGTATCACACTTTGGATTGCACAGTAGGCTGCTCAGGACAGGACTATCCATGCCCAACCAATCTGGGGTTGAGGCATGTGGATTGATAGATGGAACATGGTTAGACATAGAATAGTATATGCCTACCGTGTATCTGGCCATCAGCCCTTGCAGTCACCTGGAAATGATGAAGCTGGCACATTGGCTCTGGTCAGATGGTTGGAAGATCCACCAACAGAGAACATTGCTGACTGGTTGCATAAGAATTTGTGACATGCCAGACAAAAGATGATGTAGGCAGAAGTAAAAGCATGGGGACTGTTTGTCTCAATGTCAGGTATTGTACAGGTGTGTTATGATTGTGAAGCTTTCTCCAGAATGTGACAGAGGCCGCTACTGGAGATAACAGCCCACCTTGGCAGTGGACACAACCCCTTGCAGAGATGGCAGATTGACTGTATGGCAGATCCCCTCCCTTGGTCTGAAGGGGCCTGGTATGATCTGGCCTGTGTTGATACAGTGAGTGGACTACTGCATACCTATCAAGGTAGCAAAAGCACATCAACCCTACACCATCAAGGCACTCACCAAACTGATGGCAACATATGGTACTCGTCAGGTCATTGAGGGTGACAAAGGAACACATTCTAAGGGTATGCGATACAGAAGTGGGTCGAGGAAAATAACATAGAATGATAGTCCCATCTGCCCTATATTCTGACAGGAGGAGGCCTGCTAGTGTGATATAATGGCATTCTAAAGGTCACTCTGAAGACTGACTCCCAGCCCCTGCAGGTGTGGACCAAACAACTGCATGAGATACTGAGAGATTTAAATGGAACTCCCAGAGGTAGTCGACCTAGTGCCTTCTGTATATTACAAACTACTTGGGCCTCCCCACTTAGGATCCAAATTAAGGGAAATTATGTATGCTTGAAACTACAAGTTGAAATGCTGAATAATCTTAATCTCCCTTCCCCTGAGGACCTTGAGCTGGGGACCAATGAAGTAAAGCGGCCTTGGGAGATGCAGGTATGACCAAAATAGTGCAGCCTTGCTCTTGCACCATGGGGGAATATACTATAAGAGGTGGGATCAGTAATTCCACAAATAATCAGTATATGGATCCCAGAAATTATAATACAAATCCTGATTTTCACTGGGAAGGGAACACTGATGGTGTTGCTTTAGCAGGTCAGAACACCCCCTCTGGTGTCTAATATAATTATCCAAACATCAATATGAGACCAGAAGATGTAGTACAAACTTCCTGGACATGTCCCTGTTCAGAAATCCTGACCCAGGATGGTAGTACTGTGCATATTTTACCTTGGAGGACAGATGTGCCTGTTCTGATACCAATTATACATTTGTTTTACTCTGAGACTCATGCCCTGCAAGACCAGTAGCAGGAGCAACATCACTGAACTCTGATGCTCTCCATCATCACTGAAGTGACACTGTAACATTCTGCTCTTCAGTGGCCCCTGGTAGTGGACTTTATTGATGGAAAAATATCCTAGACATTCTGGAAGTATCTACTGAATAAATCGTGCAACATCTATGAACCTTGTGTGTGATCCAGTAACAACTACTAAGCCTGCACACACAAGTTAATTGATTTACAGACTTCTGTGTATTCTATATGGGTATTATTGATTGTATATATTGTAATTGTAATGTATGGGCTCATACATACATTAGCACACTCTTTTTTGATAGTTATAGGCAGGATGGTACAGGGTGCTTCAGAGGTCTTTTGTTTTTCAGCTAGTCAATTTTTCTGAGAGTTAGGAAACCTGTTATCTTGAAAATTCAGTGTCTTGAAGCATAGCTAAAGTTCCTATTTGAATGCTTTTGTGTAGGTGCTGACTCAGATCTGCTGCAGGGCTTTTATAGTCTGTGGATAGACTGAGGCACACATGTATACTGTATCTATGTCTGCTATGGATCTGATGTTTTATTTTCCCATTCTTCAAGTTCCCCAACTGTAGAATGGAAATGCTGTCTTTTTGTCCTCAGCATGCACTTGGCTGTTTATCAGCAATAAAGATTTATAGGAACAACAGGAGTTGTTTTTTCAGCAGATAATGCAAACACTCCTTTTTCTTATAGTGAGTCACAGGTAGCGTTGGGCAGGACTGAAAAGTTGAACTGGGGTTAGTAATTCCAATAGCTGTTTACAGAGGGACCTTCAGTCCACTTCTGTGTAAGCCTGTTTTTATTTTCACTGGGCTGTAACTTCCATGAAGGGCATCCTCATTTTCACAGCTGGAAGCAGGTTAGGTGGGATGCTGACACTCTCTATGTGTCCTTGACTGCTATTGTCACTGGAATTTTTTTGTAGAGATTTTAGTGAAACAGAATTGGACTAATAGCAAGCATGTTTGAAAATCCTGCCTCTTGCTCTAGGCTGGATTATTATTTGACAGTGAAAGAGCAACAGGAAGAAAAATTCCTTTGAATCATGATCGGTGGATCAGGGACAGGTGAGGTCTAAATGATCTTGCTATTGATATTTACACTGCTCTTTTTGTCCATATTTCATGTCTTTAAGTAATGCTTGGGGATCCCCTGTATGTATGGCACTTAGGAACTGCTACGTGCCATCTCTATTCACAATCCTACATGTGGAGCCTACTGAAGAAATGTCTTTCCTCATGGTTCTTTCTTTTAATGCCATGGCTCATCAAATCTTAGCAACTTTTCCATGACTTAGTGGCTTTTGGTTTATTAATGTTTCACCATGCCAACCTGATGTATCTCAGCTGTGAAGGCAAAATGGAATACTGCTGCATGTAAAGGGCTAGAGTTAAACCACGGGGAGGAAAAGTGAGAAAGGGAAGCTGGGTGAGAGGTGCTGGACAGCCTTGCTTGCTGCTCCTTGGGAGGGTAGCAGAGGCAAACAGTGATGGCTGTTGTTACTGCTGCCGTAACTGTGACAGCAGTTTTCTCTTCCCTCTTCTCAGCAGCCACCAGAATGGTTTCCCAGGGCTCTGGTACAAGCAGAGGAGATAGGACCGTGGCTATTTTGCTGTCCACAGCAGGCTGTTGCCCTGAGCAACTGATGGATTAGACTCTGGTTGTCAGTCAAAGCAAAACTCAACTTACTTCATCTTCTCAGCTACTCTGAGATGAAATAATTAATCTCAGTGATTTTTATTTTTTATTTTTTTAATAAGAATAGTCATTGTGGAATTTTAATGTAAAATCATTGACTGCAGTGCTCCCACTATATTTTCTTCGTGGGATACTTTAAATTAAGAGAAATTTGCAAACATTATACCAGACGATCCTCAAACACTGTTTAGAAGACTTTGAAATCTGTTATGCAGTCCAAATTATGATATCACTGGGTTGGTTCCATCTTTGAGCCATAGATGGGACTGGGCTGAGTAACTCTGTGATGCTACATGAGTGTATGCACCTAGTATGTACCCATGAACATGCGTGTAAAGATTTGAGCTCCCTTCAATCTGTGTTTGATAGCTGCAGGCTGCACAAGCTCCAAATTTTTGCATTCATCTTAGGTAGAATGCAAGAAATGTGGTATTTAGATAGACAACTAAATATGGTTTTGTACAATACTTTGAATATACAGAACATGTTGTAAGCATGACTACTATTAATTAGTTTCAGGCTTTCCCAATAGTTTCTCAGCAGCAAGATGAAGCAGTTGTTCTGGAGGCTGCTGTGTAGCTGCTAGGCTAACCCCTCAGGGGTGAAGTGTACTGTTATTTATTCAAGCAAAATGTCCACAGAAAGCAGATGGTGTTATTTCTTAGTAAAGACACAGAGAATCAGCTCGTGTGTCTGCATGGAATAATCTGTACAATTACTCTGAATTCTGGAAAGCCTGGAAATTCAGAAGAGAAACCTGTGATAGGACAAAGTTCACCTCATGCTTATGCTGTCAGAAAATGTACCAAAAGCCAGTGACAAACTTCTGTGTGGCACAGTGCCATTCTATGGGCCATGGAGGTATTCCACAGGCAACATGTGGATGTGCTGACTCCACTGTCAAACTTACAAACTTACAAAGGTGAGTTGACCCCTATTTTCATGGGAGGTGGGAAGGAAAGGTCTGCCTGAACTGGCATTTAATTTATTTAAGCAGTTCCTTTACTACTGGAGGGAGATAAATGAGATCACAATGACATGATGGGATGGCTCCTATGACTGCAGGGTTGGAATGGAAGAATACAGGATCTTTAGGAAGAATAGACCTTCAACTAAAAAAAAAATAAAAATAAAAATAAAAGTAGATTTAGAGTAGACTTTAGGAAGAAATTATTTACTCAGAGGGTGGTGAGGCACTGGAATAGGTTGCCTAGAGAAGCTGTGAATGTCCCATCCCTGGAAATGTTCAAGGCCAGGGTAGATGGAACCCTGGGCAAACCTGGTCTGGAGGGAGGTGTTTCTGTCCTCAGCAGGGAGTTGTAACTAGATGGTATTCAACCCAAGCCATTCTGTGATTTAGTGTAGATATCGGTGTTGAAGTGTGTCGTGAAACCTCCACAGACTTGGGTTTTACACATTGGCTGTGTGGAAGCACATCTTCTTCTCTAAATAAACAAGTCAGAAACTTCCCTCATAACAGAAATAAATTCTTTTTTTAAGCAGAGCATTTATCAGCTTGTCTTGCTCCAGTTATTGGAGGACTTGATTCAATATACATACTCCTTGAGAAAAATTAGGACCAAATGAGGCCAAATACTGTTCAACCATTTTACTGCTAATTCTAAGTAGTTAAGGAATGCAGAACAGATGGGGAACTTAGCAATAGTAAAGTGAGGAATACAAGCAAATGGGTTATAAAGCAGAGATAGGCACGACCAGGGATCTCACAGTGTCTTATTGGTCCATAGGGAGCTGCAGGCCTTGTTGACCTGCGTGGCTGAAGTTTGGTGGAGGGGGTATACATTCTACTCTTTGGGTTTTTATCCTCTTCATAATGTTATTTTGTTTGCCAGGGGCAGTCGTTGGTTGTCAGGGGCACTTATGTTTTATTCATCAGGAGAAACAGTAATGCTTGATTTAGTTGTTAGGGTCAATGACATGTCCAGAGTACATGCCCCTCCCACTGGGCAATTGGTAGTTGATCACGTAACTGTTGCATGACAGGCAGATAGCTATGTGCATTGACTGTATGTGGACCTCTCCTCCAAAACAACCCACATAAGTAAGCTTGAATGCCCAAAAAGGAGCAACAGCTGAAAATGGTTTATCCTGGTTTCTCAGCCACATATATATCTTACCACTGTGATCATGGTAAACATTAATGACAAAAGCTTGCCAAGCAGATTAGATTTTGGACAGGTGCTTCTGAACAAACTTTGAACCAAAAATTGTTCCAGCTTCTCACACTACCCAGTGGCTCAAAGTTTCTTAACACAGTCCCATGCTGGTCAAAAGGACAAAAGCATTGAGGAGAATAAGGGAAAGGGAAAGACACGTGTCTAGGGCTGATTTATACAATGTCTGGACTGATCCATCAGAAGAGACAATGGTAAAATGCACAGTAGATACAACACTTTAGGCAAGTTGGATAAAGCAGGGGATCAAACAGGTTGAAAACATGAGTACTGTTAAAGCACATAACAAACAGCAGAACTTGCTTTCCCTGCAGACCGCTTGGAGGCCAGGAAAAGAAATCTAGTACCTATGCCGACTCCCGGAAATCCTTGGGTAATCCAAGTTAGGTTAGTCTCTTTATCATGTTCCAGACTTTCACATATAGTATGATTATAAGGAATAAACACATCAATGTTAGGGTTAGTAGGATTACAACTGGGTGAAGCACAGAAGTATAAATTCCTGTTGCTGTTGGTGACCATCCAAGACGTGTTTTGTACCAAAGGTGTTCTCCATCCTTCTTCACACTTTCCAGGACACAATGTAACTCTTTTGTATCACAGTGAACAGTAATTAGTTTTTGTCCATTGTCCCAGATGAGTTCTAGTAGTTGGCATAGATTGTCATAGATTGTCATGTTGCTGTAATTTATTTACTAATGCAAGATGCATTCCTGCAAGGGCAGGTAGTAAATCTTGACTTAATATGTAATTGGGTTGTAACAACTGATATGGTATAACTGGAACTGAGTAATTCCATAATGTTAGTAAAGTTACAAACACATACATATGAGCAATTGTTTGTGTCTATAGTAATGAGGTTCTCATATAGACACATCCTTTTCCAGTATAGACAAGCACTGTTTCAGGGGTCTCATCAGGATACATTCCCATACAGCAGATCTTTTGCTCAGTGTCAAGACAAATGTCTTGAACTTTGATAGTATTACTCTCACAAATAAATCCATGATGTTCCCGTCCAGTACATACACCAATGTTAACAGTTTACTATTTGTTTCCATTTGTTGGCCCATAGTTTGTGTTCTACTGAGTAGACTATAGTCCCATTTTGATTCAGTCCCAGTGCAGTGATACTCATTATATGGTATATACTGATGCATTGCATAGCAATAGGACAAAAGCTGTAGACAAGTTATTAACAGGATCATAATTAAAATAAACTAGATGCCACCAAGATTGAAATTTTCTTTCAAATTTATTTGCATTATCCTAAATCTCCTTCAGAATTTCAGTGGATAAAGTTCTTCCTCCACTTTCTCTTACAATTGCTGCTGCCATAGATTGATGGGGAAGAATGCAAGGGATGTTGTAATGCATCTAAGTCACTTGTTGCTGAGCTTAATTTATTTATAAGCATTTTGGCATCTGTGCTCTTTAGGACTCTCAGTCCTGTCCCCATGATGCCAGTCACATCTCTCCATGGTCATTTAGTTGGGGTAAGGGTTTCCCTGTGTAGTCTGTTAGCCATCCTGCATAGGATGTTTTTAGAAATAGTAAGCAGGTGTGTTTGTCTGCTGAGATATTGGTTTGCGTTGACAATTTTATGTGTTTAGGAGACTATGATGGATTAAACAACATCTGTTGTTGGCCTAGATTTCTGATTGCAACTTCATTGCAACTGATACCAACTTCATAAATCTGTGGGGACAGAGCCTTTTCACCATCCACTATAGCAGTAGGGTCAACGTAGGTGGGGTGTTTGTTGTTTGGTATTTAGTAATGCTCATTTTAAATTTAAATGATCATCCCAGGCCACTGCAAGCCCAGAGACAAACTATGAGAACAGGCTGTGTTAAGGTAAAATTGTACTAGCAGTCCCAGCTTTTAGTGGCACAAGCTTTCCTTCAATTTTCACTTGTTCTGGCATTAGTCACAGTGATTTAAGTTTCTTTCTCATGGATGGACTCATGGATTATCCAACACACTAACTTTAGTCTTTGTCCTGAATGCCTCAGGAGATGGGAGGAGTCAATCGGTACTATACTAGTTCTATTCAGCTTCTCACACAGCTCTTTCAAAACATGAGAGTGAGCGCAGCTTATTTCTGTGCAGTGAACAGGACCCACACAGGTAGGAGAGCCCCTGGAAACAAGACAATGGAGAAGTCTGGTCTAGGAGTGTAGAAAAGTTTCTTTTTGCTTCTGAAGTTTTTTGGAAGATGATATTAACAATGTCAAAGAGGAAGGATGGCTCCAGAGTGCCCTTTTGAGCAGGGAACAAGACTTTCTGCTCTTTGTCCCTTTATTCTTTTCTGCTGAGGGTTTTCCCACCAGCAACCTGTGGGATCTGCATGGGTCTGAAAATTGCACAGTAGAGCCATTCCATGTCATAGTCCACGTTTTCATGTCACTGGTTTCAGAAAGCCTCAGTGAGGAGTTAGGAGCTGTTTACTATGAACTTAGGCATCAGTTATCTGACTCTTACAGATTAAGAGTAATAAGTGATAAAGAAATGAGTCCCTAAATATAATCATTTGCCTCTCATCTCACGTGTGCCTTTACATGTGATTGGAAATAAGAATATTCTGATCCTCCTTTCTCTTCTTTGCCTCCCTGAACAATCTGACTCAGTGTAGCTGTAGATATATAACATCATAAAATTTAGTTTTTAAATGTGTCCTCTACCATTAATTATAATTTGCAATTCTCTTGCTTTTTACTTCCTTGATGCAAAAATGTTATACATAGAGAACATCACAATTCTTCACCTGACATGGACTCTTGGAGGTTCTAAAGAATTCATCCCAAATTGGGAGGCCCAACTTTTCAAATAATGGCAACAATGTAGCAAACTGTTTTTCTGGATGCCTATAAAAGACCTTTCTTCTTTCTGAAATTCAGTCCATTTTGAGTGTAAAACTGACTATCTAATGTTACCGGTGTCTTTGGAAATCATTGGTCTTTTTTGTACTTCATATTAAAATAGTATTCAAAAATAAGTAAATAGTAGCTGAGTAATGATTAAATAATAGATGAACAGGGAGTACTTCAGTATTTAATTTATCTTGTATCTCAATAATTGCCTCGCTTCTTTTCCTTTTAGATATTTTATTACCTTTAGATTAGTAGAATTACAGGCATAGAGAAACCTATCTTATGTCCATCTGCCTTTCTTCTCGGTGTGAGAGACTGTAATCTTCATTTAAATAGTCCTTTGAAACACTGGTATAAGCTTGAATCTGCCTTCTGTTTTCATGTCAGTCCCTTCACTGCCATAACACACCTGATTAGCCCTTGCGTACTTGAAAGATCTAAAATTATAGTTTTGCTGTCCTATAGCCATATTGTTTGAGTTTTTCACAATATTTTCCATGCTGAATGACTATCAGTTACACTTTCTGAGATTTTTTCATACATTTACTTAATTCTGCAGTGTTTGATCCATGCAGTTGCTTTGTATAGAACATTTGTTGAAAGGATATCTAGAAACAGTTAGACTTGTGCTTTTGGATTTTCAAACACTTCAAGAAAATGTATCATGGTAACCTCAAACAAAAAACCTGTTTATGATATATTCATTTTCATTACTGAGACTGTTTTTACATAATCCTCACTTTGGACAGGCAGTTGACGTTACATACCTTAACCATGCAATACATTTAGTGCAAAAAGAGTCTTGTTCGCTATTAAGGGGTCTTAGTAAATAAATTTAGAAACCATAGAGGAGCATGGATTTTTTGCTATAAGGAAATTTGTAGGCCCTTTTTCTCTACAGGAGAGTTGGGGCTGTGGAGGCAGCTCTGAAGGCCTGCTTCAAACAGATGGTGATAGCAGTAGGAATCCAAGTGCCTCGTGACTTGCTCTCAGTGGGTTTAGCTCAGAGCAGTTCACACTAACAGGTTTGGCACAGGTTGCCCAAAGAGGTGCTAGATGCCCCATCCCAGGAGACACTCGAAGTCAGGCTGGACGAGCACCTGATCGAGCTGTAGGTTTCGCTATTCATTGCAGGGGGGTTGGATCAGGTGGCCTTTAAGGGTCCCTTCCAAATCAATGATTCTGTAATTGTATTATGATTCTATGACTATATTTTACAATTTCTAAACATTTGTTAAATTAGTAATGTACTCAGTGGAAAAAAATGAGATCCAAGATCTCAGAAATTGAATGTGTCCTCTGTATTTCCTCTCCATTCTTTCAGCGGAACATCTGCATTGTAAGCCATATCCCAATCAAATCCAACAATATTAAACTAAGAGCAGAACCAAACCAGTAAACCTGGTTGTGATTATACGCCACACAATAAAATACAACAACTTGTCATAGTTTCACTTAACACAGCTCTTGCAGATATCTGTCTCTTACTGTAAATTGTCTAATTTACAGATTCTCTGACTTACCAAACTTCAAGAAATCAGTATTTGCTATGATTTTTTGGAAAACCATAAGCCAGCCTTCCTATCTCTACTGGCTTACTCGCTGATTGTAATCCCTGGATTGAAAGCTTTCCTCTTCAACATATAAATCTGTAGGAGAAAGCTTACATGAAAAAAAGATCAGTGACAATATTCTGTTCTGAAGATTGGCAAAGATTTAGTCTGCACATCAGAGATTTCTCACAATTTAGGTGAACCCAAAGCAAGCAGGCAAGTTGGTGGATTAATGTACATTATTAACAGTTGAACTAGATATTTCCTAAAAAGTTTTTTTGGAAGTAAATACATTTTACAGATTCTCACTTCTAACATTTTGCATATCTGTGTCTCTATATGATCTCTGCTTATATATGTATCTTATGCATGTGAAAGCATTTATATATACTTAAATTTGTAAGGGAATTGTAAAGTCATGGCCTGAACAAATGAATGAGCAGTTAGTGAAGGGACACAGCCAGCCCTGGGAACACAGGTGAAAGCAATTCACCTGTGCAACCAGAAGTCTCATTGCTCTCTAAGTCTCATTTAAGGGCTGGCAGCCACAAGGGAAAGATCTCTACTGGAGATCCCTCCTTTTGGATTATGTGGTGAGCCTTGATCCTTGGAATGGGTAAGCAAATATTTCTTTCTTTAACTGGGTTGTGACCATCATCATTTTTTTTTGGTAATTTAGAACTGGTTGTCAGCCATTACCTTTCCCTATAACTATGTAAATAGTTATATATATATATGAATGTATCTATAAGAAGTGATGCACAAGCAATTGCTCATCACCCACTGACTCAGAGCCCTTCCTGAGCAGCAGAAGAGAGCCACATGAACTCCCAACTGCTTCAATACTCCTTCTGTATGATGTTGTATGTATAAAGAATACCCCTTTGACCATTTTAAGATGGAGATCCTATTTCTGTTCCCTCCCAGTTTCTTGGGTCCTTTGCTTAGAATGGCATTGGCTCTGTAAAAAAGCTGCATCTGCCTCCAACTCCCATTACAGCTATGTCACATCTGAAGCTGGCTTGAATGATTTGTATTAAGACATCTTCTGTGGAAATACTGAGAAAGATTATTAAGCAAAGAAGAGCTCAGTACTCATCTTCTCTGAAATTCACTTAGCTAATTGACATTGAGAGTTCACAAACCTGCTCAGTGTTTTTTTTTTTTAAGAGCCAGAGAAAAAAGTAAATAATAAGGTGAGCTAGAACACATTCCAGATAGCACCTTCTACTACCATTCTTCCTCTCACTGCAGACAGGAAATTATCAGGACTATAATCTTCTTATTTCTTTTTTCTTTTCTTTTAAGTTCTAAAAGATAATATGCTAAGTGGAAACAGGAATTGCTCAGAATTCACAGTCATGGGGTCCAGCAAGTCACACTGCATTGCACAAGCAGTTTGGACTCATTAAACAACTTTTTTTATGTGTGCATATTTTCCACTTGGAGAAAAGAACAATTGGCTCTGTGACAGCCAAAGCACTGGAACATCCCTTCTATCATTCCTAATGCGTACAATTATAGAATAACTTGGGTTGGAAGGGACCCTACAGTCATCTAGTTGCAGCCCCTCCAATATGGACAGTGTTCCCATCCACTAGTTCACACTGCCTAGGGCCCCATTCAGCCTGGCCTTTTAACATCTCCAGGGATAGAGCATCCACAGCTTCTCTGCACAACCTGTTCCAGTGCCTCACCAGCTTCCAAGTAAAAAATTTCCTCATTATTTCATATCTATATCTCTCCCCTTCTAGTTCGCAATGTGGTCTAGTATCCATGCTATTTGACCTGTCACTTCATCTGGTTTGGAGTATCTGAATAGCTCCTAACTGAACGCACAGAAGTCTTTGAGCTGACATTGGAGCCACACTGCTAACAATCGGAAAGCCAGTGGCTACACTGTATTGTCTTGAAAAAAAGGTTAGTTTACAAATAATATCAATAATAATTGTATCTCTCATTACAGATCAAAGTACAAAAGATATAATTGCAAGACTGCATTCAACCTTGTTTACATACATGCTGTTAAAAACTAAAAAAATGCAGAACATTATAAAAATAATAAGATATATTGCAAAATTTTTAAATAATTCATTTTCTAAAGAATATCAAACAACTGAAATCAGAATATTCTCACAGACATGGCAGATTTTGAAGAGGCCTTTTTTGATGGAAATATGACTTACAAAAATATTTGCAGTGTGCTGTAGAAAACTAATAGATCATCAGGTACTAGACAAATGAATAAGCAGTACTGAACACCTTCAAGAGTGTTTTTGAAACTCGTGTCATCTCCAAGGACAACTACAAAGATCAGTTGTTTTGTGGGTATCATTTAATAAGCATGAAAACCCCTAGTCTACAGCACTAAAAGGATTGTATCTGACAATATTATTCCTGATACATTACAATTACAGCATATTTCAGATCTTGAGAAGTATACAATGTGTCTTCCATATCCTCATAGATCAACATAATTTACTTGTCGGATTTGTTCTGGTGCTATTTACCTGTACTTTGTGATATCAACACCTTCAACCACGGTTACTATGGCCAAGAATAGACAGAAATTGTTCTGCAGCACAAACGACTCATGTGTTCTGCTCATTTAGACTTTTGTTTTCTTACCACTCTTCATAGCTAATTGTGCTTTATTCTATCATCATTGTAAAATCAACTGTAATAACACTTTCTCACCAATGGAAAGTTCTTTGAGCTCTGAGATGGCATATATGATTTTTATCACATAAGCACTTTGATCATCTTTTTGCTGATAGTGATTACTACTGTAGGATCATTAGCATTAATATGTTTCATGCTTCAAGACTAAGGCATACACAACTGCACTGCATATAATGTAACAGCTGTAATTAAGATGCACATAAGCATATACTAATTGTGTCTTCTTCTATCAATGTCAAAATCAATTGAGCTCAGAAACAGATGCAACGCTGTTTATGGTCCAAATTAAACTTGTTGGATCATCTGTAAATGTCATAAGATAATTTGTTTTTCCCTTTTTTATACTGTTGTAGCTCAAGAAATGATGACAAGCTCTTAGAATAACTTACACACAACCAGATTTGTATGTACCATACTGACAATGTCATTGATAAAGTTTGGTGTTCGTATTCACATGCTTCCATAATGTGCATCGTTATTGGTAAAATTTTGTTTTGCTTTTCTTTTTTTTCTAATTAAGGAATTAAAAAGGAGAGTTAAAAACAAAAACAAACAAAACAAAACAACTGAACTTGCTAGCCAGAATATAGATATAAATCACAAGGTGATGGTTTCATCACATAAGTGAGCACAGAGCAGCAACAAATTAGAAGACTCATGGACAAAACATGACTAGGTTTTCCTATGTGCTTTTGTGACACAGAGCTGAATGGATGGGTGAAGATCCCACCTTGGTCAATCATTGTTCTATCCCCTGAACTCAAAGTCTCAGTCATATTGCCACAGAATGAGATGAACTCAAAGAGGTGAAAGAAGAAACATGAAACCATGGCTTTGTCTCTGCCAGAACAGTGCTTTTTAATAGAGGATTATTCTGATAACCTCTTGTAGGCCACTGTTATCAACTTAGCTGACCTTCAGTTCAGTGAAGGTTATTTGTCACTGTTGATTTCTGCATCCAAATTAGAAACCCGAGCTGAGCTGCAGCAGAGCTTGCTCAAGGCTTTTCTCAAAATTATGTGCTACTGAAATTACTCCAGGGAGTTAATAATAACAAGGAATTACCAGAAACCCTAGAAGGAAGAAAGATTAGTGAAGACCTTGAAAGTTCTGTACAGGGAGAAAGGACCAGAAACAGTCAGCAGAGGTTCCAGGTTGAAGGGAAAGGCAATGGACAGAGATCGTTGTGCTTTCAAAGTGCAAAAAGTAATAAAAGCTTAAGGGACCGGCCTTTCCTCTGTCTCCAAACTATTACATAGACCACTCAGGTACTGCCTGCTCCATCCTAACCTACTACTTGCACTTCTTTCTCTTCCCTCATTTCCACAGAGAAACAGCCATCTCCAAAGACTCACGTTCCTCCCACAATTCTTCCTGCCCATACACCAAACTGCCCAAGTACTAAAAAGGGTCAATAGGGTTGGGCATCTTGCAGCTAAAAAATATAATGTCATCTAAGCTGTATTTTTTTTCAGAAGATACAGGCAGTAAGATACAATTGCTTATATATTTGGCACCTGAAATACAATTAGGTTCAACATTGTATGTAACTACTTCTATATAAGAATGCTTCCACAAATTTGCCAAAGTTCATTTGAAAAAAAACATTTGCTTTTCTCCCAAAACAAGTTTTCATTTCCCCTTATCTGTTATACTGGAACTCACTGCTTTCCAATATAAATTTATTCATTGTCAGTTTTTGCTCTATTGTTCACCAACACCACTTAAATAAAAATAAATAAAATCCCTTGTAATTTTGTAACTACAGGTCTTGCCAATCTTTTGCCGGTCTAGAAAAGACAGTTTTTTCCAAGTTTCTCTTGTGAAGTTGTGTTGATCCACCTGATAATTCTGGCTGCCATTCCCATGCTTCCTTCCCACTCTGAGTTAAAATTCACTAAATTTAGGTCACCACAAAGGCACAAAACACTCCAGACAAGGCCTTAAAGAATTAACACTTCCCAGGTGGTAGCAGAAGTTCTTCTGACAATTTCAAGAGTTGTATCTGAAGCTTATGACTTCATCACTCTTGTGACTCTAATTGACACTGGTACTCTGACTGTTCTTACCACTCCCAATCTTTGTCTAAGTGATATGCTTGCTATCAAAATCCCTATTTTAATTGCTGTGCTATTTAGTATCTTCCAGTTTCTTTAAGTCCATCATTCACGTTCACACACACAGTGACACTTAGGTTACATCACTGCTAAATTTTATCTTAGTCCTACTGCAAATACTTTAAACAATCTAGAGAATAACCCTTAAACAACTCCTTTAAGAACCTCTTTCCTTTCTCACAATGATTATTTACTGTGCTTTTTACTGACTCTGTATTTCCTCTATTGATCCTCATCTATCCTATCTTAAGTAGTAATTTTCCACACAGCATACACTAATGGCTTTTATGTAAAGCTTTTTCAGGGGAGGCATCATTAAAATCAGAAGTATTGGAGCAAGAAATAAGTGATCTGATTTGTTTAAACTTAGTATATTCTGAAAATGGAGACCCTAGAGTCAGCAGATCTACAGCCAACCTGACAGGACTGTGACAGTTTTTACAGATGGCCATAACAGTAAAAATCTGTAGGAGGAGTAGAAATTGTCTCCATGCCTACTGCTGCTACCCTTCTGTCATTGTATTATTTAAGAACTGCAAGTATAACTTCTTACCATAAAAAATCTGTCTCCTTAGAGACAGATCATATCAAAGCAAGAGGAAACTGACAGAAATTGGGATAGGAAAGAAGGCAAGGATCTAGAAATGGAATCTGCTCTACTTGATATGAGCAATCTAGTGACCCCAAAAACTGCTCACCAGCCTGACTTCTGCCAGGCTCATAACTGTTAAGGGCACAAAAAAGCTGAGTGTGGCACAGCATACAGGCTCAACTTACGGTATGGTAGTAGTGCACCTTCCTAGAGCACCAAGGCATATAAGCAAATGATGAGACTGTGGTCCAATTTTGCTTTCATCGGAGATAAGTTTGGAGTTACTTCACTGACGAGGTTCTTTTCCAGAATTGCACCAATGCAAAAGAGGGCAGCATCTGCTTTCTGAAAATGGATGCCATCAATCTAATTGAAAACAACATATGCATCAGCAAGCAGCAAAAGGAGACAGTAACGTTCCACTTCTTTTTTTTTTTTTTTTTTTTTTTTTGGTCAAAGAACATAAGAACATTTCATTTCTCTCCAGAGAATGCAAGAGGATAAAACAATATGTGCTCCAAAAGTTAAATCTTATGTTGGTGTAAAATCATGTACAACTCTTTAGGTAAATGAACCTACAACACCTAAAGATAGGGCTACAAGCCCAGTGAAATACCTTAGGATTTATTACATTTTATTTATATATACAGTTATTTACTTTTCAACAAATTGTCTTTCAAAGCTTTACAATAAATATTTTTATATCCATTTAGTGTAAGTGAATCCAAAGACAGATTTACTGAACTTCCAGTGATATTTTGTATGAAGGCAAAATTTCTCACGAGTCTTGCCTCTGAGGCAACACAGCTTCAGTATTTTAGAGTGACCACAAAAGTTGATGAGTACTTTCCATAAAATCTCCCTCTTGCAAATCTTTTCCTTTCTTTCATTAAGGAAAAGTTGGACACTGGAAAGTTCAACCTGTAAATGTGCAGTACAGACAACATGGATATTTCCTACAGAGAATGTTTATCAGTGAAGTAAAACTCACACTCATCCCAGTTATGAGTACAGTATAAAACCATGCCGTAATATTCAAGTTCTTGTGACATCCAGCAAACCCTGAGCAGAGTTCTCAGGAGCAAGCAAAAACTTAACTAGTTAGGCAAAGCATACAGAATTGACATGTGTACTAACAACATAAGCCACAATGGAAAATCAATTTTACTGTAATCCCTTGCCTACTTTCACCCTACAAACATTCTCCTGAATTTGCCTCCCTGACCAGAGTCTTGCCTTACTTAGGACCTAATGTCTATATCACTGAACTCCTTACTGTAATTAACAAGCAGTTTCATTACCAACTATTCCTTAGGCAACTAAGGACATACCACTTTTATTGACAATTTTTCATTTTATCAGAGGATTAAGGCTTCTGATCCTGTAGACACCTGCTCTTCTTAACTTTACATGTAAAGCAGATAGCAGCAAATTGGGAATTACACTGTAAGCATGCTGATAATATGGCTACAAACATACTCAGAATGTGATTTGTCTGGAGTGTAACCTCCAAAAAGCAGAGATGAAGAGATCAGACCTCAGTTACTACAATGTAAATAGAGCTATCTTGCGCTTACATGTCTGCAGCTGAGTGCAGAATCCCATTTAGTCTTTAACTTGTCCATAGGCTGCATACTTTCATCACCACATTTAGAAATGCTTCTGCTTTTGTTTTTGCCAATATAAACTTAAAGAGAAGCCTAACTTTTCTGAGCTCAGTAGACTTACTTGGATTTAAGTCAGATGAGAGTTTTCAGGAAAGCTGAGGTTAACTCCTGCTGTAATCTGCATTCCCTGATGTAAGCAGTACCTCAAGAGAAGAAAAAACAAAGGTAAGCACTTTAACAGACAGTACATATGTTTTGTATGCAGAAGATTCAATTTAAATGAAGGTAGTTGTGTTAAATGGAGTTTTGCCAACTTGTATCAGAAGATGGTGAGGATCTGGCTCATAATGCGTTTTTATAGTTTATAGTTATCTTTCTCTCTTTTCTTTAGCTAGAATCAGATTCTCCATTTAGGCTGTAAATTTTAATTAGGAAATCCCTCATTAATTGCAAGAAATTCATAGTTGTTAATTTCACAGATGAAAAAGAAACCTTACCTACCTCTGCTACAACAGCAGAAGCTGGAGCTGTTAGTTCTTCTGCTTTTAGGGACGATCCTGTTCTTTTCATCATAGTATGAAAGACGCGTCAGCCCTTACCCTGCTTTTTGCTCCCTTGAATTTTCTTTATACTCATTCTTCTTTATCTCTGCAGGGATCTCCATGCATCAAATGAGTGGGGCTAGTAGAGAACACTTAGTCCTGTCACCTTCATCCTTCCAGCTGCTGTAGCAGTGACTTTTATCTGTATAAGCTGGATCAGAACGAACAGGGCCAAAACAGAAAATTGCTCAAGGAACATAATGTGCAACATTTTCCAAACAGGAACAGAACTTTCATCTTGTAGAAAACTTCAGGAATCCTTCAGTAATACTCTGAAATACTGCAAAACAACTTTTCATGCCTTTTAAACTTACAGTCCACCAGATGGTTGATAAGCAGTGAATAAAAAAGGCATGCACAGTAAAATTCTTCTTTTCCTTCCCTCATTGATTTCTCCCCTGATCTGATTTGGTGCAAAATATCCTGTGGAAAATTTTCTTTATAACTGATTGTCACAGAATGGCCAAAGATTCAGGAAAAAAGTGGTAGTCTTGTCCATAGCAAAACTTTATTTCCTAGTGAGATTGTTAAAAAAAGGATTCTGTGTTTTTTAAAGCAACATTCTTCCTTGTATTCCTC
Source organism: Phasianus colchicus (assembly GCF_987193195.1). Taxonomy (NCBI): domain Eukaryota; kingdom Metazoa; phylum Chordata; class Aves; order Galliformes; family Phasianidae; genus Phasianus; species Phasianus colchicus. Next base: position 74,962,409 of record NC_143436.1, on the reverse strand, counting down.
GTTACTGAGCACTCATTGACCAGTTGGCCCCCTTGTCCCTAAGCATGTCTTTCACACACTCTTCATCTCTCCACGTGCAAGGATATAAAGTCCCTTCCTGTTTCCTTGTTTGAACTGCCTGTTTTCAAACACTGTTAACAGTCTGTCAGTCTGGAGTTTAACAGGGCAGCTATACACAATATAATATGATGCGATCTTCACTAACCAAAGAAAATGGCTGCAAAGGTGGCCTGCTAATAACTGAGGACTGAACATATTCAACAGTGCTTTTGCTTGTAGCCAAAGCCACACGGTAGAGAAACAGTCTGTGAGATTGTCATGAATTCTTGGAGATGCTACTTTGCTTCAAAAGATGTGGGCTGCCTTAAGAAGAAAATAGCTAAAGAGAAAGACAGATTTGTATTTCAAGCATCCAGAGGTGACTGCTAACAGCTGGAAACTTAAGTGCTCTATAAAGGCACAATGTCACTTAAGTCAATTGCAAAAATTCTGAAGGCTGCTTAATAAAAATGCTGAATGCCAGAAGTGCTGGCATGCAGAAGTTGCTGATAACACTGCATGACTATCCTGTTTTTTGTTTTGTTTTGTTTTTTTTTTTTTAGGAGATGCTTAAAAACAGATTTGCACATTTAAATAAAACTCCCAGGTTACACTTTCCAAACTTGCTAACTTTTTGTATTTCTTTTAGATCTAACACAGAAAATCCAGGGACAAAACAACATTCCTGTTTTACACATTTTCATTTCCACATTGTTTCCAGAATTGAAAAATATGGAGTGCAAAAAACTGCACATAAAGTGGTCTGTTTGTTCTTTTGCATGTGTACATCTATATGCTTAGAAACCGACAGCTGAATTTCATTTGATAGCAGAAGCTCTTATTACCAGAACATCTCTACAAGACATGCTAGAGTTTATGTTACTGGTTATATCTCTCACGTCTTTTTTTTTGTTGTTGTTGGAGTCTGCATGCCCAGCCACGTACCACGCTGGCTGGAAGAACGACCTATTCTTGAGAGGTACAGCTCCTGCCTGGCAGGGGCAGAGGGGTTGGGCCAAAGAGAAGAAACCAGCACAAGGAATTTTCTGACGTAAGCAGAGCATAGCTCGTGCCTTCTCCTGAACTCGTGCTTAACCTGAGCTTTTTATATCTTACTTTGGGGAACTTGTATCAGCTGATACACTTCTGCATAAAATAATCCCAAAGATGGGCATTCTACTAGGAGACAGCAACAGCCTCGACACATCCTTCTTAAATAGCAGGTTCTTCTGCTAGCTTAGTGCACTTGCAAGGACAACATAAAACTGAAAGCCAATACCTTTCATTCAGAAGAATATTTCACTGTACTTAATCTGATACACAACTAAGAATAACAACAGCATTTTGCAGAATTAATTCAGAGACCAAGACATCTTTTTACACAAAATCAACAGAGATTTTGTTGCAGTGGGATCCAGTATTACTGACCCACAAGTTACATGCTTCGAGAGATGCAGAATGAAACCCAAAGCCCAGAAATTCAGATAAATTTGCCTCAGTTCCAATGTACCAAAAAAGCTCTAGACACAGATACCTGTGGAGGTAGCCTGGAAAGTCACATTCTGCTTTCTTTATTCAGGCAAGCTCCTCTCACCTACAGAGCCATCACCATACGACACCATATGTGGTCTCCCAGACTGATCTGCAGTAACAAATGACTTTTTGCTGCTGACCAGTGAGAGAGAACAGAGGAATCAGTGCAGTGTCTGTGCACTGACCTAAGGCGAGTTCCTTGTACATTAGAAATCTTTGAGAAGACAGTGGGTCTCTGGAGATGTGCAGCATTTAGGACTTACACAAACAACTTCTACCATATGATCATGACCCAGATGAGGAGAGATACAATAAAAGCACTCTAGGCATGGAGCCAAGTCTCAGGACAATGGAAAATAAGCAGGGTAACAAAGATGTAAACAGATCCCATCTCACAACCCTGCCAGCTCAGACAATATTAAAGGACATGTCCTTAGCAATCTCAGCCTTATGTTTGAAAAGTATGACATATACATATATATAAAACATATTCTATATATTTCGCACCTTGTAATTACATCTGTTTTGTGGAGTACTCAGTGGACAAAGAATTGGCTGGGTCACAGGGTTGTGGTCGATGGATCTATGTCCAGACAGAGGCCAGTGATGAGTGGTATCCCACAGGGGCCTGTCTTGAGGCCAGTGCTCTTTAACATCTTAATCAGTGACACAGACAATGGGATCGAGTGTACCCTTAGCAAGTTTGCCGATGACACCAAGCTGAGTGGTGCAGTTGATATGACATAAGGAAGGGATGCCATCCAGAGGGACTTGAATAGACTTGAAAATTGGGCAAACAAGCAATAATGAGATTCAGTAAGGCCAGGTGCGACACTCTGCACTTGGATCAGGATAATCCCAGATGTATACATACACAATGGGAGAGGAATTCCCTGAGAGCAGCCCTGTGGAGAAGGATTTAGGGATCCTGGTGGACAACAAGCTAGACATGAGCAAGCTATGTGTGCTTGCAGCCCAGAAAGCCAACATGATCTGCATCAAAAGAGGGATGGCCAGCAGGGCAAAGGAGGTGATTGTACCCTTAACTCTGCCCTTGTGAAGCCTCATCTGGAGTTCTGTATCTGGCTTGGGACTCCCAGCACAAGAAAGTTGAGGAGCTACAGGAGCAAATCTAGAGGAGGGTCATGAAGATGATCAAGGGGCTGGAGCATGTCTATCACAAAGAAAAAATTGAGGGAGCTGGGCTTGTCTAGCTTGGAAAAGTCCAAGAGAAAACCTCATCATGGCCTGGAGGGGAGGCTAGAAGCAGAAGGGAGACTGATTTTCATATGGTCTAATAGTGACAGAATACAAAGGAAGGGCTTTCAATTAAAAGAGGGGGAAGATTTAAGTTAGGTGTTAGGAAAAAATTCTTTACTCGGAGGGTAGTGAGGCACTGTTGCCCAGAGAAGTTGTGGATGCTCCATCTCTACAGGATTTCAAAGCAGGTTGGATGGGATACTGGGCAGTCTGACCCAGTGGCTGGCAACCCTGACCATGGCATGGGTGTTGGAATTAGATTATCTTAAAGTCCCTCCAACCTAAGCCATTCTATAGTTCTATGATACTATGATTTTGCCTGCCTTTGCTTTCATACACATGCACACATATGAATGCAGAATATACATTCACATTTAAAAACAAAAACAATACATGTATTTGCATGAAAATTTACCAATAGAATCTAAAAGTATTTGTTACCTCTTTTCATCAACTAGCAGCATTTGAAACATTTTAAAATTGGGAATTGGCAGAGATAAATGTGATCTGTGAAGAAAAACATGCATCTTAAAATGAAATTATCTGGTCCCTTGACAAGCCCAGCAATGCAGGCTAAGGAATGTATTTTGCATTGCTACTGTAAGTTGTGCTTATAAAATCTAGTGCATGAAAAAATCATTTCTGTGCCTTCAATTTAAGAAATACTCAGAACTGGCTGAATCACTAATAAAGAAAAAATACCATTTCAAGGTTACCTCTTTTTCCTCTCATTTTAAAGTTCTGGGGTATGCTATTGAGTTTGTGCAGATGTCTTAAGGAAGCTGGTGTAAGGGCCAGCCTCTACTGCCAATACATTTACCCAGGGGTAATTTATGACTGTGACCCACAATATCAGAGGAATTTTTAGACAGCGCAGATAGATGTGTTTTTTGGCAATATCAACATAATACCAGCATGCAAACTTTCCTCAGCTACAGAAACACTTCAACAAAAACGCAGTGGAGTCAACTGTGTTCACTGAATACAGAACTGAGTAGCTTAAGCGTAAAGTACATCTCACTAAACACTTGTGGAAATAAACTGGGGAGATAACAAATCAATTTTCTCAAAAGTGAGAAGGCACCATTACAAAAGTTAACTTGGTATTATAAAAGCCAAGTAACATCAAGATACTGGCACAAGTAAGACTTAAATAAGATCAAAACACAGAGAATCTTCAACAAGACTGTCAAATTATTTATGCCCACTTATGATAAATGCATATATGAAGTAGCAAGTGCTTTTATATTTATGCAACTTTTTAGAAACATAAAACAAGAGGATCTTCTTCAAGCCAAGTGTTGCAAACAAGAAAGGCATCTGTTTGCTGACTTTTCCCTACAGCTGCAGAACTCACTGTGAGGCTAGCTAAAGCATTTCCATTATTCAAAGGCAATGGCATTGCAGGCGTGACTGATCCCGCAGCCAAGGGCACCAAGCTGGCACAGGAACCAAGGGTACAGCTAGAGCCAGATGTTCATAGCCCCTTTAACTACTTACTCCCTGCAGAATCCTTCAGCTGAAGTTGTTGCAAGGACTTCTTTGCTAATGGAGTAGAAAGATTAGGCTTCTAAGCTAAAATTGGATTACAGTTTTCTTCAAATAAAAATAAATAAATAAATAAAAAAGACGTCCACGAGGGAGCAGGAAGACATCCATGAGGGAGCAGGGAATGACAGCTAGCACTCCACAGAACAAAGCAAGAACGTTTTTGACTGCACACAGCAACAAGAAACAGCATATCAGGACAGAAGAGCCCATTATCACGACGACTCCGTTTACGGTATCACAATCCACAGTATGGTATGTAAATGCTGAATAGATCCAACTGCTAGTGGGAAGACAGCTGTGCAGCAGCTTGTGGCTCTGTGCCTGGATCCAGGATAACAAAACTGATCACACTTCTGTCAGCATTTTCTTCTCTTTATAACCCTGATTACCAGGGGGGATGAAATTGGAATATTTCATGGACTCCAGGTCTTCCACTTCCAAAAATTCAGATTTGCTGATAGACTGATTACTGTCCCCCTTCTTGGGCTCAGAGAAGGGTGACTGCTGCTGGCCACAGGTGACATGGGTGTACTGGCACTGCTCTTCATTATCAGTCTCTCGATGGTAAAAGTAGTTGAAGTTGGACACAATGACAGGCACAGGCAGAGCAATGGTGAGCACACCCGCAATGGCACACAAGGAACCCACAATCTTGCCACCAATTGTCATGGGATACATGTCCCCATAGCCCACAGTGGTCATGGACACCACTGCCCACCAAAAAGCATCAGGAATGCTGGTGAACAACGAGTCAGGGTCATCGGTCTCTGCAAAGTATACGGCACTAGAAAAGAGGATCACACCAATAAAGAGGAAGAAGATGAGGAGGCCTAGCTCCCTCATGCTGGCCTGGAGAGTCTTCCCCAAGATCTGTAGCCCTTTGGAGTGCCTGGAGAGCTTGAAGATCCTGAAGACCCTGACCAGTCGGATGACTCTGAGGATTGCCAAGGACATAGCTTGCTGCTGGCCCCCGTTGTTGCTGCTACTCCCAGACTGCTGCTTCTGCTGTGGTTGCTGTGCTAGCTCCGTGCCCAGGGTGATGAAGTAGGGGATGATTGCCACGATGTCAATGATATTCATTATGTTGCGAGAGAAGTCAGGCTTGCTGGGGCAAGTGAAGAAACGCACAAGAAGCTCAAAGGAGAACCAGATGATACACAATGTCTCAATGAGGAAAAAAGGGTCAGTGAAGAAAAGGCCAGCACCAGCAGTGGACTGTGGAGACTGTGGGCTCCCGCTTGGTGGCGGTGGTGGCAGCAGTATGTCATCATCGAGTACAGCCAGCTCCCCAAAACCAGGCTGAGTAACCTTGAGCTCCTGGCGAAACTCAGGCAGAGTCTCTAGGCAGAAGATGACAATGGAGATGAGGATCACCAGCACAGAGACAATGGCAATGGCACGGGCTGGTCCAGAGCTCTCAGGGTACTCAAAGAGCAGCCAGACTTGGCGCTGGAAGTGGTGCTCAGGCAGGGGCTTCTCCTCCTCCTGAATGAAACCCTCATCCTCCCGGAAGGTCTCAATGGCCTCCTGGCCCAGCTGGTAGAAACGGATCTCCTCCAGAAAGATGTCGAGGGGCACATGGACTGGCCGCCGAAGCCGCCCTCCAGACTGGTAGTAGTAAAGGATGGCGTCGAAGCTAGGTCGGTTGCGATCGAAGAAGTACTCGTTGCGGAGAGGGTCGAAGTAGTGCACCCGGCGGCTTGGGTCGCCCAGCAGCGTATCGGGGAAGATGGAGAGGGTCCGCAGCTGCGTCTCGAAGCGCAGCCCAGAGATGTTGATCACTAGCCGCTCGCTGCTGCAGCAGCCGCTGCCGCCCTGCTCCTCGCTCGTCGCCTCTGCCTCGCCACCGACCACCTGCGGGGCCGCCAGCGCCAGGGGCTCCTCCGCCCTCATGCCGCCGCCCTGCCTGCACCCCCACTTCTCCTTCAGCGGGCAGCACCACCCGTCATCCGCACGCCGCCGCCGAACCGCCCACCGCCCCGCCTGTTGCGCCACTCCCGCTCTGCGCCTGCCCGGCGGCTCGCCCGGCGGCCCCTCCTTCTGCCCCGGTCCTGGTGCTGGCGCCGCCGTGCTCAGCAGCGAGCGGCGGTTCTGCCTTCCGCGCCGCGTGCGTGCAATCATACTCACGCGGGAGAGGGAGCGATACAGGGGACTACGAGCTTGGTTGATTCGTGCCACAATTGGCATTTGAAACTGAGCAGAAACTCACAACGGTTCACTTTGTCCTTCTGAAAATTGAGCTAATAAGTAAGGTTGCCTCCATCCTTCCCAGGACAGAAGTCTATTTTTTCCTTGAAAGCCCTTTGTTGGTGCTAAGTATTAATAATAATTTAAAAAACAAAACAAACCTGAAAAACAGGCTTTTATCATCCTTGTATCCAATGCCTTTGCTGGCTGCAAACCATATGCATATAGCCTATACTATCTTAGCAGCATGGATATAGAAGCAAAATATTTCTCTCTTTACTCCTCCTACTAACTAGCTGCTAATACTCAGTTAATTAAGGCCTTGGACTTTCTGACCAGATCATGGTGGCTGTCTTGTTTGTCTCTATTCTTAGGAGGGAGGTGAATATAATCTAAATGTTGCTTAATCCATTTTCCTTTCTCACTCAGTAGCACTGAAGATGGCTGCTGCAAAAGGAAGTGTATTTTTTCATTTGTATGGAGAGTCTGACACAGAAAGAAGCATATTTTTCTTTCATATTACACATATTGCATGGCAAGATGAAAAATATGTTTCTGAAGAATATATCTTTAAAGAATATATTTACCATTATAATAGAAAAATGGTTCTTGCTGACACTCCTTTTTCAGTTGTTACAATAAATAATTTGTTCCCATGTTTGAATTAGTATCGTGATTTATTCATTCACATGGTTGACAACTAGGAAATAATTTAAAAAACAGCTTCTGGGAGGGATGGACAAACTCCTGGGTTTTATAGGAGGATACAGGACATGCCTATGTTGCAGTAATTGCTATGAACCTGCACGAGGTTTGAACTGTGAGCTTCAGTAGCACAGAAGACAGCGTGGAGTTCCTCAACAGTCTTCAGTATGATTTGCTGGCCCACACAGCCGCAGCTTTGATCCTCACAGTACTTGAGCTAGCAGTGTTGCAGATAGCTCTGCCTGCACATGGTATCCAGCCATGTCTTCCTGCTCTTCTTGGCTGCTGCCACAGTCCACCTTAGAGCATGCACCCAATGTTTGCTTCTGAAAGCCCTTAGGAAGTGAAGTCATTTTGTTTCCCTATGAGTACTTGGGTCATCCCTCATGCTCAGTATCAATTCTGTAAGTTTTGCAACATGCAACTAAATCCTTTTTAGCACTGTTTGTTCCCTAACTTCTCAAGGTGGTACTGCCTGTGCAGCCATGCCCCTCGCTTCTGTACTAAGAGGCTGTGCCAGCTGTCACTGCTCAGCCTCTATGAACCATCTTGATAGGATTGCATCTTGCAATAATACACAACTTGCTGGAGAGCCAGAGCTGCCAAAGAAGGAGACAAGGTTATACTCTCTAGAAAGCAACACAGCAATATCATAACTTTCTCTGCAGAGTGATTTGGCAGCTACATCTGGAGCCAGCACCCCAAGAATATTGCCAGCTAAAGGTACCACTAAGCTGCTCTCTGAGCTATTGGCTATGTTCACATACCCAGGCTCACCTGGAGAGGTTCGGTTCAAAAGTTAAGGATGAACTACATCCTCCCCCAGGACATAGCAGTCAGTAATCATGAGGTGCACAGAATGATCTTCCTAGATCTGTGGGAGAACTTGCTGCCAGTTCTAGCACAGCAAGACACCCGGTTCTGGACTTTCATCCTAGTACAGAATCTGGAAGGGTATTGCTTCCTGGAGCCTGGCTTTGATAGGTACCCATCAATCTGTGGCATGCAGTTCAGCTTCAGCAAGCCAAACAGTTCCTGGAGTATCTTATGGACCACTGAATGTGGTTCAGCATTTTGGATAACCATATTAATTCCTTTTAGAGCTTTTTCATTGGTTTTGAAGTGCTCAGCACTGGGTCTGCCACAAAATCATGGATATGTAGCATTTTCTCACAAAAGCCAGACTCAGGGCCCCTCAAGATAAATACTCCAAAACTGAGACATCCCCTTTGGGTATCAAGATTTGTATCAAGAATACACAACAACTTTTTCACTTCTCTTTCCACGGTGTATGGGAAATATTGAATCACAGCCTGAATCTCTGATTGATCACCTGAGGCAAGCAATAGGTCAGCTGTGGAAGCACAGGTGAGGGCAGTTCACCTGTGTGACTGGAAGGAGTGGAATCTGGCTCCACCTCTCCTAGACCCCATTTAAGGGCTACCTGCCACCAAAGAAGGATCTCCTCTTGGAGATTGTTCCCTTTGGGCTTTTCCTGAAAGCCCAGGATGTGGGTGAGCATTTTCATTGATTTTCAATTATCTCTTTCCACTGTGATAATCTTTCTAGCTATACACTCTGTAGATACTAGCATGACCACTCTGTGTATTTGCAGATTATACACCAGCTTAACCACACTGAATATTTGATGATTATACAAATGGCTTCTGGGTGTTTCATCATCTTCCTTTCAGTTTCTAATCCAGGTATCTCCTGCTCGCCTGACTCAAGAAGGACACCTCTTCTCACATTCATATACTCTTTTCAGTTATGGAGCATCTCCTCCCTTTTATCCTATTAGTTTCTTCATTTATTTGCAGATCTCTGGCCCTAAGTATAAAGATCAGTATAATTTTCTTATCTTTTTTGTAGAAACCCAGTTGAAACAGGATCTTGTGTAATAAGTACTGAAGATAATGAGTAACTGCCTAACTCAGCAGAAGGAGACACAGACCGAACAGGGGAACAGCCTACTTCCAGGTAGACTACAGAAAGCTCAAAGCTGTGTTTATACCAGCAAACCACCAATGATGCTTAGTAAGTTACTGCTTAGCAAGCATGGCATTGGTCTGGAACTATCCATAAAGTCTTGAAAGCAAGTCAAAAAGTTAGCGAAGATGAGAGAGCATCCCAACAGGTAGTTAATTATCTTTTTTAGGTTTGAGGTGGAGGAGTCATCAAGCGTTTGGCTCTGTCAACACAAATAAGGATGATGGAGACGTGGCCTGCAGCAATGGCCTAAGAAACCATATTGAAATAGTGCTCTCCATGGTCAATGGAGTGTGTCTGGCAGATTTATATGAGGGACAAACTAAAGCATGGGTGTCCAGCTTTTGGCCTATCTGGCCCATCTTGAATAGAGAGGAATTGTCTTGAGGTGCATGTGTATAGATCACTCTGACAGTAATGCCTCATATTTATTTCCATGGAAATTACAACAAATATGAAGAGCAGAAAAACTCTCTTTGATAGAGAAAATTCTCAGCTACAAAACAGTGTTTTTCAGTGCAGTCATCGCTGTTAGCTATGCATTTTTGCCAGTGGTGAACAAGAGCATACGTGTCATGCTCTTAAAAATCTGTATCACTCTCTGGAGATGACCCACTGTCAAAACACACCACCCACTGCCTTGCTGTGATGACTGTTTGGTCTATGTAAATATACAGCAAGCAGCAGTGAATGGTAATGGGTACTATCTTCTCCTCATAAAGGAATTACATTCCACTCCTTTGCTTCATATGTACTTCCATGCTATACTACATCTTGCTACTATGTCCCTCTGCTGCCATATACAGCAACAAAATTTAATGGAATATTGGTGGGAAGACTCGTCCTCTACTGCCATATCACCAACATTTATCTCTGAGGTAGTAGGCCAACAAAACAGGAGGCATTTCTCTCAGAGCAGCGCTCAAAATACATATAATATAGTTAATGTATATAAGAAACAAAACTTATTTTAATTTTTATTGTTTTTTTATAAAACATAAAGAGAGTAACAGAAACATAAAACAAGTGGGTTACTTGACTTTGTTTTTGTGAAACTGAACATCAGTCTATTTGATGGCAGTAGTTGCAATTCTTAATGAGTTTTCAAGGTGTTTGTCAGAGATGTCTGTTCTCGTATATCACCCTTGAAAATAGTTGTTCACATGCTGCCAAAAAGCAATGACTTGAGTAAGGCATGATTGTTAAGCAGGGGATATTTTTTTTCTGGTAAAAGAAGTTTTATAAAAGTCTAGGACAGAGAGGTGATCAAATTTTTGACTTGAATATCTGATGTTGGGACACGCATTTGGCAAAAGCTGCCTGGTTAGTCAAGACTCAGGGATCTGCCAATTGAGCAGTTCTGATGAATTAAACCTACTGAACTATTTATACCTCAGAGGGCCCATAACACATGAGGCCATTAAGGAGGATAAGCAAACAATAGATGGTCTTAGGTTTGAGGAGTGGATTTAATTATGAATGCTATTGCACAGGTTATTCACTAATGTGAAACGTGCTGTAATTAAGCAAGCCAATTGGATAAAATGTCTCTTTTTTTATGAAGGATGATGACTGAAACATAAACACAGAGAAGCCTGCAAGGTAGATTATATAATGCTTCCACAGACTCGCCATGGCAAATGCCATGTGTTTAAAATGGTGGAAACAATCACTGGATGGTTGGAAACATATTCCATGTTCCACACCACCAACCAACCTTGGTCTTGAAAAGCAGATCTTTTGGTGACATGGCACTCCAGAAAGAACTGAGTTAGACAATGGGACTCATTTCCAAAACAATCAAATTACTGCTTGGGCCAGTGAGCACGGTATTGAGTGGGTCTGTCACGTTCCCTGTCATGCACCAGCCTCTGGAAAAAATGAACAATACAGTGAACTGTTTAAGACTACATTGAGAACAGTGGATGCTGGAACACTGAAACATTGGGACACACATTTAGCAAAAACCACCCAGTTAGTTAAGACTTAGGGATCTGCCAATGGAGCTGGTCATGCCAAATCAAACCCTCTGCATACCATAGAAGGGGATAAAATGCTAATGGTGCACATAAGGAATGTGTTGAGCAAGATGGTCTGGGTTATTCTTGCCTTGGGCAAAGTTATTCATGGGATTGCTTTTGCTCAAGGACCTGAGTGCCTGCAATGGGTAATGTGGAAGGATGGGGATTTCCAATGTGTATCTCAAGGTGATTCTATGCTAGGTGAGAACAGGTAATAATTTGAATTGTATGATGTTAAATTGCTGTTGTAAAACTATATGTCATAACCATTGTGGTTGTTTTACATCTTGTTAGTAGTACTACTGTAAGTACTACCCAGGTTAAAGAAGAACCAACTCTGATGGAATCAGAATTAATTTCTGCATGCAGTAACCCTACACTGTGAATCATCCCTCCTGCACTGAAGGAGCTCAGAGTTATGGCTTAAAGGAATGCCATGGAAAATTAAAATGGATGGCCCATAGTCTGTGGAAATTATACATGTGCATATGTATCACAAAGAAAGATAAATGATAGTAATTAGTTACAATGTGTACAAACTGTGGGACCAGATCATTATGTAAAAGGTATGGAATGTCTTACGTTCATCTCGGATGGAATTGCTTTCTTCAGAGTGTTTGATATGATGCTGTGTTTTGGACCTAGGAGAAAAACAATGTTGATAACACACCAATGTTTATAGTTGCTGCTAAGCAGCATTGTATGGAACCAAGGCCATTCTTAGTAAAGAGCATAAGGAACTGGGAGGGAACAGAATTAGGACTGCTGACTTAAATTGATCAAGACATATTCCATACCTTATGGCGTCATGGAAGAGGTATTAAAGGGGTTGGGAATTCATGTGGCTCTCTTCCACTATGCAGGGAGGGCATCGGTCACTTGGTGGTAAGCAATTGCTTGTATATTACTTCTTGTAGATAAGACTGTAAATATTTATATTTATGAATGTAACTACTATAATTTTTCTTTTCTCTATCTTAGTGAATACATTTATCTCAACCCATGATTTTACTTTGCTGTTTGTTTTTGTTTTTGTTTTTTCTTGATTCTCTCCCCCATCCCATTGGGAGTGGAGTGGGAAGGGTGAACGAACAACTGTGTGGTGCTTAGTCACTTGTACACATCAGTGCTGTGTCTCTCAACCCTACATCTGCCTTGGGGTGTAACATCTTCAGAATGTTTTCTTTTGAGGGAGGCAACCCTGTAAGGGATATGTATGGGAACTGCTGAATCATGGGCTGAGGCAAGCAATGAGTCAGGCATAGAAGCAAAGAGGAAGGTAATTCACCTGTGCTACTGGAAGGGGTGGAGCCTGGCTCCATGTCTCCTAGATCCCATTTAAGTGCTGACTGCCTCTGAGGAAGGATCTCTTCCTGGAGATCATTCCTTGTGGAGAATATTGCGAGCCTACAACATAGGTAAGCATTTTCCATTTATTACCTTCCTGTTGCAATAATCTTACTTAGCCTAACTTTCCTGTATATTTCTTAATTATAACATCTGTATATTCATTGATTATACAGAATGTCTTTCCATTTTCCTCATCAGGTATTGTTCAGGATGGGTGTAGGCAGTAGGCTAACAAGTTATGCGAAAGAGACAGAGGAGAGAGGCAATGCTTCTTCCTAGAACTACATCTTTACTTCTGCTCACTCTTCCTGTTCATCCCACCTGTGGAGGGGAAGGGGGAGAAAAGGCCTTTCTGTGGCAAGTACTCTTCACAAGCACTTCTCCTCTCCCCTGGAAAAGAAATTACGAGACTTCTAGAGCTCTTCTGGTCACAAAGGAAAATGTCACTACCCGTGAAGATAACGCCATGACAACGCCATGTTCCTGCTTGCATCTCAGGTTCTGTCCCCCTTCATTCCACTCCATAAGTTTCTACACCTCCAGTCCTGGAAAAATTTGGTCTTGTTGCAAAAAAATCCTTGAGGTTTTTTGTGGCAAATAGATCTGAGTACGTTTCTTCAAGAATGGCAAAAATCACATCATGACATTAGAACAACCCCCTGCAAAATTTTCCATCTCTGCTCAAAAAGTAAGCTTTGCAACAGAATGAAAGCAGTAATTTTTGACAGGCAAAGCAGAACATTTTCCACTAACTTCATTTCAGAGTCAGCCAAGTAATCTTCTCTTTGTTTCTTTTAGCACATTTCCAAAACTAGCCCAAGGTAGAAAACCAACATGAAAAAAATGCACTTTGAACAGTCTTAGGAATAACAAATAACCTTCCAGCAGGAGCAGAGAGAACCAGAGTCTTCTAAGGTAAGAATGTTATGTGCACAATGCTTACTGATATTATTTCAGGACCTTTTGTCACTGAATATAGACACTAAGCCCAGTTAAAAGTCAGTAGTGGAACCTGATATACCAAAATACAGCATACAGACTAATTCACATATTCTTCCCATCTTGATGACTGCAAAGAACAGAAATAACTTTCCCTCCTTTTGACCACTGAAAGAAGATGGTCTTTGAACATGAAGCAATGAGAAACAGATATAAGCACCAATCTTATCACATGAGCCTCTCTTCCCTTGGATGAAAACTGCACTGCTACACTGAATTTCAGCAGAGAAGCTGGTTAAAAACCACAGTGGCCACTGATAAGGTGAGGGTGACAAGCGTGGCAGGAGTTATTACTTGGAAATAATCTCCATTTGCTCCTGGTCTTTCTGGAAACCACAAGTTTTTGACCTGATTAAGATTTCAGGACAACAGGAATGGATTCCATAAGAAGAGTTTCAGGATCAACAAGAATAAAGGAAAAAAAGATTGCTATTAGTCCTAGAGTCAAACTCCAGATATGTTGTTGGGCACCTAATACCAAATTAAAACAAGTGTTTAAGCTCTGTGCATGGCTCAATGCTATGAATCACACCTTTTTTCCCATGACATCTCTCCTCTTGGAGTTGTCTCATCCCCCTATACTCAACAGTTTCTTAATGGCTGTCAAACCAACCCTCAGCTCCATAGATAGGATCTTAAGTGAGGAGAAAGAGTGGTGCTGCTGTTCTTCTTTTAAAAATTGAATTGCCTGAACAGGCAAAAGTTGCCTGAAAATAAAACTTCATGAATCACCCCTCAGAGTTTAATGAAATATGCATACGGTTAACCTTGGATGTTCCTGCTGGGTCGGGCTTGCTGTGAAGATGTCAACACCCTATGCGTTATGGTGGTAATAAACAAATACTATGCAATCATGGAAATCCTTAGTCATTTAGGAGCTATGCTAGGACAAGCATGGGACCAACTGTACTTGGCCTGTGGAATTCTGCTAGCCTCCTTAAGATAGCACAAAGGCAGTATAGCTATTCCAGCACATCAGCGTTTGTGGAGGCAGACTCTAAATTTCTATGCTTTTTTTCTGATGAACAATCTCACATAATATCTCTCCTACTGATTTTCAACAAGGTTCTAAATTCTTGTCCCTGTTTTTTGGATATATATATATATTTTAAATAAACAGGAATCTTAAGTTTGTCATAGAAACTGTCTCCATAATGGTGTTATAAAGCCATTGTCATGTTTCTGTTCCACAGCCTTGAGAAAGAAATTTCCATTTCTGCTTGTACATATCATCATATAATCACCTTCAGTTGAACTCTGGATTCAGTATGCATGGATTTTTAGGATGTAGGCTGCTTTTACAAAAATATGATCTCCTTTCTCTTTTCTCTCACATTCTGTCTGTGCAGTAGGCCAGCCAGCCCCTGAGAACTAATTATTTGCAAAGAAGACTCCATCAGACTAACACTATCAATGAAGCAAACGTAACTAAACTGACAGGTCTATTGAAACAAAACTATTGTTGACGTATTGAGGAAAACGTAAGCAATATTGCTTGTTAAATGAAGTGTTTAAGTATTCCAAAGCAGTTAATTTATTTTCCAGATATCTCAAAGTAAATCTAATATTCCAGGCTTTTAAAGGCAAAATCTCTCTAATTTCCAGTAATTTCTTGGAAGCAGATTCTTTGTGACTTTTCCCAAGGGAACTGTTTCATTTATTGATATTCATTTTAATTCTTCAGCTTTTTATTCAGTTGAGAAATTCCCCTTTAGTCTTTTTTTAGCATAAATAATGTAAAGAATTGAGTAAATGATTTGTAAATGTGGAATTCTGAATTTTATATCTTTTCACAGAATCACAGAATCATAGGGGTTGGAAGGGACCTCCAGAGATCATCGAGTCCAACTCCCTGCCAAAGCAGGATCCCTACACCAGGTCGCACAAGTAGGCATCCAGGCGGGACTTGAATATCTCCAGAGAAGGAGACTCCACAACCTTCCTGGGCAGCCTGTTCCAGTGCTCCATCACTCTCACTGTAAAGAAGTTCTTGCGCACATTTGTGCGGAACTTCCTATGCTCCAGTTTTCAGCTGTTTCCCCTTGTCCTGTCTCCACTGCTCCACACTGCTGAAAAGAGTCTGGCCTTACCACTCTGCCCCCCACACCTTAGATATTTCTAGACCTGGATCAGGTCCCCTCTCAGTCTCCTTTTCTCAAGGCTAAACAGACCCAGTTCACTTAGCCTTTCTTCATAGGGGAGACGCTCCAGGCCCTTCACCATCTTTGTGGCCCTCCGCTGGACTCTTTCCAAGAGATCTCAGTCTTTTTTGTACTGGATAGCCCAGAACTCCAGATGGACACAGTACTCCAGATGAGGCCTTACCAGGGCAGAGTAGAGGGGGAGGATCACCTCCCTCGACCTGCTGGCCACGCTCTTTTTAGTACACCCCAGAATGCCATTGGCCCTCTTGGCCACAAGGGCACACTGCTGGCTCATGGCCAACCTGTCATCCAGCAGGACACCCAGATCCCTCTCTGCAGAGCTCCTCTCCAGCAGGTCATCCCCCAACCTGTACCGGTGCATGCAATTATTCCTCCCCAGATGCAAGATTCTACACTTGCTTTTGTTAAACCTCGTCTGGTTTCTTACTGCCCAGCTCTCCAGCCTGTCCAGGTCTCGCTGAATAGCAGCACAGCCTTCAGGTGTATCAGCCAATCCTCCCAACTTTGTATCATCAGCAAATTTGCTGAGGGTGGTCACTATCCCCTCATCAAAGTCATTGATGAAGATGTTGAACAAGACCGGACCCAGTACCGACCCCTGAGGAACACCGCTAGTTACAGGTCTCCAACCAGACTCTGCACTGCCAACAATGACCTGCTGTGCTCTGCCAGTCAGCCAATTCTCAACCCACCTCACTGTCCACTCATTTATCCCACACCTCAGCTTTGTTAAAGGATGTTGTGGAAGACAGTATCAAATGCCTTGCTGAAATCCAGGTAGACTACATCCACTATTCTCCCCCCATCCACCCTGCCAGTGACAACATCGTAGAAGGCTACCAGGAGGTATGACCTCCCCCTGGTGAACCCATGCTGACTACTCCTGATAACCTCCTTTTCTTCCAGCTGTATGGAGATAGCATCTAGCACAAGCTGTTCCATCACCTTTCCAGGGACAGAGGTGAGGCTGACTGGCCTGTAGTTACCTGGATCTTTCTTCTTGCCCTTTTTGAAGACCAGAGTGACACTGACTATCCTCCAGTCTTCAAGCACCTCCCCCATTCTCCAAGACCTCTCAGAGATGACCGAGAGCGGTTCAGCAATCACCTCCTCCAGCTCCCTCAGCACCCGTGGATGCATCCCATCGGGTCCCATGGATTTATGAACATCGGTGTTGCCTAGGCGCTCTCAGATCACCTCTTCCCTGACTAAGGGGAAATCTTCCCTTCCCCATACCCTCTCACTAACCTCCAGGGTCTGGGATTCCTGAGGGAGAGCTTTTTCACTGAAGACAGAAGCATTCAGTATCTCTGCCTTCTCAGCAACCCCCTTTACCAGAACACCCCCCTCACTTAGTAGGGGAGCCACATTCTCCCTAGTCTTCCTTTTACTGTTAACATACTTTAAAAAGCCTTTTTTATTATCCTTTATCAACTTTGCCAGATTCAATTCCAGGCAGGCTTTACCCTTCCTCGTCACATCCCTGCAGGCCTCTGACATTTCTATATTCTTCCCGAGTCAGACCCTTTTTCCACATTTCATGGACCTTCTTCTTCCCTTTGAGTTTGTGCATGAGCTCCTTGCTCATCCACACAGGTCTCTTGGCACCCTTTCCTGATTTCTTGCTCACAGGAGCAAGACCCTGAACTTGGAAGAAGAGCTGTTTTAATGCCAACCAGCTCTCACAGGCCTTTCATAGAGACATTGCTATTAGTACATCAGAATTAAAAAGAAAAAAATATTTGCTCTGGACAGAAATAACATTAAATGTATTTCATTTTGTAAGACATTCTAAGCTGTCATCAGAGCTAATTTCTGGATTCAGGTCTTAAGAATTCAGTCTGTTTTTGTGAGTTCAAAGAGGCCAATATTTTTTCAAACAAAGATGCTGAGATACATACCATAGGGACAAGTAAAAAGTGTTGTGTATTCTCCCCAAAAAATGTATGAGGAAGGTTAAATAAAAAGATTTCCAAAGCCTTCTGAGAACTTTTGCACAGATTTTTCCTTCTGCAGCCAACTGGTGTTCCTGCCAAGAAGTACCACTTTTCGAGTGAGCACTGTAAGGATCAGACTGCTTTCTACTCCAGTGGACTTTCTTGGTAGATATTTCTACATGGTAATGCATATACAGTCTGAAACAGGACTGCTTTCTTTCTACTCTCCTTGACATCTATTATGGAAAATTCTGACCTGAGTATCATTCCTCTGCCTGTATTAATAGAAGGTTATCAGTGCTACTGAAAACCTATTAAAGAGTTTTGCTTCCAGTATTCATTCAAGTATGTCTAAACCTATCCAACCCACAATGATAGATTCAGAGATATCAGTTGCCATGCTACATACTGCTAAGAAGATATGTCTCATCAACTGTTCATTTCTGAGTTATGCAGAAAATTGCAGACAGATCTAGTTGAGAAAGAACAGTGTAGAAAAAAAGCAGTATCAAGCTGCACACACTAGTCCTACCTCATGTCAGATGAATTCCTCTGACCTCTTACACTGAACCAAATCGTAACTCCAAGCAATACTACATGCCTGTCTGCCAGTTTTTCTTCATTGTCTGCATCAGAAATACAGTGATGAAAATTTTGAATTACTACATGCATGCCATTAAGTGTATGTTGCTTTATTTGTTTATTTCTTCCTTTGTTTTCCCAGGCTACTTCTAAGGAGAAAGAGAATTTGCCTGTAGTTCTGATTAGGAACCACGAGACTGAGCACCAAGGTCCTGTGCTTCTCTGTTTTCCCTCTTCCCAGTTTCTGGCTGCCAGAAACAACGCTGAGTGATGCAGGCAGGGAGATGGTTGCCAAGCATCCCCACCTGAGAAAAGCTTCTGAGTTTCATTGTTCCTCTGAAACTGGAACCTTCAGAGCACACATCCAAGGACCATTGTCTCCAGTCATTCCAGGGGAGAGAGGGCAGAGACAAAGGGGGGAAAGCTTTCTCCCTGTAGAATCTCATTGTCTGACAATATGCATTTTCTAATGGAAAACTGTTCTTGAAGAAGATTCTCAGCTAGCCCTGGTAAAAATGTCATTCCTAAACACTGGAAAGAGTAACATGTTTATTGTTTCAAAGAAAGGATGTTTGATTCCCATTTCCCTATCTTTTAATCAACAGAAATACCAGTGAAGAAATTCCAGTAAAGAGTTACTCCATTTTTTTCTAAGTATTACTGATTGTCCCAGAGTAAACCTACAGAAATTCCAGAGCAGCCATCAGGATTATTGTGAGTCAAGATCATGGTAACTGAGGGCCAGGAGACCCACAAAGTGCAGGCAAACACTACTCCATCTCAGGACAATACCTGTATGCAGAATTTGGCTCTAGATCATAAAAAATAATAGACTAGACTCTTTCAACAGACACAAATTTAAATGAAAAATATAACCAGGATAGCTGTTTAAAGTCTGAGAGAGGGGTCTGGAAAAGCCACACCAGTTATTATTTTCAAAGGTATTATAATGGGTAGAGTTCTGAAAACCTAAACACTTCTGTGTGTTGGTGTTTGTGTTCTTCAAAATCATATCAGTGAATATAATGTATATAAAATCAGACGCACAGACTAATATTGCAATAAAACATCTCATTGATTTCTTAGGAAACATACTGATGTCTCCACAGGGGAAAAAAAAAAAAAAAAAAGAAAGAAAGAAAAAAAAAGATTTTTTCCTTCTATGCTTACTAGAGAGATATTACTAAGACTAAGTCTCAAGTTTAGCATTTTGTCCCAGATGCAAAGAACATTGCTTTCAGAGATGACTGAGCTTATGCATGAACTCATTAGCACATTTTCAGAAGCAACTGCTGTGTTGTGTATTCTTGGTACACACAGAAAAAAAGCAGATTTGATTTGCAAAGTACAGTTTGTTGGGGTCACACTCTTCAATGTGTCTGCCTTAAAACATTGAATCATTAGTCATTTATTTTTTTTAAAGCCAAGATGCAAAAATCAACCCAAACTGACTGATATTAAAGGGAACATTCTGGCGAGTACAGGGTCTTCTGATCAGGTTCTGCAGGAGGTAAAATATTTTACCAATAAATTGACAGTAGAAGAATGCTCCCCATTTTTGTGTAAAATAAAAGATGCATTTAGTTTGAATGCTGCAAATGAAAGCATCTTTTCATTCTGGGATAGCTCTACAAATAACATGACTAGGATTTTATTTTATTTTATTTTATTTTATTTTTATTTACTTATTTATTTATTTATGGGACTTAGCTGTCTTTTCTCCATGTGTTATGTTCAGTTAGATTTGGAACTGGAATTTTGCTGGGACTGTCTGCAAGTCTCTATTTTTGAAGGGACTAGTTGGAAAT
This sequence comes from Phasianus colchicus, assembly GCF_987193195.1. Taxonomy (NCBI): domain Eukaryota; kingdom Metazoa; phylum Chordata; class Aves; order Galliformes; family Phasianidae; genus Phasianus; species Phasianus colchicus. The sequence continues at coordinate 74,942,283 of NC_143436.1, read as the reverse complement.
AATTATTTCATGTTCAGAAACATATTCCACCTAAGCTTCTTGACTTAAGGACTTCTTTACTTTGTCCAGATGCACACACAGTTATTAAAACCAAATAACTATGATATTTTTACACATCTGTAGGTGTATGTGTGCATGTTTACATACACAGATTTGGTGGCATGGCTGTGCTTAATTGCAGAATTATTCAGTGGTCATAAAAATACTTGTAAATAAAATGTATCATTGTAAATAAAAAAATATGTATACTTGTAAATTTATTCCAAGAAAATGGTTTGGAATTATTTAGGAGGTTTTTGCACAGTGTTAGAAAGTATACATTCATTATTCTCTCTTCATTAATCACTTTTCCATTTTACAGGTTCAGACATCGAAAACCAAATTACCAGCAAAACCAGTGAAGGCTGGAAGATTTATCTTAGAACAGAAGATCAAAACCAGTCTGCAGAATAAGGCAACCTCACATTTGTTATTCAGTGCGAGGTTTAAAAAACTTATTTCAAAGGAAATACGTCTGGATGGCTTAATTCTAATTTGTTCTATAATTTACTCACAGAAAATATCTCATTGGGGTTTAAATCCAGACTTCTGTGATGGAGGCATACTCAGCAATACCTGTATGTTAGCTCCACTGATATTTTCTCCAGACTCACAACAACAACAAAAGATTTTTTTTCCTATGAATAATGCTGCTGTGGAACAAGTCAATCTTAGTTGAGTTTCCCTTTTGTACAAAAGACAAACAAGTTGAGTGGCTTTCCCAAAGACACAAAGCAAGTCAGTAGCACAGCAAATCCAAGCTGAAGTTATTTTTGCTATTCTCTGATGCTCTAAATAAACTCTTATCCACATGCTACAATGTGCCATCACACTCTGTCACATAGAAGACATGCTCTCAGCTGCCTCTTCGCATGCTTTGATGCAGCATTCAGCTAAGGGATGCCTATCTAGGGGTGCTGGGGTAGATAGAGATTCCTGTCTTTGAAATAGATTTGTTTCAGAGAAAAGTTTGTTCTCTATCCTTCTGAGGAACTTCGACTTGCATGGTGTATTTTAGGAAGGGAGAACAGTAAGATACAATTAAAAAAATCCTAAAGCTGCAGAGACCTTTCCCATTTATTAGTGCAATCAGAGGGAAAGTGAATTAGATACCAGAAGCAAGGTCCTTTTTTCAAAGGAAATGCAGTGTTTTACCCACATGACAGAGGATACTTGCCTGCACTTACACCAACATCAGCCAGAAGAAATTCATTTGAAATGAAGAGAGCAGTTTAAGTGCAGAACGTAGGAAAGCAAGATCAGATCAAGAGGCTTTTCAAAGGACAAAGGCAACAATATATTCTGAAACTTAGCTAACATTTTGCAACAGTCAGGTGGGAAGAAAGTGAAGCCTCCAAGACTACACACTTCAGAGAACTTTGGAGACACAAAAGAGTGTGTGAGAATACCAAGTACATATTTGTAATTTAATTTGTGTTTATTTTGGTTCAGGGCACAATGAAAAGGTTATCATGTGACTCAGATTAGCCCAAGAGCTGTGCTGGGATGGGTAGTACTATGCATTCTGGGAAAATACAAGATTGTCAAATGGTACAGCCATATATAATTCACTTCTATTCCTGACACAATTTTCTTGAGCAAGTTTGACCTGTTGGCCACACTTCTTTTGATGCAGTCCAGAGTACAATTGACTTCCTGGGCTGTGAGGGCACATTGCTGGCTCATGTCAAGCTTGCCATCTGCTAGTACCCCAAAGCCCTTTTCGGCAAGGCTATGCTCCATCATTTCATCTCCCGGCTTGTACTGATAGTGGGGGTTGCCTAAACCCAAGTGCAAGACATTGCACTTGGTTTTGTTGAACCTCATGAGGTTTTCCTGGGCCCACTGCTTAAGCCTGTCTAGGTCTCTCTGGTTGGTATCCCTTGGGTATGTCGTACGCACCATACAGCTTGAGATTTCAAGAATGCCAAGAAAAATCACCAATTTATGTTTGCAAGACAATTTTCAGTTGATATAAATACAAGAACTGCAAATTTTCAAATGGAATGTACAGAGTTGCAATCAAATGCTCAACTCAAAGATCTGATCATATCTCTTTACTGGACTTTCATAATCCCCATCTTATTCTTTGTTTCACCTTATTAATGTCATTTCTTCATGGCAGTACACACACAGTTTAGCAATTATTGTCAAGGGTGAAGTACAGGAAAAATTTCATCACAAATTTCTGATGAACACCTTGAGACCTCAGTAAGAATTGCAGCCACTGCCATCAAACCAGACTGGTGTGTTAGTTTCACAAAATAAGGTCAAATATCCTACTTGTTTTATGTTTTTGTTTCTCACTCTCTCTTTTTTTTTTTAATGTTCTAAGAAAAATATTTTAAATTGAAATGTTTTTTACTTGTATACTAATGATATTGTGTATTTTCTGAGTGCTGTTCAAAAGTAATGACTCCTATTCTATTATGTTGGCTCATAACATCAGAGGAGGATATTGGTGGTATGATAGTCGAGGCTGAGCCTTCCCACCAATATTCCATTACATATTGTTGCCTTCAACAGATAGTAGCACAGGGGCAGTCTGACAAAATGGAATCTGACATGGAAGTAGATGAAGTACAGGTGTGAAACTGAATTCCACCATGCGGAAAAAATTGCACCCACTGACATTCACTAAAGCTTGCTGAATGTTTATTGAGACCAAACAGTGAATGAGAGCACAGTGAGGTGGTGGGTGGTATGTTTTAGCAGTAGTGACAGTGGATCACTTTTGCTGGTGCAGATTTTTAAGAGCGTGGCATGAGTAGTGCACACTGAGCAGGTGAGCAGGAAGGGCGAGGAAGGCAGAGTATCTCTGCCCACTTGGGAGACCGGCTCACCTATCGGCTGCCTCCAAGACAACAAATCTAGTCATGGAGTCATGGTTGCCACTAGGCAGAAAGCTCCAGCAAAAAAAAAAAAAAAAAAAAAAAAAGAGAACGTGACAACTCAGACACAGTACTGCCCAAAAATCTGGTGGTTCAGGTTTCTGGCTGCAGGGAGTGCCTGAGCCTGTTGCTCCCAGTGAAGGACAGAAGGGATTCCACATGAGTGAGATGCGAGCAGGTTGATGATCTGCTCAGTGTGGTTGTAGAGCTCGAGAAGGAAGAAGTTTATCAAGGGGCTAGCCTGGTGTCTGCTGATGGGTCTGACCAGTCTCAAAGGAGGAAATGGATCCTAGTTTAGAAGCTGGAAGGGCTTGTTGAGAGGACTTTAAACTAGGTATGAAGGAGATAAAACTAAACCCGCTAGGGATGAGCATAGGGGAATGATGACAGCACTGGGGATCAGGCAAGTGTCTTGGATGAAGTACATCTACACCAATGCACACAGCATGGGCAGTAAACAGCAGGAGCTGGAAGTCATTGTGCAGCAGGCAAACTATCACTTAGTTGCCATTACAGAAACATGGTGGGATCACTCCTACAACTGGCGTGTTGCAATGGATGGCTATCAGACCTTCAGAAGGGATAGGCAAGAGAGGAGGAGTGATGGTGTGGCTCTCTATTTAGAGATGTTTTGATGTAATTGAGTTCAGGGCTGGGAATGGTAAGCTTGAATCTCTATGGTAAGGATCCAGGGGGAGGGCCAACAAGGTGGACATTCTGGTGGGGGTCAGTTACAGACTGTCTAACCAGGATCAAGGGATAGATGAGGCATTCTATGAACAGCTAGCAGAAGCTGTGTGATCACCAGCCCCTGTTCTCATGGGGGACTTCAACTTCCCTGATATATGCTGGAAATACAATACAGCAGCCAGCCTACCTGTGGGGGTGCCCCACAAGACTTGCTGTTTACAAACTGAGAAGGACTGGTGGGAGATGTGGAGGTCAGGAGCTTTCTTGGGCAGAGTGACTGTGAAATGGTAGAGTTCTTGATTCTTGGTGAAGTCAGAAGGGGTACAGCAAAACTTCTACCTTGGACTTCCAGAGGGAGAACTTTGAACTGTTCAGGATATTGATAGAGAGGGTCCCTTGGGATTCAGTCCTGAAGGATTAAGGAGTCTAGGAAGGCTGGTTGTTTTTCAAGAAGGAAGTTTTAAAGGCTCAGGAACAGACTATCCCCCTGTGCTACAAGATGAGCCAGCAGGGAAGAAGACCAGTGTGAATGAACAGAGGGCTTTTCCTGAGGCTCCAGGAGAAAAAGAGAATCTACCTCCTGTGGAAGAAGGGAAGGGCAACTCAGGGAGAATACAAAGAAGCTCTTAGGATGTAGGGAGAAAATCAGAAAGGCCAACAGCCCAGCTTGAACTCGGCTTGGCTGTTAGGGTAGAAAACAACAAAAACTATTTAAAAAATATATCAACAGTAAGAGGAGGGCTAAGCAGAATTTCCATTACTGGATAACATGTGGAATGTGACCACTATGGACAAGAAAAAGGCTGAGGTTCTCAATGCCTTCTTTACATTTGTCTTTAAAATTCAGATCAGTTATCCTTGAGGTGCTCTACCCCCTGACTTGGAAGTCTTGGTTGGGAGCAGAATAAATTCCCCACAGTTCAGGTGAAAACAGGACTGCTTGTAGTCCATGGAACTGGATGGAATCCATCCAAAGGTGATGAGGCAGCTGACAGAGGATACTGAGAAACTGCTTTTCACCATCTATCAGCATTCCAGGTCAACCAGGGATGTCCCAGAGGACTGAAGGCTTACCAGTGTGACTTCCATCTATAGGAAGGTTCTTAAGGAGGATCTGGGGAACTACAGGCCTTTCAGCCTGACATCGGTGCCTGGAAGGTTTATGGGATCATATAGCATGTTCAGGACAGCCAGGGGGGATAAGGCCAAGCCATGGGTTAGGGAAAGATAGGTTTTGCTTAACCAACGTGATCTTCTATGATTGAGTGATCCACCTGGCGGATGAGGGAAAGGCTGTTGATATAGTCTACCTAAACTTCAACAAAGACTTTGACACTGCTTCCCACAGTTTTCTACTGGAGCAGCTGGCAGCACACAGCTTGGACAGGTACATTCTTTGCTGGGTAAAGAACTGGCTGGAAGGCTGGACCCAGAGAGTGGTGGTGAATAGAGTTAAATCCAACTGGTAATCTGTCACTAGTCATACTCCTCAGGGGATGATATTGGGGCCTGTCCTGTTTAATATCTTTATTGATGACCTGAATGAAGGGATTGTGTGCACCCTCTATAGGTTTGCAGATGACACCAATCTGGGAGAAAGTGTCTATCTGCCTGGGATTAGGAAGGCCCTACAGAGGATCTGGACAGGTGGATTGCTGAGCTGAGGCAAATGGGATGAAATTCCAAGACCAGGTGCTGGGTCTTACACTTTGACCAAAACCCCCAGGCAATGCAACAGCCTTGGGGTACGGTGGCTGAAAGACTGTGTGGAAGAAACAGGATGGGGAGGTGTTGGTAAACATTCAGCTGAACATGAGCAAGCAGTGTGCCCAGGTGGCCAAAAAGGCCAACGGCATCCTGGCTTGTATCAGAAATAGTGTTGCCAGCAGAAGGAGGGAGGTGATTGCCCCATCCCCTGTACTTAGCACTGGTGAGGCCACACCTTGAGTACTGTGATCAGTTTGGGGCCCGTCACTACAGGAAGGAGACTGAAGCCCTGGAGGGTGTCCAGAGAATGGCAATGAAACTGGTGACTTGTCTGGAGCACAAGTCTTATGAGGAGCGACTGAGGGAGCTGGGGTTGTTTAGTCTGGAAAAGAGGAAGCTCAGGGAAGACCTTATCATTCTCTACAACTACATGAAAGGAGATTGTAGAGAGGTGAGTGTAGGCCTCTTCTCATCTGTAACTAGCAATAGGACTAGAGGGAATGGCCTCAAGTTGTACCAGGGAAGATTCAGGTAGGCTATTAGGAAAATTTTCTCCAAAAGAGTGGTTAGGTGCTGGAACGGGCTGCTCAGAGAGGTAGTTCAGTCACCATCCCTGGAGGTGTTCAAGAAATATTTAGATGTTGTACTAAAGAACATGGTTTAATGGGGAAATATTGGTGATAGGTGGGCAGTTGGAATAGATGATCTTGGAAGTCTTTTCCAATTTTGGTGATTCTATGATCAGGTGCCATCAGGAGATTTCCTATATTTATCCATCCTTTCAATCTTTTGCTATCAGAACAGACAATGGCTGAGACCTAAATATGAAACAAAATCTTAAGGTTTATAGGGGCTCTAATCACCCTAAACATAATTTATACTAGGAAAAACAGACATTTAAACAGAATTCACTTGATTTTTTTGAGATAGCAGCACTAGAATAAGAAGAAATGTACTGCAGAACTGCCTACCACTCTGGAAGAGAATATAGATGAACAACACTAATGTAAATATCTGCACATTGAAATTTATTGCTGGATAAATCCTACCCAGTGCAGCAGTACTTGAATTCAAGAAAGTATTTATGTTGTATAAATGCTAATAAATACCTAGAAAATAGATGGGTCATAAAGATTATAAGCTGCCATTTACTGAACCACCACTAAGAAGCAATTTTATTCCCCAAAGTTGTATTCTATTTTGAGCTTCAACTGGTTGAAAAAAACTTTAACAAAAAGTTTTGGATTTTTGTGTTATGGATCTTGTTTGTTTATTTTCTTTAATCAAAACTTCTGGTCTAAAATTACACTGAAATAAGAAGACCTAGCAGTCAGTCATTTTTACTTTTGTTCCTGGGAGAAAATCAGAAGAGAAGTACTAATAAACTGAAAACTTTGGCTTGTTAGAACAAAATTATTCAGATTTATTTTGAACTAACTGATACTGACTACTTGTATTTTATGTTAAATTTAGAGTGAAATATGTTTAACATACAACAGAATCATTTTGAAAATCTTCTTTCCCAGGAAACCTTTAAATATGAAACTTGCAGTCATTATTTTTTCCTTCTTAGCCTTGACATCCAAGGAACACATTTTACTCATCTGAAAACAAAGTATAGGACGTTCCTGTGAATGTGGATTAATGTCTTTTTCTTCACAACATAGACATGCTACTGCTTAACCAAAAAAGCCATCTCAAGCTAGTGTTTCACACTGCACAACAGTCGCTTTCTTTGAAAATTTTAAGCTTGAGTTCCTTCTGTTCACATTGTGCACCAAGTTCTTGGGAGTTGCAGATGAATTGGAAAAAACTATGACATTCACAGAGAAGGTTCTCAGTATTACAGAGCTCCAAAGCAAATGGAAGTGTTAAATAGCACTTTAGCTTCTACTATTCCACCCATTTCAAACTGCATACCACAATGGGCTAAATTAAGCAAGCGTTTCTCTTCACATCCCTCATTATGGATCAAAGATTCACCTTCCCAAGCACTGAGGGGGACAGAAGAAAATTTTGTAGTTTCCTTCCAGTTCCATTCAATTTTTCAGTACTCCACCAAAGCAAATAAGATTCGTGTAATATAATAATCTCATTTCAGCCAGCACATTCATCTGATAATAATAGTTGAAACATCAGTTTTAGGCCAAGCCATGCCAGCCAGTTTTCAGTCTCTGATTCACAGCTGCTGACAATTTTATTGTTTGTCCAAAAATGCTACTCTGATTTTATATGGGGACAGAGCTCTGTTCAAAGCAAATGGTTTGATTTGGTGACTCATTTCCTCTACACAATTTTGCTTTCAGATGTATCACAAAATCACCAGCTTCCTTATTGCCAAGGTAAAATAACTTACTTGGTTTTCAAACTGTAGGAAATCGCTATATCACAAAAGTAGTTCATCTTTTGTCCAAAATTACCAGACAAATAATGGCAATGAACTTTCACATTTATTTCTTTAAACTTATATCTGTAGCTACCAGAATAAGGTAAATGAACTGGGATAAATCTTGTTTCTTTGTTCTAAAAAGTCCTGCCATTTCTTTGCACTCTTTCATAGGCTTTAAAGTCAACAAGCAGTAGTGAAAATCATTTTTAAGGTGTTCAGAAATAAATTCTTCCATTCTGTAATGTACCATTTTACAAGAATAGTGTTAAATTAAGGCTGTTATGTGTTTGTCTACACATAGCACACTCATTACACACACAGTGTTGAGGTAGATTTAATGTACAGATATTTAATGTAAAGAAGACTCCTTGAAATTTGGCAAACTGTAGAGTAGTAAGTAACAACATGTCCCATGTGAAATGAGAGGCAACTCATCCCATGAAGGTGGAGAAGTAAGTTCCTTTGCAATGTAGTTCAGAATCTCACAGACAAGCAGCTGTCCTAGAGCTTGCATGCTGAAACATCTTATATTTGCTTTATCCCACAGCAATAAGTGTGGTAATCGTCTGCTTCTTCACAGAGCTTTTTCTTTGCAAGCCCAAACACATATTTACTGTGACCAGGGACACAAACAGTGACAGAGCAATGTCCTGTCCACTTACCAGCAAGCTTAGGTGGCAGCCTCAAGGGTCTCTCTGACCCACTGCAAGCTTGTGCAAACCTACTGAGCAGCTCAAGGTTTCCAGGGAACTATCAGGGTTGATTAGGCACTGTTCTGAGACCCTTGGAGGAATGGTGGTTCTGGCTAAGCAAGTGCTGTTCTCTGCAACATCTAAGAATCATTGCCCTAGCTAGGTCAGACAGGGTTGAGCAGTGACTATCCAGACAGTTTTCTCTCAGGAAGGATGCTGTCCAGCTGGAAGGCTGCAAAATCTGGGTGGTAGAGGTGACAGTTCTACCTGTGTAAGATGTGCTCTCATGGAGTTGCTCAGGCAACATGTGGTGGAGAAGCAGGACAAAGTCAGCAGGTTACACTGCATTACCAGAGGCAGGGAAGAGCAAGAAATAGATTATTTGGGGGCATTGCACGGATGAATTACTAGGGCCCTGATGTACTGACATACAAGGACTAGCAGACAAAGAGCACCAACAAGACACAGAAAACGCCTTGGAAATCTCTTTCCAAGATCTCTTGTAACTCATGGCAACAGGATGACAGTTCCCTCTATTTCTTCATAAGTACCAATCAGCAACAAATACAAAGTTTTTGCAGTGGATGAAGTCAACGAGTGAATCGCAGCTACACATGCTGAAAGCAGCAGAAGAAAACAGGAAGTGTTAGTATCAGATCAGTATGATCAGTAAATGATTCCCTTCTGAGAGGCACCAAGAAGCCCATTTACCAGCCTGACAGTCAAGGGAAGACTGCTGCTTGCCAGGAGCCACGGTTCAAGATGTTACAGAGGGACTTCTACAAGTGATAAAAAGCACACTAATCTCCCCTACTTATTTTTCATATGGGCACCAAAAAAATGGTACAGAATATCCTGGGCAAGATCAAGCAGGACCTCAGAGTTATGAGGACAAAAGTAAAGGGGACCAAGCAGCCTTCTTCTCTATCTTGCCAGTCAGAGACAGCAGGTTGGGCAGAAGTCAACACACCATGCACCTGGTTTCATGGCTGGAGTCATCAACATGGCATTGGTTTTTATGGCTGAAGATTCATTTCACTTTAATGAATACATATTACTGGAGAGAAACAGGATCCACCCATCTAGGAAAGGAAGGGGAATCTTTGCCAGCAGGTTGACTGACTTAGTGCACTCTGCCCTAAGCGTGGAGCCCAAAGACACAGCACTTAACATGCTCACCAGCATGTTCTTTACTCATAAAGATTATTTTATCCTGTGGCATTTTTTCCTCATACAAGTTTTAAAGCAACATACAAAATCTGATAGTTGCTCAAAATTGATTGGTCTCCATAGGCAAAAATTGAACAATGCTGTTTCTAGCTTACTCCTAGCCATAAATGTTTCATTACAACTGATCCAAAATGCTAAACATTTTATGAAAGAATTATTCAAGAGAAATAGCAATGTTTTTTAACATCCCCAAATCTCATGGGTTTTTTTGTGTTTTTTTTTTCCCTCCATGTAGAGGAAAGAGTCATGGAATAGGAAGATGAACAGCAGAACACAAATATCATGATAAACCTTTGTAGTGGAAACACTATGTCACAGCTTGAAACAGTGACTGAGCACTGGTAGGAAGGCAGGGCCAACCCAGAGACTGGAAGGGGTGAAGCCAGGATCTACTCCTTCCCAGACCTCATTTAGGGATTGGCAGTGGAGGTAAGGGTATCCTGCTGGAGGTCCCTCCCTACCTAAGGCCTTCCTAAGGTAAGCAAGTTTTCTTCTTTTTTTTCTGCATTCATAGATGCTGCATTTAGGCTTCTCATTTCCTGCAGCTGAAGACTGCTATTAACACTGTACTTTCCATCATATTATTGCATTACAACCTTGTTCCTAAAAAGTTACTTCTCCATGTTTCTAACTGCTTTGCAGTAGCCATTTATTTTTCCTTCCTTTTTCCTTCTGTAAGTCATAGTTTCTTGTACTACACTAAGAAAGCTGAAGTACTTTTATTAAAAAATTAAAACATTTATTGAAAAGTATATAAACAAACCCTTTCTTATATATTTACATAGTCACAAAGTTGAAAACTTTCAAAGGAAAGTATTAAATGTCATTTTAATCAGTTTTATCAATTTGGAAGATAATTAGTGGCCAAGAAATTTACAGTATGTGTTAGAAACCTTGAAAAGCATTTGCAAAGCAGTAGCACCAATTACCAGGTGAATAAATTCTAATCAAGACTCTCGCAACACAAAGGATAAGCCAGTAGACATGTACAGTTATACATTTTCCTCAAACGGGCGTACAGCTGAAGTCTACTCCCTGCTCCAAATCAGAAACCCAGCAACAAAATCCCTGGAATATGGGTGAAACTCCTTAGTTGCAGTAAGAAAGGCTGATTTCCATTTTCACAAAAGATCAACAACCTTTAGAATCATACAAAGGTTTGGATTGGAAGGGACCCTTAAGATCATGTAGTTTCAACCCCCCTGCTGTAGGCAGAGACACCTCCGACAGGACCAGGTTGCTCAAAGCCCCATCCAGTCTCTTCTAGTTTAAAGCCACTTCCCTTCATCCTGTCATTACAGCCTTCTAAGAAGTCCCTCCCCACTTTTCCTGTAAGCCTCCTTCAGGTATTGGAAGGCTGCTGTAAGTCCCTCTTCACGGTACTTTCTCTTCTACAGGCTAAAGAGCCCCCAGCTCTCTCACCCTGTCGTTGGGGAGGTGCTCAAGCCCTTTGCCCATTGATATTAGAACACTCTAGGAAATTTTATATTAAAGCCAAAATAGAAATGTGTATCAAAACATGACTAAGAAAGCAAAAAAAATAGACACTCAGGAAGACAGAATTATCTTCATTCAGAATCTTCTCCAAAAAGCCCCCAAGCTCTCCATGGGGTCCCAGAACAAGAAAGACATGGAGTTATTGGAGGAAGTCCAGAGGAGGGCCACAAAGATGATGGGCTGGAGAACTCTCCTATGAAGAAAGGTTGAGGGATGTGTGCCTGTTAAGCCTGGAGAAGGCTATATGGCCTTCCACTACTTCATCTTATAAACAGGAGGGAGGCTGACTTTTTACATGGTCAGATAGTGATAGTGACATCTGAAATCTGGCAAGAAAAACTCTCTAACTCTAATATGGTGTTAGAAAGTGACATTCCTTTATTCCTCAAATGCATGCTTTCAGAGTTCAAGTTCTACATTTGAACAGTTAAGATATTGTAATGTGATGGAAAGTGCAGCAATGACAGCAGAGTAGTAAGGTCGTAGGTTGCAGCAAGTGAGAATTTGCCCAAATATAACAGCCATGGGCACAGAAATAAAAGAAAGAAGCTGCTTACCTTCAGAAGGCTTCAGGTATATAGGGATCTCCAGTAAGACACCTTTGTCTCCACTACCAGACCTCCAAGTACTTTCTTCAGGATCAATAAATGTTGCACAAAAGCGTTAGCACTTTTGCATAACAGATGGGGCCCTGGGCAACCTGATCTAGTGGGTGGCAACCCTGCCCATGGAAAGTGGGAATTTTAATTGCTACCATCTTTTTAAGCTTTTTCAGTGAAGAATTTTGTTTAGAGTGAGTCCCAGGCTATAACTTGTCATTAAAATGATAGAAAGAAGCCACAGCAGAATGCTGTCACTCTTTTCTCTGTTGTCAGAAGGTCAAAAGAGGTTGAGACCCCACCAGGAGTACTGTATCAAGTTCTAGGTCTGCAGAAAAAAAAAACAAAAAAACATCGACTTATTACAGTGAGTCAGGTTGACCCATGACAGGTACACTCTTGGCTAGATAAGGAACTGGCTGGAAGGCCGTACCCAGAGAGTGGTAGTGAATGGAGCTAAATCCAGCTGGCGACTGGTCACGAGTGGTGTTCCCCAGGAGTCGGTGCTGGGACCTGTCCTCTTCAATATCTTTATCAATGACCTGGATGAGGGCATTGAGTGCACCCTCAGTAAGTTTGCAGATGACACCAAGTTGGCTGGAAGTGTTGATCTGCCTGGGGGTAGTGAGGCCCTACAGAGGGATCTGGACAGGCTGGATAGCTGGGCTGAAGCCAATGGGATGAGGTTCAACAAGGCCAAATGCCGGGTCCTGCACTTCGGCCACAACAACCCCAGGCAACACTGCAGGCTTGGGGCGGAGTGGCTGGAAGACTGTGTAGAACATGAGCCAGCTTGGTGAACATGAGCCAGCAGTGTGCTCAGATGGCCAAGAAGGCCAATGGCATCTGGCTTGCATCAGAAACAGTGTTGCCAGCAGGAGTAGGGAAGTAACTGTCCCCCTGTACTCAGCTCTGGTGAAGCCGCATCTGGAGTACTGTGTCCAGTTTGGGGCCCCCCACTGCAAGAAAGACATTGAGGGCCTGGAGCAGGTTCAAAGAAGGGCAACAAAGCTGGTGGGGGTCTGGAGCACAGGCCTTATGAGGAGCAGCTGAAGGAGCTGGGACTGTTCAGTCTGGAGAAGAGGAAGCTCAGGGGAGACCTTATTGCTCTCTATAACTACCTGAAGGGAGGTTGTAGCGAGCTGGGGGTCGGCCTTTTCTCTCATGTAACTGGTGATAGAACCAGAGGGAATGGCTTCAAGCTGTGCCAGGGGAGATTTTTAGGAGATACTACTTTTCTGAAAGAGTGGTCAAGCACTGGAATGGGCTGCCCAGGGAGGTGGTGGAGTCACCAATCCTGCAGGAGTTCAAGGAAAGTTTGGATTTTGTGTTGAGGGATATGGTTTAGTGAGAACTATTGGTGATAGGTGGATGGTTGGACTGGATGATCTTGTAGGTCTTTTCCAACCTTGGTGATTCTGTGATTCTGAGTCCAAAGGAGGGTCACAAAAATGATCCAAGGCATGGAACACGCCTCATATGAAGAGAGGCTGAGACAGCTGGAGTTATTTAGTCAAGAGAAAAGACAGCTGTGAAGTGACCTTCATGTGTACTTTCGATATGTAAATGGGGATTATAGGAAAGATAGTTAAAGACTTTTCATCAAGGCCTGTAGCAATAGGACAAAGTGTAACTGTTTCAAATTGAAAGAGTTTAGATTCAGATTAGATATTAGATTTAATTTTTTTTTTTTTTTTTTTTTTTTTACAGAAGGTTGTTTAGACATTAGAGCAGGTTGCCCAAAGAGGAATCCTCTAGTCCTACTAGCAAGACAATCTCTAAAAGCAAAGCAGATCAGGTTTTCTGCTTTTGCCATTTCCTCCTTCTTCCTTCATACCTACTTCCTTTCATACTGGAAATTATGCTAGGTGTTATCTTCCCACTAAATAAAAACTAATAGTACTTCCCATGAGCTAAGAATATAGAGGAGCTCTAGTTTATAGGAATAAGATGATTAACACTAGTAAGAACTTCCCCAGGTTCTTCTACTCCTTGTGTCACGGAATTAACTAGATCAATCTATGCCCATGACAGGGATCTATGGCTGTGACAGGGGGCAGTAGGCCCCTGCCCCTCCCACCCCCTGCCTGGCCCTACAAAATGGGAAGGAAGGAAGGGAGGAAAAAAACAGCAGCAACAATCTATGGAGGAAAACTTATTTTACTAACTATGATATTGGAATGCAAGATAACACAATATAATACAATCTAATTGAAATTGAGACCAATAAATCAAACAAGATAGGAGAGAGAGAGTTCCTGAGACCGAGTCAAACCTGAAAAGCTTGGAACGGCTAGGAAAGCACCCTCCAGCACTCACTGCCAGGCAGTAAGAGAGCGCCCCACCCGGAAGGGTCAGATCCCATGACTTCCGTAATGTATAGGGACAGGTACGTAGAATTAGAGTATTAACACTTTAATTTAACACTTTAATTCCAGTACATGATGTTTTGATGTGGAATACTGAAAACCAAAAAACATAAAATCATGACACCTTGCAATTTCTCTTTGCGTCAGTCAAAACAAATTTGCACTCCAATGCAGTATATAAACCAAGTTATCTATTGTAAGGGAATTGTTATGTCACAGCCTGAACTAATGATGGAGCACCTGTTGAAAGGGGTGGGTAGCCTAGGAAGCACTAGTGCAAACAATTCACCTATGCTTCCCATGTGATCAGAAGGGGTGGATCCAGGGTCCACCTCTCCCTTGGCTCATTTAAGGACTGGCCTCTGAGGAGACAATGCCTCCTGGATGAAGTCTGAGGAGGATTATTTTGTAGTCAGAGACCTTATAATCAGTTGTGTGTGCTAGCTTTATCCTATATATGTTTATTGACACTGTGCCTGGTATTGCAAAGAATATATCAGAAGAAATTTCTCTGGTGCCAGGGACCAATGCCTGCATTAAAAAGTGTACGTAAATGATTCCTTTCTGACTAGCTGACGGCTGAAGGTGGAATGCAATGTTTTAATGACCTATACTCTGTTTCCTTTTTCCTTCTCAATTCCAGGGAAAATAATATACTTTCCCTCAGACTGTCCAAGGGTGTGTATATAGATACATACATACAGGTAAATAACATGACTGTCAGTATGATGGCCTTTGCCACTTCTTCAGCCCTTTTTAATCTTTAACCTTCTAGTCTTCTAAGTATAGATATTCACATACGTACAGAGCCACACAAACACTACGCATCTTGTCCACGAAAAAAAAAGGTGCTACTAAACGTTCACTTCCTCAAGGCCCTCTAGAGGGGACTGAAGGTAGGCTATTTGTTAGAAGAGTGAAGCCCTATAGCAAGACTCCATTTCCCATTATAAATGACACATTCAGACTACACGATGGAAAAGGACAAAAGTAAATTCCCTTTCTTCTATAGATAGCTGTGCCATGTATTGCGCCTGTATTATGCGACTAAATTTATTCATGCACAATTTGAGGGCTGACCTGAAAATCTGTTTTCAGACAGCCTTCTGTTCAGAGCAGAAAGGTCTGAGCAACAGTAAACTGCAAGTAGAGGCGCAGATTGTGCTTGAAGACCACTGACCTCTGGTGGACAGAGGAGAAAACAGCATGACCTTCTTTTCACACCACTTTCAGCCACACTCTTCAAAACTGTGATAATCTTTTGCCTCCAGATTTTAAATTTAGAAAGGCTCTCCAGAAATTGCAAATTGAAGATTAGCAGAAAAACTATTGCAGAATCTGAGAAAATAAAGACAGGATAAGAAAGATCTTCTTGATAAATGAATAGAGATAAAAATCATAGGTGAAATTGAATCTTAGTTTACTGATTTGTTTGTTTGTTTGTTTGTTTGTTTTTTCGCCACTTTGTCCTGATGACAATCATGAAACCATCCAATTATTTAATAGTGGGAAAAAAAAAACCCACAGATGTTACGAATTATTAGGAAAATAATGTGAAACTAAACATGAAACTGTCATTGAAGACATCATGAAGCACTCTTGTAAAGTCATAAAGAGTCTGCCCTTTGGATATAATACATGCAGTTTCTCTCTCTCACCCACCACCAATTAGACAAAGTATCTAACAGGACAAGAGATAGCAGCTTCTATAGATCAACAGAATAACATACCTTCGAAAGTGCAAAATAAAGAAAAACAACTAAAAAAAATTCTCAATGGTTGTAAAGGAAGTGAGTAGGGAACCAGTCTTTCCTTGAGTTTGAGAATGTAAGAGAAAGGGATCACCAAAAGCAACCAAATCAAATGAGACAAGAAAAAACGAGGAAACAATTATTCATGCCTTTGAACTTGCAGATCCAACAGATTACAGGTGATACAATTTTTTCTTAAGATTTAACAAGTACTTAGTCGTATTAATAGAGGGCTGATCCATTAAGAACTACTAAATATCTTGCTAAGGAAAGCTTCAAGGTACAGATTACTAGAAGATGGGGAAAAGTCCCCAAAGTATCACTCTAATTGTTCTAATCCAAGATATCACTCTAGACACCTACTGAAAGTGAAAAAAAAATAGATCACTCTCTGACCCAACGCAGAAATTCTTATGTTCACATATTCAGCCGTGCTACCACAGGATACGCTGCTAAATCAGAATGAAAATTCAGAGTGGGATCAACTGTTTCTTGCTTACCTACATAAAATTTAACATCAAAATAACCTAGATTGTATCCGCTCTATTCTTCATGAGAATTTTCATATGCAACTTGCACTGAAATCAATGGAAGCTCCCTGCCACCTTGGTACGACATATGATACGACTTATTCCAAGGAAGATAACAAAAACCAAAACCAAACTAAATCAATCAACCAAACAAACAAAAAACAGCAACACATATTCTATGCTTACCCTGCAATCACCCCCTTCTCACACGTTTGTAGAATCAAAGAATCATTTCACTTCCATGGGACACTTAATATCTAGCCCAACCTCATTGCTATGAACAAGGACATCTAGAGCTAGATCAGCTTGCTCAGAACATAGTCTAGCCTGACCTTGAATCTGTTCAAGGACAGGGCATCCATCACCTCTCTGAGCAACCTGTTTCAGTGCTTCACCACCATGACAAGTAATGTTATTGTAGATTCAAATGATAGCCAAAAAGTCATATGTTGACTGGGAAAAAAAATAATTACATTAAAAATTAAAAGGCATTTCAGGACAGGATCACCTCTCTTCACCTGCTGGCCACACTTCTTTAGATGCAGCCCAGGATATGATTGGCTTTCTGGGCTGCAAGGGCTCATTGCTGGTTCATGTCCAGCTTCCCATTCACCAGCACCCCCAGGTCCTTTTCTACAGGGCTGCGTTCAATCCTTTCATCTCTTGTATTGGCAATGGGGATTATCTCAACCAAAGTGCAAGATCTAGCATTTGGATTTGTTGAACCTCATGAGGTTCACCTGGGCCCACTGCTTGAACATGTTTAGGTCCCTTTGGATGGCATCCTGTTCCTCTGGTGTGTTGACTGCATCCCACAGCTTGGTGTCATCAACAAAATTGCTGAGGGTGCACTCAACCCCATTGTCAATGTCATTGGTGAAAATATTAAAGAGTATCAGCCCCAGCACAGACCACTGGGGGACACTACTCATCATCGATCTTCATCCATGCATCGAGCCATTGACCAGCACCCTCTGGACTCAACCCAGCACCCAGTTCTTCATCCTCCGAACAGTCCACCCATCAAATCTGTATCTTTTCAATTTGGAGAGGACACTGTGGGGTGCTGAGGCAAAGGCCTTACTGAAGTCCAGATAGATGACATCAGTGGTTCTTCCCTTGTTCATTGATGCAGTGAACACAGAAAACCACATTGATGCAGCGGAATCACAGAAAACCACAAGCAGGATTTGCCCTTGGTGAAGCCATGCAGGCTGTCCCACATCACCTCCCTGCCTTTCATGTGCATTAACATAGTTTTGAAGAGGATCTGTTCCATGATCTTCCCTGGCAGAGATAAGACTGACAGGTTGGTAGTTCTCAGGGTCATCCTTTTTAACCTTTAAAGAAATGGGTACAATGCACCTTTTTGCCAGTCACCTTGTTGCCACAACTTTCCAAATACCATAGAGAGTGGCTTGGCGATTACACCACCAATTCCCTTAGTACTCTGGGATGCTGTGTTGGGGACCTAAAGGGCCCTGACTGAAGAACGATCCAGGGATGGAACAAAGTATTCTGACAGTTGGTAGTTAATCTTGTTTTTTGCAAATACTTGTTTTGCAAGCAGGTGTTCCACTTGGGCTCTGTATCACGTGTTGGCTGCATGGATACAGTGTGCAAGTGGAAAAAAACCCCACAGACCCTGGGGAGAATAAAAGCAAGAGAGAGGCTATGGTGGGAGACAAAAATTCCACCTTGAGGCAGGGGACACCTTGGTGGCATTACCTATTGAATCCACTGCCAGCATGTCCCTCCTCTCTCCTTTCAGCTATTTGCAGTCTCTCAGGGGTCAGTAAGTAAGAGTGCACTTGCTCAGGGAGTTTCTACTTCCCGCTTAGGGGATTATCTAAAATTGATGCCTGGGTGTGTATGAGTGTACACAGAATAAAACCCATAAGCCTTTGTGCTGCTCTGAGTGCACTGTTTGCCCACCTTTGCTCCTGAGACATCCTGTCTCTCAGATCCAAACATACCCTGAAAAAAACACGTATCACTGGGATCTGTAGAATTGCGATATTCAGGTTCCTCAGGTGGACATAAACCTGATCTTTGCTTACAGTGGAAGGGACATTCTTCCCTGATCCCCTCCTACCAAACCAAACACGAGGGCTGTGAGGCAAGCAATTACCAGAGAAGACCAAGGCAAAAAAGTTAAGTATCTCAGCTTTCTACTTGTCTGTTGCTATCACTTTGCCTGATTCACTCAGTAGGAAGGTACACCCTCCTGGACTTTTCTGATTGAGATACCTGCAGAAGCCCTGGCTTCCCTGACCCCACCCCTATGCAGCTTAGCAGCTTCCCTATACTTTTCCCATGTTACCTGTCCCAGTTTCCCTGCCTGTGTGTTTTCTTGTTCTTCAGTTTGACCAGCAGGTCCCAGTTCAGCCATGCTTGTCTTGCTTTCTTTTCCTGACTTGCTACACCTGGGGACGGAGAGCTCTTGCATCCTGAAGAAAGCCTCCTTAAAAATCTGCCAGCTCTGCTCCATACCCTTGCCCATGAGAACAGTTTTACAGGGAGTTTTGTTGACTAACTCCCTGAAGAGCTGGAAGTTAGCTTTCCTAAAGTTTAGCTTCCTAATTTTACTCTTTGCTTGTCTCATATCCCTCCAGAGCATGAACTCAACCACAGCATGGTCTGACTGTACCATATTTCTGTGCTTCACGTGGTGGTGGTAAAACAATTTAAAAATACAACAGTTTTCACAGCAATATGCAAATAAAATATACATGCTGCACATTAAATGAGCACTAACAAAGAAAAAAGCATGTAGTCAAGTAAAAACAATATAAGGAGCAAATTATTAACAATAAAAAAAATCTGAAAAGCACTTTCAGATTGTCCAGCTTTCTTATGGAACTGGCAGAATTATTTTAAAGTGAATGAACTTACGTTATCAGAAGAACAATATCCTATGACCAAAGGCCAAATCAAATACATGGTAGGAAAACTATTTTTATCTCAAGATCCTACTTCTTCCTATAAACTGACATTAGCAGCAGTAGGTTTCTGTGGATGAGGAAAAGGTGGAAGCTGTTGAAACACTTTGCCCAAGAGTTTCATAGCAGTTTGGCAACAACACAGAAACACTGAAATTCTGATCCTTGGCTCCATTAAACATCATGATTTAACCAAGAAACTTCTGCGCTTTCCCTAACCTTGGCCCTCTTATTCTTTTCAGATTGTCTACTCTTTTTCCTACTCTGTTTTCATCACTGACTCAGTTCCTATCTTCTACTTGGATTTCTACTCCACCATTAGGCTTCTACCTTTCACACCTTCATTATTTTTGCCCAGTTTGCCCCTGTTCCTTCTCTCCTACTGTCACCTCCAACAAAGGCAAACAGTAGAAAGCTTTGAGGTGAAAAAACAAGTTTTTTCATCACTCATTTCATCCCTGTTCTCAATCTGGTTTTAAAAACCAGTTTCGATACAAACCTCAACTTCTTCCAGCTAATGTGATTAGTCTCCTCTCCCACTCCCAATCATCAAAATATTTTAATGCTCACCAACTAAGTAAATAATATGTAAACTTGCTTTCATTATCCATTAAAGACAAGAATTATGTATCAGCTACAGTTTCCTGTAATTAAAAAGACAACACTGTTGATAAAAAACAGTTTACGTGATTACAATATTTTACTTAGTATGTACACAGTTCTCCAAAAAGCTAGGTCATACAGAGATGGTTTAAGAAGTGTTAAGTAAACACTTATGCAACTGTTACATGGGATATGTCTTCGCTGGTTTTGCTTCCTCCAGCTCAGCATCCAACCAGCGGTATCTGCGGTGACGGCGAAGAACTTCAATTGCTTTTTGTTCTAGAGATGTTGGTTGAATACCCAAATCTTCCAAACCAGGGAGATCAGGGAATGTCAGGTCTGTTGTGTGAAACTTTGAAAAGAAAGGAAAAAAAGGGGAGAGGTTAAAAAAAAAAAAAAAGTGAGGGAATTAACAAAATGGACATTATACTCAATGCAATTATTCACCTACCAAAAAATGTTTTATGTAGGTTTTATGTAGTTACACCTGAGGTCACATTCATGAACACACACTAGCAGAGATCTCTGGTACTAAAAACATGTAGAAGATGTTTTAAGACATACTTACAAGTGGCAGCACTTTAGAGATTTAACTGCAGCTTCAAGGCTGCTGCTGAAAGACTGCTCCCCTAAAAAAGCCTGCAATACAATACATTCCTACATCTTGCATTACAAGGGCTGCTTTGAAAGTAATGCCTCCTATACAGCATCAGAAGTGGATGTTGGTGTTATGGCAGTAGAAGCTGAACTTTCCCACCAATATTGCATTACATTTTGTTGCCACATGACAGACGGCAGCATAAAGGTGCTCTGATAAAACAGTGTCTAACATGGAAATACATAAGAAGGAAAGGTATGTCAATGAGTTGCTCCAAGCAGGAAAAATGGCACACAGTGACATTTATTGATACTTGCTGAATGTTTATGGAGACCAAACAGTGGATGTTAGCACAGTGCACCAGTAGCAGTGATAGTGGGTTACCTCCAGTGGTACAGATCTTTTACAGAAGTAGTCTACAGGCTCTTGATCATCACTGAAGACAATACATTGCTAATGGTGGTGACTACTTTGAAAAGAGTATTTTGTAGCTGAGACTTGGCTCTACCAAACAACATTGTGCTCTTAGTAACTGTTGTAGTTTCCACAGAAATAAACTGGAGACATTACTTTCAGAGTGACCTACACTGGGTACTTAATACCTCATCTATGTATCTAGATAAGAGATATAGATCTTCTAAACCACTAGCAAAGAGAAATCTGACTTCAGATTTAGACTCAGGATTAATACTACTTTTCTGAAAGACTGGCATGGGCTGCCCAGGGAGGTGGTGGAGTTACCAACCCTGGAGGTGTTCAAGGAATTTGGATTTTGTGTTGAGGGACATCATTTAATGAGTACTATTGGTGATAGGTGGATGGTTGGACTGGATGATCTTGAAGGTCTTTTCCAACCTTGGTGATTCTGTGATTAAATAGCTGAGACATACAGAAAATTTCTTTATTCTCTCTCCATCAGGTCTACATACCCAGAAGATTACAGAATTACAACCACAAAATTAGTTGATATGTGTATGCATAACTACTGTACATTTATGCCTTTACGTCTGTTTCGTTAAAAGATAGTAGTTCAGCATGTACTTTCCACAGGTTGCTGTTCTCTGTTTATGTTTTAGAACAAGGTTCTCTACAGTACTCTAGCAACTGGACAGATCAGTACAATGGAAAAAGTGTTAAAACAGAGGTGTGATGACAGAAGGACCAGCATGATAGAAAGGGGCTATCAAGGAAGGGAAGAAGATTGCTCACCCGTATCAGAAGATTCCAGGCTTGCAAGGAAAAACTTCACCAAGGAGGGATCTCCAGAAAGAGATCCTTCCCCAGTGGCAGCCAGCCCTAAAATGAGATCTAATCTCCTGTGTGACCAGAAGGGTAATTTGCATTCACCTGTGCTCTAGGGATCACAGGGTCTTTACCCTAGGTGCTCAATGCTTCAAGCCATGACTCAACAGCTCCCAAACAAATACTTGCACAAATATTTGTTACCTTATTTTCAAAACAGAAATGATTTGCACCTTATGAAACCAGGTTATTTTACATTGTTATTTCTCAAAAGGTCTTTTAAATTCAGTCAGATCTAATTTTGTATATATCACTTAAAGATAAAAAGCTGGAAAATAGGGAAACAATCCAGCACAGGAGACACACAGAGAAACTCCTCCTTATACTACTCATGCTATAACTGAACTGCAGTAGTTATGGTGAATCGCTAAAGGTTTGTTTTATGAAACCTAAGTATGAACTATAAAAGCAGCTACAACCGAAGCTTTCAGAAAGTATTATGCTTACATCCTATAGTCCGAAGAACTACAACGCCAACTCTAGCATGGGGGAATTCTCAGTAATTTGAAAGTAGTAGTTTAATTCCTTTATTATACATACCGTGCGTACCTTTTCACAATCATTTCCAAACAGAGTAAGAAACTGCAGTTTATTTTATATAAAGATACATGCAAACATGAAATTTAATTCCTTACAGTTATTCAAAAAGCATCTGTATATAAGAGATGCTTTCTCTTTTACATATATATAAGAGAGTTCTCCCAGATACATGGCTGTCCCAAAATTTAAGAAATAGAGTACTATAAGGATAAAATATGCTACTGACAAGTTTTTGTCCATCTACACTCATACACTCTGAGAATTATGAGTTTTATGAGAACTAAGGGACAAACATGAAGTTTCAACATTATGTATTCAAGTAACAAGCATGAATTTTGGCTGTATACAGTGCAATTCAGCTTCAGTTGCTAAAGTGATTTTAATGTAGATAGATACATAAAAACTGACTAGTTACCTATAAATAGCATACATTGGATCGTGAAGACAAAGGAGAGGATCAATGAAGTATGTAGCTTTTACCATTTTTAACGCTTAGAATACTGTGCCCTTTCCCCACTCTACCACGTTACTTCTTGCTATAAAACCCTCTCAACAGTTGTTACCACTTTCTTAAAAATATTTAGTGAAGAATGTTGAATATTCCTCTTCCACTAATGATAGCAGAAAGACTACATCCTAAAAATACCTTCATAAAAAAAATTCCAGTCAATCTCTCTCTCTCTCAGTAAGCCATTCTAAAACTATACAGAGGAATCTCCAGACTGCGCTCCAGAGTGTATCCCTCTGCTCTGTAACGGGTCTGGACAAATAATTTAAGAGTGAGATTGTAGAACAGCAGCTGCAGCAGCTGTGCTGCAGGACTCAATCACTTTTTTAATGAAGGTTACACAAAAACACCTCCATAAGATTTAAATTCTTGTTCACTGTTCAGTCTAAAATTAATTTTACATAATCAAATTTTAGCTAATGAACTGACCAAAATACTATAATATGTGATATGTAAACATTTGAGCATCCTTTCAACACAAAGCTAGAAATAAAAGTTACAAACACAAAAGGAAACATTCCCCAAGAAACTGAAGGTTGTCCTTTACTTACTCGGTCTACTTTGTCTCGAGTTAACCATGGTTCAAATGGACTGATCTCAAAGAATCTTGCAATTAAACTGTAATCCAAAAGTGTTGAAAAAGTATAGTTATTATTAAGATACAAAGAAGAAAACCAAGAACCTGTAAAAATATTTCATACTTACTGTGCTGTTCTTAAAAGCTACAAATTAAAGGAGTGAGCATGTTCTCAGCCGCGTTTCTTGTAACTTTAACTGTTTGCTACGAAATTATTAGTAGAATGGTAGAAGGGCTCTAAGACAGGTGACATTTTTAGGTTTTCAGTTAGTACTGTACTAAAATGGAGTAGAATGAGTACCAATGTATCAACATATCACAACCAAGCCGAGTGTGAGTTTCTGAAACAGAATTTACTATTTCACATAGCTCTTCAAAAGCATGTCTGACTATACTTTAATGACTAAGCCTGGGCTCAGACTTTCATTGTACTTTTTTGTTCATTATTTCTCAATAGTCATGATTCTGCAGATCAGTTTCTCCCTTCAGTGTCCTAAGGGGACAAAACATACAGCTGCAGAAGTTGTAAACTGAAGTTATACCTTCTCTTTACTACTTCCTATTTGTTACTATTTTTAAACGATACCACTTTCCTCACACCATAGAAAAGATGCATGCTCACAACCATATTGCTCAAATTTCCAGGCCAACAACTCACTACAAATTGATACTGGCTGAAATGAATACAAAGGGCTGAACTAGAAAATCAAGTCAGGAGCTGACAGTAGCATTGAACAGCTTGAAGATCTGTAGAAAGATGTCAGTAGCATACACAGATCTTACCTGTGATACACTAAATTTCAATTAATTTGCTACTGATTGTCTCTACTTAAGACCTTTTACAAATTTCTTGGTTTAGTCAAAGCAAAGGCATTCAATATCTCTGGAATAAACAGTTATGTTAAGTTCATTACAACTTAACTTCTTATCCACTAGCTCATCAGCTGCAGGCCTGTGGCTGGATAGAAGACTCAAAATTAACTAGTGAGTACTTACGCAAAGCTAGTTCCCACTATCCTAAAACAATAAATACCAATTAACAATACTAATACTAAACAAGAAATGTAATAGTTACTTATGCTTCTATGCTGCTTGATTAGTTCTTAGTGACTGAAGTGTTCCACTTACTGATACAGAGGACGTGGAAGTGGATACGCAAAAAAGGTTCGAAAAGAAACTGCATAGATGTATTCTATCATGTCATACAGCAGGTACCTATTAGGTCTGAAAGAAAAAATAAGCATTATAGGTGAATCATGTGTTCTTAAATATTTGCAACATGAGACAAAAAACCTGAAAAACATCACCGTCACCCTAAACCAATCAAGGGCTTGCTTTCCATTTCAATTATTAGCCAAGTCTGTCATTTCCATCACAAAAGCGGAAAAAAAATTGACTCTCAATCTTCTAAACTGTTTGAAATGGGTGAATTAAGTAAGAAAAACTTAAGTGCAATACAGCAAGTTCTACAGCGTTAGCATCCAAGATAGAAGATCCTACAAGTGGATGAAGAAAAAACAATGCTGTGGTCAAGACAAGAGCATAGCAGGGGGAAAATGTTCTATTACAAAATCAGCATTTTAAATTCAAACTGTTAACACCTTAAAAAAAAAAAAAAGGAAGAAAAATGCCTCATGCAGCTTTAGTCAAGGGTTATGTTGTAGAGTTCCTATGGTTTTCCAGCACCAATTTGAGTATTCAATTTAGGCTATTAGTTATGCAAAGCTTTTTCAGTCATTGGTAGGTGATTGAAACTATTCCTTGCAGTGAGAGCCTGGCACCCTTGCTTGAATTCCTGCCTCTGAGACATGGGACTTGAAATCCTCACCTTCAGTAAAATGATTAAAAAAAAAAAAAGAGATTTTGAAACTTTAAGAATACATTCAAAGTTCAGTCAACTGCCCTGGCTGCAAATATTATTCTATTTAGTGAGCAGCACTCAAGTTCTCAATCTCTCCTGTTCTTATAGGAATTACTTCTGCTGAGACATTAGTGAAGCTAAAAATAAGTCTCTCCTTCCTTCTGTGACAGGCAGCTTTGTATATGGATCAATGCATATTTGCTTGCCCACAAGACATAAAACAGTCACTCAAAGGATGTATCACACATTTCACGTGCTTTTGCATTGGTTATATTTTACTAATACCTACATATTTATTCTCTTTGATAATGACCGAGTGATTTAAAAGCAACTTCAAGTTCACTGCTGTTAGTCCCTTAAGAAATAAGCTTCCTACTATTTATCAGTTTTTGAGAAGTTCTTCATCCTAAAAAAAAGTTGAAAAGTTTCTGCCTTTTTCAGAACGCCTACGTACTATACACTTAACCTGACTACTTGGACATCTTCAACAGTTACAGATCTGAACAAAGTTACATCATAAAAGATAAACCGGAAATAATCTCTACACTACAGGAATAACGAGCAGCCACTGTAACTGTATCACAAAATGAATATGGAAAAAACAAAGTCTTAAATAAGCCTTTTGCAAGATCAATAGTTCAGATAAGCCTTTCGCAAAATCAGTATCAAGTGTATTTTCAGTGCATAAGATAGGAAGATGTATCTGAGCAATTGAAAAAAAAAAAAAATAGGTGTTCAGCATCAAACTTCTAATTTAGCTTATTAGCAACTTTTGTTTTTCCCCCATCCATGAATCTAATAATGCACCTTTCACCATATATACTGGATGGAGACTAATTCTAGTACTACATATTAAAACATGGACCCACAGAATTTGTCAGATGATTTTTCTTTAATGCTAGTGACCTGTTCCAATTTATGACATGGGACTTTTGTACATAAATACACCAAGGGATTCAGTAGTGACTATTCAAGGTGATTTTTACACAGTTTTAGCAGCATTTTCACCAAAGCTATTTTGTTAGGTATGATTTGTAAAGGCTGACTATTTCTGTGTGCATATACATAACGTTAAATGCAGTAAGACCTAAAGTATGATTTTAATAGTACTCACAGTAAAAGCTTGACTAATCTTTCCTCCCAAAAAGGAGGTGGAATTTACTGCAGGCGTGTGCACACAGATAGAGAAATTACATGTACTGTGCAGCATGTCAAAAAAAAAAAACAACACCAAAAAGAAGTACTACAGTACTTTAGTACTACTAAATCAGAACCAGAAAAGTAACCTACCCAGCCAAGGCATATGTTTTTCCTTTGGCATCAGGATCCTTAACTGCGTTAATAATTGCCTTTGCTACATCAACCACCTGTGAGAAACAGATAATTACCAACAAAAAACATGAACACGAGTGGATTGACAATCTCCTTTTCAAAAACTGATTTATGAGGAGAGAGAAAGGGGAAAAAAACCAAACAGGATATGAAATTGTCTTAGTTTTAGGAAAACTTACATATACGGGTTGCTTCACTGTTTTTTTGCCCAAAGAAATAAGAGGCACACCACCAAACCAGCGCATGTCTAATAGAGAAAAAAACAACTTAAGAAATCTCTAAATGCTTTCAGTAGGCAAATAATCAATATACATTACACTAAAAAAGAATTGGATAGAATCACCATCCACATTCAATTTTCTTAGCAACTACTGGAAGGCTATGTTTATTGATCCTCTAGAGTAGTTAAGAGGTACCTCAACTTTGCAAGAGAAGCAGCCTCTGCTCTGTACAGTCTAGCAACCTTACTGGTCAGTACTTTTGCTTCCGTATGAGCCGGGAACAGGCCAGGACTTCCTTACATTCCAGTATTACCAAACTGAAAAGTTAATTTCAGCTAGAATGGCTTGATCTTAGCTCAAGACAATCTAAATAAAAAGTAGTAGTAAGTAACACCAATCAGCAAAGTTTCATTTAGACTTGGAAAGAATTTAAGATATACCATTTCATCACAAGATGAAAATGTATTATTTTTCTGTTACATATCTTTTCTTAATGAAACACAGTACATTTATGATAAAAACATACCTCCACTTTTTAAGAGAAGAGTGCTTTTTCCCTCTGTTCTCTACAGACAGGTGTACAAACAAGAGATCTTTATTATTTCAAGAATACATACTTGCATAATGATTGAGAAATCGGTCCTCTCTCCCAAACATCTCAGAGGGCTTCATAATTACAGCATCCGGAAATTCTTCCCTTACTGTTTTCTCTCCAACAGCCTGTCATTCAATTAAAATGACCACATAAATTAGATCCGCTCTGAATGTATTAAAAAATATATACCTTTTCAGAATTTACTGCATCTTGATTATAAAATTCAAGGACATAGCATCAGTACTAGCACAAAACAGAAGGTTTAATCAGCCCCTACTATATTGTTAGAACACCAAAGCACTGCTGAAATAAAGTGGAAAAAAATTTAGTGGCAGCTATCTAATTTCTGCATGGGACTGGTGAATACAAGGAGTAAATAACCTATAGAGCCATTACACAAAATTTAAACCCAGTTTTAGAACAAAAATTCTATTACAATAGGCAACAGAGTCCCACAAGCAGGACAAAACAAAACAAAAATAGCTGAAACTGGGACAGGACAACAGCTATATAAAAAGACAAAAGGACATCTGAGAATACATTCAAGAGAATTCTAGACTTACTTTACTCCTCAGGTATTTGGAAGGACTCTTCATGCTAGCATTTAGGTGAGAGATATGAATGAGTGTTTCCACACCAGCCTCTCTTGTTATCTGGGCAATATTTTTAGGAATATTTACAAATTCATCTTCAAAACTGAAGTTTCTAAAATAAAGCAAAAACAAGTTTAATTAAAGAGCAACCAACAGTACAACCGATTGCCTACTAACCAGCAGCAATCATCACGTATTACCTGAACATATTTCAAAAATCTATCTTTATGCACTTTGTTAGAAAGTGTCCTTTTGTGAGGAATTCTTCATATAATATATACATGAGACAAGGGAGCACACTAGAGAGCCTCAACTACAGCAGCAGTACTACCCTTCTTTTTCATCTAGCAAGATTAAATCAAAATGAATTACAGAACCACAGAATTATTAAGGTTGGAAAAGACCACTAAGACTATCCAGTCAAACTGTTAACCTATCACCACCATGCCACTTAGTGCCACATTTATGTGCTTCTTGAACAGCTCCAGAGACAGGGACTCATCCTGGGTAGCCTCTTTCAACACCTCATCACTCTTTCTCAGAAGAAATAACTTGTATTCCAGATACTTCACCAGCTTTATTCCCTTCTTTGCATGTGCTCGAGGGCTTCAACATCTCTCCCAGGGTGATGGGCACAAAACAAATACAGTGGCCTCACCATTGCCACGTACAAAGAGATTATCACTGTCCTGGTCCTATGTAATTTCGGGTACAAGCCAGGATGCTATTGGCCTTCCTGGATCTGGAGGAACTGCTGACTTGTGTTAATCTGGCTGTCAACTAACACCCCAAGATCCTTCTCCAGCATGCAGGTTTCCAGCCACGAGCCCCAAGCCTGTAGGATTGCATGGGGTTGTTGTGAGAAAAGTGCAAGACCTGACACTTGGTCTTCATGAAGCTCATAAAATTTGCCACAGCCCAGAGATCCAAATCACCATAGGGCCTTCCTACCTTGTCATGGTTTTATGCTTACTGTCAACAGTATTCCACATCATAACATCATGTAGTACACTGGGAATTAAAGAGTTAACGCTCCAGTTCTGGATATCTGTCTCAGAAGAGAAGAAGGACCATATACTATATACCCCAGAGGACTTTGCATTGTTCTGTTTGTTTTCTGTTCAGGGGGAAAGATAAAACTGTTCACACATCAGGCAGCACCCCCTCTTTTCTCTTCTGCTTGGCCCAATTAGACATCTGCCTCAGCATTAGAGCAAGGCCTTTGTTTTTCAGATACTTGCTCTCATTCTATTTATTAGCTCCAAGATATAAATGAATTAAAAACACAGAATTACTGAGTTGTTTGTGTTGAAGGGACCTATGAAGGTCATCTAGCCCAACACTCCTGCACAGAACAGGGATACCCTACAGCTAGATCAACTTGCTCAGAGTCTGGCTTGGTCTGACCTTGAATCTATCCAAGGATGGGACATTCATCACCTCTCTGGGCAACCTGTTCCAGTGCTTCACTACCCTAATAATCATGAAAAAAAAAAAATTCCTTACATCCAGTCTAAATTTCCCCTCTTCTAGTCTGAAACTGTTTTCCCTCCTCGTATCGCAGCAGACCTTGCTGAAGAGTCTTTCCCCTTCTTTCTTACAGACTCCCTTTAAATACCAGAAGACTGCCATCCAGTCTCCCCAGAACCTTCTTTTCTCCAAGCTGAAGAGACCCAGCTCTCTCAACCTGTCCTCAGAGGGGAGGTGTTCCATCCCTCAGATCATTTTCATGGCCCTCTTCTAGATGTGCTCCAATCACGTCCAGTTTTCTATATTTCTCCAATATTTCTATTCCTTTCTTGTACTGAGGACTAATACACCTGAACACAGTACCCCAGGTGACATCTCATCAGCACAGAGGAGTAGGATCATCTCCCTAGACCTGCTGTCCACACTTCTTTTGATGCAACCCAAAAACACTGTCAGATATACAAAGTCTCAGTTAAGTTACACTGGATGAGTTTTCTCAACTTAACTGTTACAGACTCCAACAGTGGGATAAGGAGATAAGAGATTATCAGAAAAAAGAAGACACATTACAAGTCTGAATGTAGTATCAAAGGCTCTCCCAGAAGTTACGTACGACACTTGACTAGATAAGAAACAGCTGAAAAAAGTGCTTGCCAAGAGATATACTATTTTAGGAAAAATAACTGCAGAACTTGACATAATGACTAAATGACTGTTCGTGAGAAAATAAGTGCAATAGAGACTTTAGACCTGTAAACATCCATGAAATTGAGACCAACATTTCATTGTCTGCCATGGTAGCAAAATTACATACATAGGCAAATAACATAGTTAATTTGTTTTTGTATTTGACAGTTCTATACTAACAAGGTTTTAAATAAAATAAACATTTTCCAAAGAACAGGAAAATCTTGATTACAGCCTATTATAGTAGACTACAATCGATCATCTCCCCAAAGTGACAAGATGAAAGCCCACTTTTGTAAGAAGATAAAGGAGCCAACAGAAACCCAAAAACCTCTGCCAGATATAGAAAGGCACTTGTGGAACATCACAAAAGCAGTATATTTATCAGTTAATGGAACAAAAGTGATATACTAGAAAATTACAGAAAAAAATTGCTTCTCAACAGCAGAATCTAGTTAAACATTTAAATTGGAAGAACTTGTATATACAATATTCCAGTTACACCTTTTCATAGATGGCAAAAATAATGTCAGCGTCACTACATACTGCACGTACTGTAAAAAAACTGGCAATAAAATCAATACCTGTAGCAAATCTATTCACCTGAGGAAAAAAATGAAAAAAGGTTATTACTTTGTTTCCCATTCCTTTCCAACAAGATTAATGACCACATTGCTGTGCTCCACGGCTCTTCGGGTAGAATCTTTGTCCTTACAGTCCCACTCCTGTAAGAAGAAAATCAGATGGGAAAGAGATAAGACTGTGTAAACAGGCATAATCAAAGAAAACTTTCACACCATTTCCATTCTGAGACTAAACAATTGCTGGAGTTCTGAGATTGAGAATGATTAACAGACCATCTTGTAGAGCAATGGTATTATATTCGATCTGAAACCAAAGCAGAAGACTTACTAAGAAGAGAAGTTGCCCCAGGTCACCCATCTGTCGCAGATACATGAGGTCATACTGATCACAGCGATAAGGTATGATTACTTGAGATCCAATGCGACCTAAGCATTAAAAAAAAATCATTTATCTTAAGCTATTATGTGCCTAAAATTAGAAATAAAGCTTTTTTTCCCTGCCACTTTTTTCCTGAAGCACAACATAGCCATCTTGAGCAGTTATCTGCAAAGCCAAAGGTAGCAAAGAAGCAATTTTTTTTTAATTTAAAACATTATTTCAATTCTTAAACTAGTAGACACTTGAATGAATAAATAACCTAATAAGCTTGTAAAACAAAAAACAAAAACAGCATATGCTATAAATATACTATGACATATAGAAATGTGCCACATTGAAGGATATCTGCATTTTTAAAAGATATAGAGAGAAGAAAGAAAAAAGCAGAAATTACTTCCTAAAACTCAATTTCAAAAAAGATAATTATATAGAGAATTCCAAACAAATTCTTGCAAACTCTAACTATAGTTTCCTAAAAATGCCAAAAACAAAAGAATCATATGCAGATTATACGTCTTCTCTGCATTTCACATACTGGAAAAATAGTATGTGAAGGTGTCATGGTTTTATGATTTTGGGTTATCGGTATTCCACACCATAACATCATGTAGTGCACTGGGAGTTTAAGAGTTAATGCTCCAGTTCCAAGCACACGTCCCAGAAGAGAAGAACTGCATCTGGCAGAGAACTGCTGTCCTGTTACCATTTCCACTCAGAGGGAAAGTTACAAAACTGTCTGAAAAACACTTGACTTTTTTCTCTTCTGCTCAGCCCAACTAGACATCTCTCTTCAGCATTAGAGTAAAGCCTTTGGTTTTTGGACACTCTCTCATTTTATTTATAAACTTCAATTCTAATTACAATGTATTATAGTGTGTTATCTTGCATTCCAGTATCTCCTTCAGTTAATTAGTTTTGTTTCTCCTCAGATCACATCTCTCTACCCTTTCCCCTGTTTCCCAAAGTGTGGGTCCCCCCTCCCGTGGAACTGGGCTGAACCAGACCACAAGACATTGACAGGAGACTGACTGACCTTAATGACTACAACAGTCCTTATGTTTCTGAATTTCCTACATTAAAACAGCTTTCACTAATCGCCACATCTTGGCACTTCACCAGACCATATAGTACAAAGGAATCACATTTCAGCATTGTTGCATTTTTAAGACCCAAGGTGCTACAGCTTTCTAAATTGTTCTGTAATCTGAAGAAAAACTGGCATTTGGTTAAGCACTTAAACTATGCATTGGTATTCCTGAAGAACATTACCTAAACGATTGACAACATAACGCCCCAGAAAACCTGTAGCTCCAAAGACAGTGGCCACAATGCCACTAACAGAGGATCGTCCACTTCTCCCACGAGGAATCACAGCGTGATGAACTTGGTGGCGCTGCTGCAACACATACGGCACCACAGATAATGCAGAAATGCCAGAGCCTACAACACAAAATGGGAGAGCATGTAAGACAAACTGAAAGTTATCAGTGTCAACCCAAAGTTTTTTTTGTTTGGGTTTGGTTTTTTTCCTCCTTATTGACCTATTTTAATTAGCCTCTGCTAGATGGATGTCCCATGTCAGGATATTTCAGAGACATCTGGATAGGTCAGAGAAGCTTGAGGGAGATGCAGATTAAAAAAAAAGACCAAACTAAAACAGAGAATGAGCAGTCTAAAGCTAATGGCTCCTAAACAGAAATTAAAAGTTAACTGGCTATCATAAGTATTTGATGAATGAGGTGAGACACAGAAGTTAAGCAAATAAAAACTACATGCTACATAAAGGTAGGCCTCACCTGAGTATGTTCCTAGATCTGGAAATTATCAGAAACACTTAAGAATCATTCTAGATGTGGTTAATCAGACTTTTTACTTCAATCCAAATACAGCAAACTCATATTAGAGGAGAGAACAGTCCTCCTACATCACAACTCTGGAGTATGGGGAAATAAACAGATGAAATGAGCCAGATCCACAATGCAGAGCATTGACTCAAAGCTGTTTTTGTTGTTGAAAAAACAAAACAAAACAACAACAACAACAACAACAAAACAAAACAAAAAACAAGCTATGGAAAGTTGAAAGCCACAGAAACCAGAAATCACTGAAATGTTGATGTGAATTGACAAGCTCCACAAGAAAGTCTGAAGAGAAACAAGTCCATTCCAATCAAGTTAGTCAAAAATAAAAAATCTCTGCTTGTAGGAGGTTTTTTTTTTAATTAGAAGAGTTTAATGCTACCACATGTTCACGATCATAAAAATAAAGGAGTAGATGAAACACAGAGTACATAAACACACTACAGACATCCTGCTGTTAACAAGACCAGACTAGAGCAGCTATCATTGAAAAATAAGAAAACCAGTAAATGACCTTCCAACTTCTAAAAGATCATGCCCATAAGGCATTTTCCAGATAAACAAATTTAATCTTCCCAACATAAGGTTGAGTAACAAGAACTACTGAAAAAACAAGACAATTTTTCCTAAGACATGTTAGAATGATATTAATTAGGAATTTAAAAAAATATCTACTTATACAGAGGAGCTAATTTTGTTGAATAACAGCTAGGTACTGCCAGTTAGATAACGGCATGAATGCTGTTAGCACAATGTAAAGAAATAAAAAAGGTACATTTGGAGATAAGTTATTTATGTTATTTGATTTAAACTAGAGAATCCAGCAAGATCTCAGTGCCTGAAGGTGCACCTGTACCCAAAAGTTTGTCTCTCTCCTCTCTTCATATCCTACAAATTAGAAAAAAATCAAGATACCATAGTTTCAATTTCAAAACAAAGTCAGTTTGACACTCACTTAAAGAAACAAAGTAATCAAAGACATACATTTCGACTCAAAACAGCACGTTGGTTTTCTCAAGTAATTCAGTAAGTTCATATTAAACTTGACAATATCTCAAACTGAATAAGGCATATACTAATTCATCGTTGCCATATTCACAGATTATCTTCACCACTGTCTTTCTCATCAAAATCTCTAGTGTTCTTCTCGAGAGAATTACAGGGAAGGTTGACACAGAATCATAGGGGTTGGAAGGGATATGCAGAGATCATCTAGTCCACTCTCTTCTCCCCTCCACCCCCTGCCCCCCCCCCAAAGCCAGTTCTCTTCAGAAGGTTCAGAAAGCACCCAAGCAGGTTTCAGTATCATCAGAGGAGACCCCACGTTCTGTCTGGGCAGTTTTTTCCAGAGCTGTCACCCTTGAAGTACTTTTTCCTCCTGTTCATAGAGCTTCCTGTGTTTCAGTTTGTGCTCATCTTAAAGACATTATCATGCTATTGTCACAATGTTATTTGACACAAATTATATAAATATATGTAGGTTGTACATTTGTATAAGTGCCTTCAAAAAAAAAAAGCTTCATAAAATCTCGTCTCACTAACTTCTGAAAGTATTACATTATGCGGTTTTCCTGGCTAAGCAAAAATAATCAGTCTAAAATTTCAAATTTTTACACTCGAAACACTTCAGGAAGGAGCTTGCTTTTTTAATTTTTTATCTTTTTAAAAAATAACAAAGTAAACTTGCATATGTGCATATGTAAGCAGGATTGTCTACAGGATACTCTGCACAGAATTAAGCCCATAGCAACGTAATGGGTGCCTAGAAAGTGAAGACCAGCTGAGCATAAGTGCAAGAGGCAGGCAACTGGATGAACTTGTTACCTTCATTCTTGCAGTGTTCTAACAAGCATTTTTTGTTATTTAACTTATTACTAGGAGAAGCAAACCTGTAGGAAAAAAAAAGTGACTGAGTTCTTTAAAGCCAGCTGGATTCCTTCAATTATACCAAAATGCTGCAAAGCATGCCAAGATGGTAAAAAAAAAAAATCTTGATGACTAACTGTCCTTCTCATTACTTCATCCACATAGACTTTTCCAACAGCTTGTAAAAAAAAAAAAAGTAATAAACAATATCCTACTTAAAAAATTAACAAACACTATCTTTGTTACTCTTCACTAAGAATATTTCAGACCTTACAACGTAAAACGTAACGGAAAGAAAATTTTAGTCCAATGTGAGCACCTTTTAAATACACTATATTTAAGAGATCAATCCACTTCAGAACATGAAAGTCAATCTGGAAAATTTAAACAACCATCTTCCAACTACTTTATGGTTTCTTTGCCGTTGCTTTTGTAAAAATTATCTTCATCAAAAATTATCCAGTTATTATCATGTTTTCTCCCACCTGTGTACATACCACACCCTGTTACTTGTCTTACACTGAAAGTTCTTTAGTGGTGTACACTTTCTCTTGTTCTATAATTACATAAAAATTGTAATAATTTATCACCGCCTACAATCACATGCTCAGTTACTGAAACAGTTAAAAAAGAGAAGTAAAAATGAAAATAAAAGGTTGACTTTTAAGGATATCTATGAAACTCAAACCCAGCAAGCTAGACTAGACTGACACACTAAATTTACAACCAGTAAAGGACCTTCTGTGCAGTGTGCAGCCCAAACAAAATGCAGGACAACATAACTTAAAAGCCTCATACAGCTTTCATAACCGATGCCAATATTTCCAGACTAAACAGCACTGCTTACAGCTTTCTGACCTACACTCATGCATAACTCAATCTTGCCCAGGGATCCCTCCCCAGAATTGTAGGATTCTACCTTCATCACTAACCAGAATACATCTATCGCTAGAATTTCTGCCTATTTTTACAATCCTTATCTCAACCAGTTTATGAACACCAATTTGACTTAAAATATATTTCTCCTGAAAACACACTGCTGCAATTAGAAGTGCATTAAGCTCTTAAACTTCTATCACCCAACTAATTTTTCTTTCTCCCACTTTTTACAACAGAGGCATACATAGTAAATCCACGTCATTGTAATTCTTTCTATTTTGGTACCAAAGACCCACATCCAAGCATTCTATTTGCTAACAGTTCCAGTAAAAAATAAACCTATTGCACAGCTATGCCAACAGCTAGTGCCCTAGCCGATCCCCTTCAGACCTCTGGGCTTCAAAACACGGTGTCATGACGAGGGAAAGCAGAAATCCAAACGTCCCTGTCACGAACCGCTAGAGCCACGCTAGTTTGCTCCCTCATTCCTCCTCGGGGACCGCCGTAGTAAGAACACGGTGGTCGACAGTCTGAGGCCGGCACGGCAACGCGCAGCCACAAAGCGCTGCGGAACTGCCAGACATACCCAACTCTGTCGCAGCCTGAGCCGTAGAAGAGAGAGTGGAAGGGCAGCCCAGTGGCCGGCACCGCTTTCGGGCGGCGGTCACACTCACCTGTCCTTGGCAGCAAAAGGCCGCGAGAAGACCAAGGGTATCGGGCAGCGGCCGCCATTTTGCCTCACCCACAACTCCCCGCGCCAGACGGCGTACACACAGGATCAAACGCAGCAGCGCTAGCGCGTGCGCACAAACGCTCGTCTCTGAGGAGGTAGAATTCTTGGGCTAGCAACGCGTGTGAGTTTAGCGCAACGCCCTCTCCGGCCGCCACTGGTGTGACAGTGCCCCAATAGGGCTCAGAGATTGCGGTCGGAACCGGAGCCGCTAGTGGGAGCGGGGAGGTCGAGCAGTTCAGCTTTTGGATTCGCAGCTCTGGACTGTGGGAGGAAATGAGGGAGAAGCGGGAGTGCGGCACTCTTTTGTTTGGGGTGCGTCTGAAAATTCCGGGCTTAAATATTACTGATCTCTCCAGAGGAACTGAAGTTTTATGGGTGCTTAGACCTGTTCCTTCGTGTCTGCCTAGTAGGAAATGAGCCAAGTCCAACACCTAAATGACAGTAACTTTGACCACCACTGAGCCAGATGACGGGAAACATTTTCAGTAATTCATTACTTACACCTTGAATCACCTGGCCTCATTAGACTAGCTTTCATTGGGAATTAAATTGATGACACACACTGAACTAACATAAAACTCATAATTCCCCCTGCAGACTTCACCATGGTACTGAGGTTTTTTCTCCTGGGCAAGTGCTGCTGTTGAGTTTGCATTGTAGCAGTACAGAGGCATAAGGGAAGTGTTTGTTCACAGGTTGAACTGGTGATTGACCATCTTACGGAGAGGTCTGATGGGCTCAGGGAGCACAAATTGCTTCCACCTGTGCTCCCCATGTGATCAGAAGCAATGGACCTAGGGTGGAGCCACCGTGGGCTAATGCGAGGAGCAGCCGCTGAGGAGAGGACTTTTTATTATTATTTTTAAGATCACTGGTCTATCTGCAAGTGCTTTACCTGGTATTGCCAAGAACCTGTCAGAAGTTCTTCATAAGCAGAATGGCAAGGTGCTCTAAATTTGCCACCCATGTTGTTGTAGCCTTGCTTTTCCATAGACTCCCATTGCTTTTTATCTGGCATCAAATACTAACTGCCCTCCTTTTGTAATCCAACCCACACCACTGCAACATGTTATATTCACCAGAATTATTTTAAAACATCAACAAAATGAAATGTAGCACAGAGAATACTTCTGTCAATTTAGTGCAGATCCCCAAATATTCAGCTTTAACACAATGCCTATTCTGACACAAATCTAAAGTGACCTTTCTGTCAGAGATGGGGTGTTGCAGGTAATTTGGTGTTTTACAGCAAAAACCTTAATGCCCTGTGAACACTGGTCTTCTCTTGTGCTCAGTCACACTGTGATTCCATCTCTGGCAGGTAGCTGGGTGTGCACCAACTAGGTGTGTCTGTCTTCTTTTGCTGTCCTAGCACAGGCCCTGTCCCCCTCCATCCTGAAATAATGTATCCATCACTGCCCTCCCCCATAATCATGACTGAGGATCTCAACATAGTTTTTCTGAGTGGCTCATCCTGCCTGACCTCCTTTGGGAAATCTTGTATGTACAAAAAGCTGATGTTCACAGCCTGCAAATGTAATGGCTGCTTATGGAAAGCAGTGGGAACTTACTGTCTGTGTATCACCCAGACATGTTTTTATCAGAGACCTGATCCTTACTTGTTAGTACTTGCTTCACAGAAATAATTTTATGACATATTTGAAGATTGGACTAGAAAAACAAGGATGAATTAAGGCTAAAGCAATGGAATATAAATAAGGAGGTGTGTTTTCCACTCTGAGCTTACCACTGCTTCAGCTCTGATTTTAAGTGAGATGAACCAAAGCTCTATGGTTTCCACCCTCCATTTATGAAGGAATGCTTTACTATCTCAGCAGTGTTACTATAGGGATAAGATGTGCTAGTTGGCCAGTGATGCTCATGTATAACAGCAGTATAACCATGGAAAAAAGCATAAAGGTAATGGACACATTCATCTTGTTACAGTTCCAATTAGAAGTTATCTAAGTTACCTGTGTAATTTGCAGGGACCTGAATTTGATGTAGAACATCATAATGCTGACTAGAGACTATCTTATTGTGTTTGAATACCAGAGAGGATAGAGCCAAACATCTAAAAACAGTCTCAGGGTTACGGATTACCTGAAATGAGTGAGGATATGTTGAGAGTCCTATGCTGAGTGTCTCTGGTGTTCTGCAGATCTTTGAGCGAAAAGCAGGCAAGCTGCAAGTGCTGACTTTCAGGGCTGGCAGGTGTAGCATGCCTCAATTTCCACTCATGTCTGCATCCTCAGTCTCCTTGTGGTCTTACTGTTCTTATGGAAGTAATGATGTCTCATTGCCTTCTGGCCCAGAACTAGGTATGAGGGAGTAGACATTTGGTGGGAAAATCCCAATACCTTCATTATAAAACCCTTCTTTGAAAGCTCCTGGCTGGAAAACAAACAAACAAACAAACCAAACAAAAAAAACCACTGAGGTGAGAATGTCAAATAAATTCTTTTATTTACAGATGCTGATCATGCAAGACTTAGAAGGTAATGTAGACAGTGCTTTCCTATAGGCAAGCTTGGAGTGAAGCAAACTGCAGATTATTCAGTTCATGTGAGGGATAAATTGTCCATTGCCTGGACATGTTTCAGTGGTTTAAGAATGCTCTTTGGAATAGTTCTAGACCATCCACTACTATGGCCTCATTGTAGTTTCACCTATCTCTAATCTAGCTTGTTTGAAAGGTGTGTGAAGAACAGCTGACAGACATTTTCCTTCCTCTGCTCCTTCTTTTTCCGATGGGTTTCTCTGCTGAGTTGTTCAAGTGACTTATTGTTGCTATCATTTTTATTGTTATTAATTTTATTTCCTGTAACTAGCATACCCATGAGGATAAATCCCAATCCTATAACTCTTATAACTCTTTGGCTTTTTTCTTTTCAGTAGTAGGAAACTGTCATTGTTTCTTTTAGCTTTGTAAGAGTAAGAGTTTAAGTTATCATAGCATCCCACAAATATTTTTTTTTCTCATAATAAGTGGGAAAGATGATGTGACAATCTCATGGTAAGATCCAGATAAACAAAAATTTTTAGTGCTGACATAAAAGCTGTTCTTAGATAAATTGAAAGGTATGGCATATTAAATTCAGCCTCTGTTGAGATTGATGTTAGACACAACTGTGAGGCCTCTGAGACAGATGTGTCATGGGAAGGAAAAGGTAAGAGCACACACCAACCGATCTCTGAACGAGGAGCCCACATGGGATGCTCACATTGTGGATATGAAATTGTGGCTTCTTTGCTCCAGTGGTAACCCCAGGGAAAACAGTGAGCACCTACATCTTTTGTCTTTCCAGTAGATATTGGGTGCAAGCTTAGTGATAGCTGATACTTACACTGTCCTGGACCTCCCTCGGCACATCTACTTGAATATCAGAGTTCATTTGTCTCTATCTAGGTACTTTTTGATATTCCACATATTGAAGTTTTCATACATAATACTAGACGTACTTATCTGAAGTTATATGAAGTTACACGGGATTTTATTCAGCAGAATTATACAGCAATGTACTTAAATCATAAGTTGAAATTACACATATAAGATACAGCTGAATCAAAAAACAGATGTGTTTCTCGTTAAGGGTTTCTATAACATGCTCCCACTGTTCTCTTCAATGTTCTTTTTTGTTTTGTTTTTTGTTCTCTGTTAGACTGAACCATGTGTACATACTCATCTTGGTCTGGCTAGCTCAGAAAGACATTTGTGCTCTTTTAATTAAGACAGGAATGAGCAGCTACACAGTTGGCTGTGTCAGACAGATGACTTTGCATCAAGAGAAGTTAGCTTTCTGGGCAAGATTTCTAATCAGTCATTGGCTGCATTCTTCCCTGAGATTCATGAGCATGCTCCCCTGGTTTGCTGACAGGGGGACTTTTTCTTTTCTTCAGGTTCAGTGTTTGGTCAGATTCGAGATCTGTACAATACTGCTTCAAGCAATTATCAGAATGCCTTCTATATGTCATGTCAGATACATAAATCTTAAATTGCCAGCAACTCTTTCAATTGCTTTATCTGGTGAGAGATTAACTCTGCGTAAATTGGATTGAATGATGGTTTGCTCAATGACAGCAAGACATCTTGGGATCTTTTGTTTCCATTTATCCTACTGCTCAATTACACTGACAGAACTGTTTTTCCTTTACAGTCAGGTTGGCTTGAAGCAATCAAACTCTGGGCAGAATGAATTCAGCTGGGTGGGGTTTTTTTATGATTTGAAGGGACACAGTCAACTTGAAAATTAGTTATTTCAAAATAAAGTGAATAAAAAGAGTCACAGGTAGCGTATCTGTTTTTGAGTCTTCCTAATCATTTTGTATTTCAGTTTGTAAGCATTTTCTCCCAACTCTAGGAATATAAAATGACTAATGTAGGAAATTGAACAAGATATGATAGAAAAGGCTACCAAAAATGTGTGTCAAATGACTAAAAGCATAATAGAAAATTCAAATTTCCCTTCTGGCTACTGATCTTAGGTGATTTTTGTAGCATTAAAAAAAAAAAGAAAAAATCAATGGAAAAGAGAACAGCTATGCAGTTGACAACCTTTCTCTATTCTACTATATATCTATAGCCAAGACTTCCTACCAAAAATAATCATCATTCTGCAGCAGTAGTACTAGAGATTAGAAATTTTGTGACCTTTTGTGATATAAAACAATAATAATAATAAATGCAGTAAGATGAGACAGCATATGTTGTATAGCATTCTCTTTCAAATGTGAACATTTACAGTGCAGTTCACTGTCAGGCTCACTGAAATCAACAGGAAAACATCAAAAAATATGCAAACTGTAAAATTAACTATATGCATAAGACTCTACAGAATTTGGAGCATTAAAAACTGCGCAGTATATAACTCATTCTCAATGCTATTGAATAATACTGATGATATGGTGTCTGCTCAGTTAATTATGTTTTGGTTTATACTTTGTAATAATTGAAACTGTTACATGTTTGTGGGTTTTTTTTGTTTTGTTTTGTTTTTTTAATTGAAAATGAAAACAAACATGCAAACAACAATAAAAACAGAAAATTCCTCTCAAGAAAGATGAACATAAGAGTATTGGCCTGAAGGTATCTTACATAGCATGGAAAGCAGTTAGTTTTTGAATTATGCTTAGTACAGAAAAAGACACTGTTGTGTTTAACAAAATGGATGCTATCTCTGCAAAGCAACACATGTCATTACTATTCCTTCTGCAACTCACAAAGAAAATAGGTATCTCAGGGCACAAATTCTGGACGTTTTTGGAGTATATGACTTCAGTGACTAAATAAGACCCTAGTTAAAGCCAGCTGATTTTCTACAAAGAATCATGGAATCTTTAGAATTGGTAGGGACGTTTATAGATCATCTAATTCAACTCCCTTATAATGAACATGGACATCCATTGCACTAGCAAGTTGCTCAGAGCCTGGTGTTGAACGTCTTCAGGAACGGGGCCTCCACCACATCTAAGCCATTACTTTTTCCAACAGAGAAGAGGAGAATTTGACAGATTCTTTTTTTTGCTGCCTTTCTCTTTTTTGACATTCCTTAATAGTTATTTTGGTTTCTAGTAAGATTTATAAAAATGAATGATGTTGTAGCATTTAATGTGTGCTGTTCTCAAATGCATTTTGATATTCCTAGAAAAATAAAAGTTAATAAATTAGGATATTAATGTTGTCATTCACAAAGACATCTTACAATTTTATTTCAAAAACTTAATTAGAGTTCATCTCCAAAAGAGATGTTTTCTGGAGATAAAGAATTTCAATTAGGACTTTCTTGTGCTTTAGACATTTGTGTAATATTTTCAGCAGCATAAATTAAAAGTTGCAAGCTCATCCTATATTTTTGAGGCTTATGTTTTCATTGAGACAGATTTTTGGAAGACCTTCATTTTCTCTGAAAAACCCCAGTTTCAATTTGAATCTGTCTATAAACTCAAAAGTTTAGACTACCAAATTAAATTCTGACTTTTCTCTGGTAAATAATTACTTTCATATATATGTCTCTCTTGATATTTTTTTTTTCCACTTACCAATATCTGATAATACTTTCTGATTACTCAACAGAGAACTCTGTAAAATAGGTTGTTATATTCTTGGGGGAAAGAAAGAAGAAAGTTGGACGGTAAAAAAAAAAAAAAAAAAAAAAAAAAAAAAAAAAAAAGAGTGTTTCTTTTAATTATTTTTGTGTGCACATATGCATGTAGAGGAAAAAAAAAAAAAAAACACAAGAAATCAGGAAAGAGGTTTGTGTCTTGATAAATATTTTTAAGCAAGTTACACTTTTTTCTTCGTAAATTTCCATAAGAAAATAAAGTATGCTCTGTATTACTAAATACCAGATGTTTGCAAGTGTGTAACACAAACTTGGTTTCTTTTTGTAGCTCAGTTCTAGACCTGTCTTTACTTGAGTGTAGGAACATCTCAGTTGCTTACAAATGGTAGTTACTGCTGCTTTGCAATAAGCAATTTATTGTCCAAGTAGGGGAAGACAAAGTTCTTCTATGTCTTGTACTGTAAATTGGGTAAGCATGTACAGGGAACTGAAACACAGAATTCCTCATCTGACACATACATGTTTCTTATCAGATAAAATAAACCACTGCATTCTTTTTCAGATCATGTTCTTTAATGCTTAATGGTGTTATCCTTAGCACAAGCCAGGAGGATTTGAATTAAGATTTTGATTGTAAATCCAACCCAAATAACTTCAACTTGAAGTTAGACCTAGGTTAAGTCTAGACTAGTTCTTTCAAAGCTGTCAACAAAGTATCATGGTTTCTTACCAGAAAAACTATAAAGGTTCCTTTCCTGTATGTGGGGATATGAAGGATTTTCCTCAAAAAGGGAAAAGGATTCTAGCCCTAGATTTGATGGGGCTCACTGAGAGGGCTCTCAACTAGATTTGCAGGGGGAAGGGAATAAAAATTAGGCTTGCTACAGATTAGCCTGAGCGCAGCATGCCAGGATTAGGAGTGAGACCAGTTGAAGTGCATCTACATTAATACATGCAGAATGGGCAACAAATGACATAAGGTAGAAGCCATTCTACAGCAAGAAAGCTATGGTATAGTTGCCATCACCAAAAAGGATTATCATGTGTGGAGTGCTGTATTGGATAGCTATAAACTCTTCAAAAGTGATAGGTGAGGAAGGAGAGGCAATGAGGTGATTCTTTATATTAGGTAGCATTTCAGTATTGTAGAGTTTAGCGCTGGGAATAAGGTCAAGTCCTTACAGATAAAGAATATGGCAAAGGCCAACAAGGCTGTTATCTTGGTAGGAGTCTATCATAGACTGCTCAACCAGGATGAAGAGGCAGATGAAGCGTTCTACAAGTAGCTGGTAGAAATCTCACAATTGCTAGCCCTTGTTTTCTTGAGGACTTTAACTTACCAGACATTTGCTGGAAATACAATACAGGAGTGTGTGGAAGATAACTTCCTAACAAAGCTGGTAAGAGAACCTACTGGGAAAGTGCCCTGCTAGACCTCCTGTTTGTAAACAGAGAAGGGCTGGTGGGAGACGTGGTAGTTGAAAGCCATCTTGGGCATAGTAACCATAAAATGACAGAGTTCTTGATTTTTAGTTAAATCAGGAAGGAAGTCAGAAAAACAGCTACCTTGGTCTTCTGGAGGCCAGGCTGTGAACTGGGAGAACTCCTTGGGAGACAGTCCTTAAGGGCAGAAACATCCAGAAAGGCAGGACGTTTCTTCTAAAGATACAGGACTCCTATGTGCTGTAAGATGAGCCAGCAGGGAAAAAAATTAACCTGTTCAATCATTGTTTCATGCTGTGAAGGTGTGGAGGTGTAGTGAGTCAGGTCACAGCCAGAACAAATAGTTGAGCACCAGGTGAGAAGGTGTGGCTAACTCAGGGAGCTCAGGTGCAAACAATGCACCTGAGTGACAGGAAGGGGTGAAACCTGGATGTACCTTTCCTCACCTTCATTTAAGGGTTAGCAGCTGAAGG
This sequence comes from Phasianus colchicus, assembly GCF_987193195.1. NCBI lineage: Eukaryota > Metazoa > Chordata > Aves > Galliformes > Phasianidae > Phasianus > Phasianus colchicus. The sequence goes on along the minus strand of NC_143436.1, from coordinate 74,897,792 downwards.
AGCAGCATCTCTCTGGATAGAGATAGTACTTTTCTTGAGCTGTCACTGGATGTTAGAAGGGGTGAGTCAATTTTTCTTCTTTATAATTTTTCTTCTTTATTATATGGTATTTCTCTGTAGTGCTTGTGTCCTACTCACAGGCACTGTCATTGCCTTCTTTTGCTATACAGATGATAAGAAACAAAACCACAGAGAGGTAGGGATTTAGAGCCTATGCTTTTAATCTAACGTTAATTTAGAAGCATCCTCAACAATGAGTCTGTAATAGGATCTGCAATCTTTAGATAGTTGTAGTCATTGTTAGTTGAGCACCCTCCATGGAAATAGTAAGACAAGTTTAACAGCATAAACATCTACCCAGCGTAAACGTCTACCTTTTGTTCATGTTAATGTATGTGTTTTATGTCAAAAGTGGCACAAGTTGTTACTGTGGATGACATGCCACTGACATCAGTATATACACTGGTTAAGACCTATCATAATTTCACCTGGTACTCAAACACAATTCTTAGATGTGGGAAGAACATTTACGTCAAGGAACATGGTGTAGATAATGAATCATTACGCATTTCCCTTTATCCTTGAGGCTGATTCAGAAAAAAAATTGGAAAGAATTGCATCTAAGTAACCGGAGTCTGTTCATCCTGGGGGAAAGGAGACTAAGAGAAGGTCTGATAAGTGTTTATAAATATTTAAAGGGAGGTGGAAGGAAAATGGATGAGGCCAGGCTTTCTCAGAGGTGCATAGTGGTAGGACAAGGAATAATGGCCTAAAACTTCAGTATAGGAAGTTCTGTACTAACATGAGGAAGAACCTCCTTACAGTAATGTTGATGGAACACTGGAACAGGTTTCTGAGAGAAGTTGTGGAATCTCCTTTATGGAAATATTGAAGACCTATTTAGGTGCTTACCTGTGCAACCTACAATAAGGAACCTGCTTTAGCAGGTGAGATGGACTAGATGATTTCCAGAGGTCCCTTCCAACCCCTGCAATTCTGTGGTTCTGTAGTTCTAAGGCATGGAGTACTAATGCCAGGTAAGCACTTAGCAGAGCATCGCCATTTCTAATTCATTTATACACTGCTGTTTTGTAAGAGGTAGTTATTAGTTGCACAGCTCCTGGTTTGCAAGCATTTGAATTAAGAGTACACATACACACACACACACACACACACACACACACAACACACACACACAAAAAAAAAGCCTCAGGAAATCTGTCTAAAAAAATGTTGGTTGTAAAATCTACTTTGACCAGTACCTGAGTATCTTTCTTAAGGCAAAATTCAGCGTAGTGCACAGGGTCCTAAGCTCTTTACCTCAAATTTTTACTGTGCAGTACATGCTGAATGCAATACAGCTTGATTGAGTTCTCCATTTGATAATTTCCCATGAAAGGTATGAAGATGGCAGAAAAAATAAAACAAAAAAACAAGCAAAGGCAAACTCCATGATCTCTGGAGTGACCCAGGAGTTGCAGCAAACCCACCCATCATTCACACATTTTGACTAGCCCTCATTCCCCTCAAGTGCTATGGTTTTAGCATTCATCAGACTTAACGATTTAATTTACTTGAAAGTATTTGCAAGTTCAAGATCGATGTCAAAACAATGAAGATTTTTCTTCTGTGGTGAATAGTCTGTTAGTCAGAAATCTGTATCGTGGTATCATAAAAATCAGAGATCAGGGAAAGCATATTGTGACACAAATATAGGGACTGGAAAGTAAGAGGGATTTTATATAATCTAGATAGTGTGTTGTTGAATATTCCAGATAATGCTAGTAAGAAAAAGACCACTGAGCACATAGAATATGAGCCAGAAAAAAAGTAATTTTACATTATCAGGAGAGACTGCATACTGTATTGGAAGAAAATGAATAATAAAATGTATAATACTGGAAAGACAGAATATTTTAAGAAATGGAATCAAAGTTTTAAAGTAATCTGAAACATTCAGTAGAAAGCAGAAGCCAGGAAAACAACACTGAAAGAGAACCAAGGAGTGACGATGAAGAGCAAGTGAGATGTGTTTTCAGCACACTGCTACAGTCAGTGCCTAGGCTCACATTTGTGGTCCTTTTTCACACCTTTAAGAAACAAACTGTAATCACAACCCATCATCAGGACCTATAGCTGTGTACTTCACAGCTGATCCTGGCTAGCCATTTTTCTTATTTTACACAGCCAGCATACATACATGAAAGTTATAAAGAAGATCAGCGAATCAAGTTTCTCTTGTGGCCTACTAATGTATTTTGTTCAGGTTAGATCTTGTTTTTGCTAGTATTAAATCTGTAAGGGCTCAGCTGAATTCAGCAAAGAAGCTGGCCCTCTTCACACTAGCAGGTTTCTATTCCAGAGCAAGGACTGTGATGGGGAGGGTGCGTGAGTGACCTGCCTTTATCTTCTCAGGTGGCTCAGCCCTCTGCCTGAGCAGACTTTGCCAATCCAAAATTTCTCAGCAGACAACTGGCTTAGCTTATGCCAGTAGCGGTGCTGCATTTTCCACCACTGACGGCCCTGAGAGAGGATCTTCCACAGTGAGTCAAATAAATGATCTTGTACAGCTCAGCTTCTCTGTGTTTAATCTGTTCATAAAATACAATCATAGAAAACAAGAAAAGTTACATAACAAAATCCCTTTCACAGCAAACAGGAAGAGTTTTGTGGAAAACAAGAAGAGGACCACAGAGATCAACCTAATTTGTCAGTATGTGATGTAGTTAAAACAGAGAGGCCTTATTAACTCTTGTTTCAGATGGACATGTAGTATCAACAAGAATAGATGGAATGATTATTGTACTCCGTGGCTATCATCTGTAACAGAGCTCAGAGACATGCTCTTCAGATTGTAGGTTCCATCCTTTGGAAACCTTACCTTCTGTTTCTTACCGAGTGGACAAGGCCTGTCAGAAGCCAGCAGGAAATATCCAATTGGACCAGTTTGAAAAAGAAACAACAAAAGCAAAGTGAGTACAGAGGCAGAGAGAACTAAGCTATTCTTTCAATCTGGTAAAAAAAAAAAGGCATGTAACTCCTACATGTAAGTACAAATGGGTTTACTATGGGAGACTGTAGATAACATGCAGAGTAAGCACAGACATCCCCATCTGTTGCCATCAGCTGTTATAAATTCCTTCACAGTTGTACTGTGCTTGGACTTGTGTTTATGGTAGGAATTGACAATTTTGCTCCTGACAGAATGGAAAAAATTATTACTCCTAGAATTTGAAGAAATAATAGTCTCACTAGGTAAAAAGTTGCTGCCAACATTACATCAGGTGAGGTGTGGTATTTCTGTCAGCTACGTCTCTCCACAATTTAAAATTCCTAGCATAAGGAAGGGTCCAAAGTTCAATTGGTCATTCTGGCAGGCAGAGAAGGAATTTTCCCCAATGACTTTAAATCCCCTTGTGAGCAGAAGGGTAGAGAAGGTAGCTGTAGAAGGTAGACAAGACAAGGTGAAGTTTGTCTAGTAATTTACTAGAACTGGGGGAACAAACAAACAAACAAACAAAAACAAAAAAAAAAAAAACCTGAGATTGTCAGTATTTGCAGTTGGAGTTCTGTTTTGTTGATTTTTATTTCCATTTGCCAGTTCTATTCAATCCAATAGGACTTGGACTAGTTTGAAAAGTGGGCCTTCATTGACCTCATGAGCTTGAACAAGGCCAAGTACAAGGTGTTGCACTTGTGTTGGGACAGTCCCAGATGTGTGTACTTACTGGAAGAAGTCATTAGAGCAGCTGTGAAGAACTGGAGAGTTCTGTGGATGAAAACTGGACATGAAACAGAAGTGTGTTCTTGCACCTTGGAAGAAAATCTGAGGGAGTTGGGCTTGTTCAGCCTGGAGAAGACTTTGGGAGAATTCATTGCAGCCTTAAAAGGACTTAAAAGAAAATTATGATAAGGAAGGAGGCTGACTTTTTATACAGCAAAGGGACAAAGGGAAATGGCTTTCAACTAAAAAAAAATGGGAGATTTTGATTAGATATTAGGGGGAAATTTTTCACTCAAAAGGTGCTGAGGTGCTGGAACAGGTTGCCCAGAGAAGTGGTGGATGCCCCCATTCCTGGAGGTGTTCAAGGCCAAGCAGGATGAGGAATGTGATTTACTGTCTGATCTAGTGGATGGCAGCACTGCCCACAGCACAGAAAAATAGAATGATTGGTTTACTCTGCGTCTATCTGTAATAGAGCTCAAAGATAGGCTCCTCAGATTGTAGGTTGCTTCCTTTGGAAACATTACCTTCTGTTTCTTACCAGATGGACAAGAGATGTCAGGAGCCAATGGAAAACACCCAATTGGAATAGTTGGAAAAAGAAACAACAAACACAAACATGGCAGGATGATTGGAATTAGAGGATTTTTAAGATCTCTACAACTCAAGCCACTCTGTGATTTTTCTGTGTGCTTTCTGTGATTTACCTCATCATCTGACTTCTTTCCCTCTTTATTGCCTACTTTTTTCCTTCCAGTTGATCTCAGTTTTGACTCTTCATTACTGATACAATTCTGTGTCAATAGAAGCCAACAACAGGATTTTTAATGTAAAGTAATAAGATATAAAAATCTTTGTTGTTCAGATTCCTTACTATGCACAATTGGAGTGAGGTAGAACAATGCCTGTTACCTTACTCATACTTTGGAAAAACACTGTGCAACCAGTCACCACAGGCTGTGTATGGAGAGCTGGCTGGTGGTACAGGTGAAACTTCAGGGACTCAACACCAAAGCTATTCCCAAAGCTAGTTGGTAGAAGGCTACTGTCAATATTTGTCCTCAGCTGTGGCAGCAGCAAACTTAAATTTGGAAGTCTCAGCTGGGCTCCATCCATTACAATGGTACTCTAAACACATCCATCTAATTCAGTGTCCTCAATCAGCCAGAAGACTCCTTTGTAACATAAATGATTTCCAGATTTTCCTTTCCCACTGAGGATAGTATTTTTGCTTATGTTAGCATACACTTTCCAAACTGAATCCTGTTTTATTTTCAACCTACATTTCAAATGCCTGTGTTATTTTTATCTTTCATTTGGGGTTATTCATCTCATATGTATATTTTCTTAAACCTTAGTTTGAATATTACTATATACCTTCCCAAGTTTAGCATGTTCCAGACTAGCACTCCTTTCTATTTGTAGGCACAGAACCATGGAAAATAAATCTTCAGGAGACCTGAAGATGTCCCTGCTCCACAATAGGATCATCGCTATCTGAACTGTTCCTCGTAAACATTTGTTTGGTCCCTGCTTAAAAGTCTCCTAAGTTAAAAATTCCAATTTCTGTAGGTAATATATTCCAGTTCTGATAGTCTGCCTAACCAATTAGGAAAGAAAATGTGTTTAGTCTAAACAGTGATAGAGTGGCTGAATAATAACCCATTCCTCAAGAGTCTCATTAGTGCTTTTTTCAACTAAACCTGAAAAAAGAGTGGTTCATAACAAAAGATTTCAGAAGAGATCTCAAGGAAATACTTTGATTTGCCATTAAAAACTTAATACTAAGTTTTAACTTAGAGTTAAAAACTTTAATACTGCAGCAAGTGCAATAGGTCATAACTGCACAAGGGCTTCTTAGGAAATATTTTACACAAAAGATACAGTGAGAGCAGTTTCTGAGAAATCACAGTATTTGGCAGTGTAATGCTTGTAGGTTGACTCCTGGGTTTTTATTTTAAAGCAGCAGTTCACTGTCAGTGAAAGGAGTCAGCTTGAGAGAGAGACAGTGACTTCAGCCTGTAGTCTTCTGGATGAAAAACCTTACAGAAAACACTGTCAGTATGCATTAATTTCACTGTTCTTCCTGATTCCTCTGTGGAGGGGACATATACATTCATTTTTGCCTTCAATCTTCCTTTCCTGGTGTTCTGACCACAGACCTCTTTGAAAAACATAAAATGGTTTGTGTCTGAAGCCAGTGATCACTAAGTATATTACTTCAACCATTTTTTCACTTGATACGACTTGCAGAATAGCCATTGGTTGGTAGCAACTTCTGGAAACTGTGGGCCTCAGTTGAATTGCATCCAGTCTGTTGCAGACCAGTTCAGCACTGAGAGACAGAAATCTTTCCACTGGCTTTAAAAAGCATGAGCTTCAGCCATCTCCATATAGTTCATAGTCTGTCAAAATATTCTAAGTCATTTAACTGTTACTTGTAAACTTTTAAAGTTTATCTGTCCTTTTGCCACAACTGAAGTTAAAAGCCTGGAAATTATCTTTTTGTTTTATCTTAATGGATAAATATTTGACACTGGTATGCTGCCAAAGGTAGTTGTTCCTCAGACACACTGGAAGATTTTAGTAGGTTTACATTAGTGCAGGTCAAAGTTGACCCCTCAAGGACTGGTAAAGGATGGCATGCTGGTGTGATGGAGTTACCATTCTGTTAGATTTTTAAGGAGAGATTTGCCTTTATTACAGTGCCCTACGGATTCACACAACTAAATGCTTTATAGAAGCTCACTCTCAGGAATCAGAGCTAGCAGAGAGTCAGTGACTAGGGCAGGGTGGTATTAGCACTCATTCAATCACCAGTCTCGGGAAAACTTTGCTTAGCCTTTTGACCTCTTTCTCTGTTTGGGTCAGTAGAATGGCAAAATTGTCTCAAAATGTCAAGTGTCTGCTTGGGTTCAGTTTCTCTTTCATATTTGTTTATTCACTTCTCTCACTCCTCCCCCCCTAGCCATTCTTTACCCTTCTTTTCTACTGTTTCACAATTTTGCACCCACATTTCTTTTCTCTCCCAACTGCACACTTCCACCAGTTTATTTGGTTATTTGTTATAATCTATTTAATTATAATTAATTATACATCATTATTCCAATTGCAGCAGAACTGATCGACTGGAACTGAGTTCCCATTACAACTTAAATATATAGCTGTTTCACACTGAAAGGGGTGGCTGGGAGCAGGGAGAGATGTTTCAGGGTGGGCAAGGAGAGCATAGTATCTCTGCCCATTCAGGAGACTGTCTCATCTATCAGCTGCCTGTCGGACAAGTCTAGCCATGGTCTCCATTCAGCAGGAAGCTCTGGGGGGGAAAAAAAAAAAAAAAAAAAAAGAATGTCATATCTCACACAGAATGCCTGCCTAAAAATGTGGCAGTCAAGTCTCTGATTGCAATGAGTGCCTGAGCCTGATGCTGCCAGTGATGGGTAGCAGGGATTCCACCTGTCAGGTATGAACAGGTTGATGATCTTCTCAGTACGGTGGTAGAGCTCAAGGAGGAGGTAAAAAGATTAAGGAGTATCAGACAATGCAAGCAGCAGATTAGTGGACTAACTCTGCTGAATTTGAGAAAAGATGTTGGGGTGATACCCCACAAAACAGTGATGAATCCCCTGCCATGCCATTCTTGAGCAGAGGGAGGTGATTTAAGAGAATAAGAGGACTGGAAACAAGTCCCAGATCAGCATCTTAGGCAACACCCATCCTGACCTACCTCGATTCCCCAGGTGACCCTATGGGATAGGTTTGAAGCTCTGTAACTTGAAGGAGGGGTGATGAGGATACAGTGGGAGGTTGACTAGAGCGAGATGATCAACTCCACACTTCAAGACTGCCTCCACCAAGAAGAAAAGAAGGGTGACTATCATAGGCAGTTGCCTTCTGAGAAGAATGGGAAGCCCTATATGTCAGCCCATCCTTAACTGTGTAAGTGTGCTGCCTCCTTGGGACTCGTGTCAGGGATATTTCTAGGAAACATCCTAGTCTGATTCTCCCCTCTGATTATTACCCTTTCTTGATAGGTTAGCTCAGCAGCAATGAAGCTGCTGAGAAATGTCTGAGGACTATTAAAAAGGATTTCAAGGGACTGGGACAGTTAGTGGGCAGAGTGGGTGTACAGGATGTACTTTCCTCCATCCATTCAGTATCAGGAAAGGATACTGAGAGGAACAGGAAAACTGTTCTCATAAACATATGATTGAGAGGGTGGTGCAATTGCAAGAATTTTGGTTTTTTTGACCATGGGACAATTTAATTGACTCCTGGCCTGATGTCTGCTGATGGGTCTGACCAGTCTCAAAGGAGGAAATGGATCCTAGTTCAGGAGCTGGAAGTGTTTGTTGAGAGGACTTTAAACTAGGCATGAAGGGGATAAAACCAGGCCCACTAGGGATGAGCATAGGGGAATGATGAAAGAATCTCCATGTACTGTTTCCACAGAAAATCCTGAGATTGGAGACACTTTGATAAGCTACATTCTGAGGTTGTATGGTTACAGATGATGTCAGTATATTTCTTTCTTTGAACTCTTCAGAGATAATCTGCAGTTTTGTATTCTGATGCATGGTCTGTATTTGAACTGTGTGTGTGTTGGAGATATTCTAGAGCTGTAAACCTTTTACATCACATACTTTGTGTTTCTTATTTCCCTAAGGCATTCTGCTTGCGTCTGCTTGGTATGTAGAGTGTTGAAGCCAGCTGTTTCAGTGGACCATTTGTTTCCCATTGATGAAGCACGTGGCTGATAGTACAGGGACATGTAAGCATTCATGGTGTTTTTCTTCTGATAACATGTGATTAGTGTTCAATACAGTCAATATTTTACAGACAGAAAAAAAAAAGATGGAATTATCTTCTGTACTCAAGAAGGGAAAATATTGGAGCGTTTGTGCTTGCAGAAACTTCACATTTAGATTTCATAGAAAATGGACTTGAAATTCCTCCTCCTAAGGCAAAGATGAGGATTTACAAAGAATGGTGATTGCATTTGCTAGTTTATTTAATGGGGAAAACCATGGCCTTCAGAATCAGTACATTCCTGCTTCTCAGTGAAATGAGGCTGCATCAGGGAAGCAGATTGAGGCCTGATGAGAGGAATGCTTCAGGAATGCCTGAGAAAAAAAAAAACCTGTTCTTCCTGTTTTTCCTTTTCTGTAAAAAGTCATTGCAAAGGAGCAAGAGGGAAAGTCTTAGACAGAGACTGAAATTCCTTGAATTCCTTAAGCACCATGCAGCTGCCTAAATGCCTTTACTGCCTCCCCAAAGTGTTTTCCTACAGCTCACTAAGCATCTGAACATCTATGGCAGGATAGATGTGCTTCACTCCATTCCCTGACCAGAGTGACTGCAATGCACAGGAGTTCTCTATGTAGTTCAACTGTAAAGTTGAGTCTAATTAATGTTTAAAAGCACAATTCCTATCTGAAACTCCATACAGACAAACCAGAAAAGCAGTTTCTTTCCTTACCTCATACTGGGCACTTTCATGAAATAGTGAAGAGTCAGGGTCAGATCTCTTTTCATCTTAGGCAGTTGCACATTCCAATTTCCAAAGCAGAGGGTGAATATTTGACTCAATACCTTTGGAAGAGAAGACCTTTTTACATGTAACTCTGTGGTAGGATGTTCTGCTAAAAAATGGAAAATCACAGCACCACAGAACAGGAACTGAATCCAAACCCAGCCTAGGCCGTCCCTCTTGTGGAGTGCTGGACTTTGCAAGCAAGAGCTGTCTTGACTCAAGCACAGGGCTCCAGTAGAGAGCCTTCATTGGTGGGAGGCACTAGCAGGGTTGCTTTCCTCTAGGAGTCTAGCATTACACCATTTCCTGTGTACTGGTGATTACCTATATGTCTCCCATAGTTTTTGCCATGTTTAGGGATGCCAGACTCTCCACAAGCGCTATTTTCTGTGAGCCTTTTTTGATCAAGGATTCTGCATTTCATGGAACACTTTGGATGCCTAAAAGCTCTGAATCCTTTAATGGATCTAGCATGGAAAACTTCCTCATGGGACCTTCTATAGGAACTCTACAGGGTTACCATGACAGCTATTTTTTTTCCTGGCTTTCCTTTCCAGTAGTTTCTAATTTCATGTAAAAATCATCACTGTCATTTATTCTGGTGCTTCCAAAAGATACTTAGTGAGATATACTCTCAGCTATGGTAATCCATAATGCTTCATAAAAACAGCGATTGTCAGTTCATATTCACTGATGAACTGTCTTGGTTTTAATCATTTTTCTGCCTATCAAAGTTATTCAAAAATAAGAAATTCTCAGTATAATGCCTTCTTTAATGGGGGAAAACTGCAGTGTTCTATTAACCCAGAATCTTAACAAGACATGACTGTGCCAATTTTGTTTCCCCACTTAAAATTTTGCACAGCGTAATGGAGCAGGAGGCACCATCAAATGAGCTCAGTATCTCCTTTCACAAATAAAGCATGTACAAAGTGTGTCAGCACTTCAACTGGGGTCCTTCTACTGAAGGCTGTTAATTAGTGAAGAACTCAGACTTCAGTTCTTTTGCCAGGGTAGATTAAAATGATTTTGGAAGACAGCCCAGACACGAGAATTTGTCATAGGTTAAAACTGTTCCAACTCTAAGAACAAAGTGTACAGCTTATGCAAATTACTTTGCTAAACACAGATTCTGTGTTAATTTTTTTAATGCTTTCTCTTTGGCTAGCAACACAAACTCGCTTGTCAGGTCTTTACTGAAATAAAAAAAAAAGTGATTCTTTCTCTGCCCCTGAAAAAGAAAAATATTTCTAGTCTAAAACATGTTGAGAAAGAGCTGGTATATAGGAATAAAGCAAATGTTCATAGGAATTAGAAATGGAAAAACCCAATGATATCACCACTCCATCTGCCCAGCACTATCAAACTCCTCAGTACAATGTGTCCCACAGTACGCTGAAGATGGAATGGGATGGAAGAAGCACTGAGGTTTGTCTCACACTACACTGAAGAAATTACAAATTGAATCAGAATATTTTCCCAATAATTTGCAGGTGCTGTCACCATTTCCTTCAATGAAATTGTTCATAGAGAATAAATCTGAATTGCAGGTGAACATGGATTCTATTTGAAATTAACAACACTGAATTTTGTCAGCTTTTATCAAGGTATTCAGTGCTTAAGAGTTTGCCAAAGAAACTCTAGAAATATTGCCAAAATCAGCAAGGAGGCCAAGCTTGAATGTGAATTGAGAAGTTTCACACTTTTAGATTCCCAAATCTGGATACGTACTTACATCTGAGAGAAAATACAGCTATAGAAGCAATATGCTTTCTTCAATCACACGGTTATGCCTCATTTTAATGTTCCTGAAAATGCATGAAAATGGCAATTCTCTGCAAAAATTAGCAGTCACTGGTGTTCAGATCATGAAGGGATGCTCAACGTAATCATTCACAAAAGTACATTTCTGCTCATTGTCTTTAGATGACATATATAATAAGAGCAGAGTGAGTTTGTCACCCCTGAGTGCAGAAACCTCACTAGATTTGCCTTCATGTTTCCATTATATAACTTAAAAACTGCTTCATAGTACTAAATGGAAATAATATATATATTTTTAATCCACATGAAAACTAAATCGTTGTATCTCTGATAATTCTAGAGATTCAAATGGAAAATAATCCTCTAAATATAAATGCTGTTTATATTTAGTTTTTAAGGTATGAGGCACCTATAGTAAGGACTTAAGTATCAATTTATCGCAAGCCACAAAAAACAGATAAAATATATTTATTATATTATATTTTTTTACTTTGAAATTTTCTGTATTATACTCTTCGGGAGTTGAAGCTTTTACAATTTCATCTGTATTATACATACTCTTGTATGTATTATTTTTCAATAAATGTTTACTTTCCTAAAACTATGAGGAATATGACACATAGATGATACACGTTCTTTACTTTTACATTCCCTAAGAGCTTTTGGATCTAATGACCACAGTCAATTTCAAGTAATTGCAGAGTTATATTTTAGATTCAAAATGTTAAAAAAGAAGAGATTTTTTAACCACTGTGGATCCCTGTTTCCATGGTTCTGTACTTACTGGAAATTTGCTCTCAGGCCTCCAGGAAAAGAGTTTGGTTAGATTATCACAAAGCTGGTATCTCTTTCCTCCTCTACATCTGGCTTGCTATGCAAGCTTAAGGGAACAATTCCATCCTCTGTTGCTGCTATTTTCCATCCCAGTCTTCTATCTTCTGTTTTCTTCTGCCCATCTTGGGCAGACTAGATCTGTTAACAGATACCACTGTGGGGCCCAAGCCTTAGCTGGCTCCTTGCATGGTTGCTATAAAGAAAAACAGTACCACTGGTACCACTGTTAATCATTTTGGTCTCAACACAATACAAAGATTTTTTAAATTGCCTCGAATTTTGTCTTTACCTCAGCAATGTTTAGAAATCCCTGTCTTTAAATGCTAGGCATTTTTTGAGGAACTGTGCCTGCACTGCTAAAAGCACTTGCACCAGACAGGCCAAAGCCTATCACATTTCCTATGACTGGGAGAAAAAAAAATGGAAGGTTTTGGACCCTCATTTTTTACTGTTGCTGCTTTTTAAAAATTATTTTCATTTTTGTACCTTTGTGCAGGAGTAATGCAGTGACAAACAGTACAAGGGCAGCAAAAAGCAGGGAACTGGGGAATGTAGGTCTGCACCTAGCAAGGATGTGTCCAGGAAGCCTTTTCAGACTGCTCATTTGTTACTTGTCTATTTTTATTTTTATTTTATTTTTCCTGAGTCTCATCAAAGGAAAAGTATATTTCACATTCTGTGACATAAGCATAAAATTAGTCACGCAGGTCAAACTGGGAACATTTGGTGAGTTAATAGGTACAAGGAATTAAATCCTAACATTACTGATCTCAGTGACAAATTCCACCAGACAGTGGGGCTCTCTGCCAGCGCTTCCCCCAGTGAAAAATAAGAAATTCCAAAGACAAACACAAAGAGTTCAGCAAAGAGAAACTAGATAAAGGCTTCAGGCTCCACAGCCTTTCTCTCTCAGCAGAGGCTATGAAGTGATAAAACTACTGTGAATAGTGCCAAGATTATATATGTATATGTATTCATTTTAAAATAAATATATACAATTTCAGAAATATGATTGCTTCTTGGCTGTTTTAACACAAACAATTTTTCAAATGAGTGCTGATCTCAATGAAAGGAGAAGGCAGACCTGGCTCTGAAGCAGAGATAGTGCTGTTAGAAGTGTGATTGTCATCACAAGCAATATGCCATAAACACATAAAGGCTTAAGCAAAAGAAAAATTCAGTGGTTGAAGTTAATCCTGAAACTTGATCATGATCAGAAAATATGTTTTTAAATTTACAGTAGATGTTGGTTAGCATTTAAAGGGCTTTTAAGTAATGGTGCTGAACTATTACAGGATTTGAATTTGTTTTTGTGGTCTTGAAGTCCAAAAAGGAGCAACGTTCTTGAAGTGCAGTTTCAGACACTTGTAAAGTTTATGGTAGAAGAAAAATCTTTCTTCAGATTTAGCTATGGGTCTGTGATAGGGGTTTAGAGGAATGTTAAATTAATTTCTCTGCTGCTCATCATTTTTCCACAGAAGTGGGTATTACTTTCTTTCTTGCTCTGTCCTTCATAGACCAGTACAGATCTGAAATAAATCTTATGCTTATGTCACAGAGGGACACATTTTGTCTCAATGTCCTATTAGAACGACATAACTTGCCCCATTCATGTATGTATTTAATCCATTTCAGTTGATTGAACTTACAGGCATGATTGGGGAAGAAAACATAGGTACGGACTGCTGCTAGAGATGAAGAGAAAAAAGAGGAAGATTTCAGTTGCTTCCTTTTACAAAACAAATGTGTTGGTCAGTAAACTAGCTCTATTCCAGGATGATCTTTGCAATTGACACGAAGCATTTCTAGGAATTATGCATGTTTCTTTAAAGTGTAATTCAATGCATTTGTCTCTCCCCACCTCTTACCCATTGCCCCAACCTGTTGAAATCTTCAGCTTCAGTTGGATAGAGGGCTGAGGGCAGCTGACATTTTCCACAGACATAAAAGCACAACAAAAACAAAGGCCTGATAACATCTGTCATTTGTAATCACACTCATGGACAGTGAAGCTGAAAGCAGTTCTCTCACTCTTGCACCAAGACTTTGCAGACAGCCACTATCAGGTCACACCTGAGCCTACTTTTCTCCAGGCTGAACAAGCCCAGCTCCCTCAGCCTGCCAGAGGTGCTTCTCGACCTGTTTCAAAAACTTCAAACCTTTCCTGAGCTCTTTCCTTGCCCATGACTACAGACTGTTTGCTGTTGAAGTGAGAACCTTCCCTGCTACACCAAGACAGCTTACTTATCTGTTTGCCTCCATCTCTGAACTTATTTTACAGCATACAAACTACATCTTTCCCCTACATTTCATTATTCTTCTGCTGTTCTTCAACTTTCTGCCTTCTGTATATTTGAACAATGCCAGTAGTACTTGCATTATTCTATTGCACTTTCTACTTAGGAACTACGTACAGTTTAATTCTATTATGTCTATTTGGTTTATATAGGAACCATATTAGCAAGGTTTATTGCTGGGTCTGATATAAAACTGGAAATAAAATGTCATCACTCTTTTTTCTCCCTATCAGAATTTGAGACTTTACGTCCAGATCTCTGAGTGGGTGAGGGTTTTGTTATTTTCAGAAACATTTTAATTGAAATCTCTGTATCTGTTGTTCAACACTATCTGAAATTATGAAGAAAGTTTCACTGAAACTTTGAAATCCAACCAGCTCTGCTCTGCTGCTGCAGCTATAAAATAATGTCACTTCCTGGCACTTTCCTAATAATTATCTGCCAGTGTAGCACAAACTAGCATCTTTTTAAAAGGATTGCTTGCCTTGCAAAGTCCATCTCACACAGTAATAATACAGTGTCTGAAAGAAACCAGAAAGACACCCCAGATTCAATAGACCCAAGTTTCGATGACAATTTCAAGACTAGTAAATTCTGTGAAATGGCAGGGCAAGGCTCTTTACAAGCACTGCGTATTCTGTTTCCTGTGTTAGCTGTGCACGTTTAGCACAAGAAAAACACTTTGAAATATGATCATTAACAATGCTGAGAAGGTGAAGCAGAGCTTCTCCCAAGGCAACAACCTGTTACATAGCATGGGTAGAACTTATCTTTCCGCTGTATTCTTAATCTTGCTTCATCACAGGCTGGTTGAGGTACCCCTTAAATAGATTGGAAGACAGCACATGGCAGAATGTCCTGGAGGTGTGCCACAGGGGGCCTAGGGTGGATTTGTTGCTTTAAGTACCATGTCTGCACCTCCAGTGACCTGTGTTCCAGCTCTTGCTCCTGCAGTTCAAAGCTGGAACTCTCATATGGCAGGCACATAAAATTATAATACTTGTAAATAAAACAACACAGGCATTGCACAGCAGGTTATTTTAAGAAAAGCATGCTGCACTGCTCCCAGTTTCTAGTTGAACTGAGGACTTTAAATCAGGTCATAACCATTACGGGTGCCTAAATGCCCTGTATTTCCCAGACAGAACAGCATAAGAATGGTGAAAATATAACTCAGTCAAGATTAAACACGGATCATGTAGTGATGAGCACCACAAAAAGCATTTAGGTTTCTATTCTCAGGTCTGTGCCCTAATGCTCTGAAAAGATGCTGCTCTGTGGCCACTGAAATCACCACCACTCATATGTCCCTGTGTGTGATCCTTGCTTCTGCTGCAGGTATAGAAATACATTAGTGTCCTACCTGGTTGAAATAGCAGAGATTTGCCAGTAAATCTGCCAGCAAATTTCCTTCTGAATGCAAACAGCAGAATTTCTACCACTTCTACTATGAAGCACGTCACTTGAACAGACACCAGTGTTGATGTGCCAGTTCATGGCAACCCTTCCTCTGTTCTTTCTTCTAAAGCAAAATACATAATCATTTTCAAAACCAGAAGAAGGGTGGGGAGGAAAAATTCCCAATAAGAAAGCAGTTTTCAAGTTATTCTAAATTACATCTCCTGTGGACAAACAGTTAAAAGGCAAATATATATTTTATGACTGATCTTGGCTAATTCTGTCCCAAATAAGCACAGAGCAGTGCACAGGTTGCACTGCACAGTTTCTCATGTAACGGTTGTAAAAATAGTCTTTTCCCTTGATAATGTCTGAGTGTCAGGTTCAGGAAGCTGCGTAGGTTTGGTGGCCATGCCCTCTCCTCTGACTGAGATTAGCTACCATCTGGTAATGTTTCAGAGAAAAAATGTTCCCTATTGTCACTTCCTTTGTCTGATGGTCTGTAACATCTGACCCCTGCTCCATAGGTCGTGGCCTTCACCTCCTTTCTTTCCAATAGACATAATAACAGCAGAGTTAATTTTATATGATACCTCTGGCAAGTGCTACTTGTGAGCACTGAGCTTTTGCAGCCCTTTTCCTTTCTTTGATGCTAAAATTTCTGTTTTGACCTTCCTGCAACATTAAATCAGGCTACCCTATCTGCCACCAATCTGGCTCTCTTGTTTGCCAGGATCTGCCCTTCTGTTTGTCTCTTCAGGCTGACAGTGTATGAAAAACATGAGCTGAAGTTGTGTACCCATTCTCTTTGCAAGGGTAATTTTTATTTTCTGTCCCTTAGATGGAACTTCAAATTCACTCTCTTGTTCAAGTATACAGCTCTTGTTTCTTATTCCATATGTAATTAACACACTGAAGGACTCCCAGTCATGAAAAAAAGAGACAGTCTTGGCCCCAAAACACTTCCTCTCTTATATGCTCTTATGCCAAACGAAGAACATTTTTCTTTTTCTTTTTCTTGTTCTTTTTATCTTATTCCTTTTCTTTTTCTTTTTTTCTTTCTCTTTCTCTTTCTCTTTCTCTTTCTCTTTCTCTTTCTCTTTCTCTTTCTCTTTCTCTTTCTCTTTCTCTTTCTCTTTCTCTTTCTCTTTCTCTTTCTCCTTCTCCTTCTCCTTCTCTTTCTCCTTCTCTTTCTCTTTCTCTTTCTCTTTCTCTTTCTCTTTTTCCTTTTTTTTTTTTTGTTTGTTTGTTTATGTATTAAAGAACAGAATTCCATTGCAAGACTCCCATCAGCTACTGTAAGTACAAGACTTCATGTTGAGTGACTTGCATACATTCATGGCAGAGGGCTCTGGAATTACAAATATGGAGTCTCAAATTCCTGAATATCAGTCCTGTCTTAAAATAAATGGGCTGTGCATCAGTGACACTGTAACACAGACAAGCATTTCTGCTGCAGATTTTGGTGGTAGGAGGACTTATAATCTTCCAGTGTCACTATTCCTACCACTGTTCACTGCTCCTGTCCTCATTGCACAGACTGAGAAAAGGAGATGGAAAAAGCTCAGGCTGAAAAAAGAACTCTTCTTCAGGAAATTTAGGGTCTGCTTACGGGGTTGTATCCTGGCAACCAGGTGATGCCAGTCACTGCCACTGCTTGGGACCACAGAGCATAAGTAACCATGGGCTATGCAGGTGTGTGGTTATTGCAAGGCTGGCATCATGCAGAGAGAGCTAAGCACTGGGAGGAAGCAAAGTGAGATTTGTGGCACTGAGCATTCTTAGGTCACTTTGTGAGGGTGAACTGGCAGATGCAATCCCAAATTCCTTTCAAGGTATACTAAGTTTCTTAGCCACAGCTATGCAAGTGCCAAATAGCATTGAACCACTGGAAAAAAAAAAAAAAAAAAAAAAAAAAAAAAAAAAAGCTCTCACTGCAGCTGCTGTCTCTTGGTGAGCATTTTTGCACTTCACTCACTGGTGTTCATTGCTGGGAGCTGGACTGGCATGTTTCTGCAGCTGCTGTTGGTTGGGATGATGAGTAAGTTCCGTTCAGTTTGAACTAACACCCATGTTTAATAATTCTCGTTTGAACAGCAGCACCCGCCTCTCTCCAGCAGCGCTACCGCAGCTGTGCTCCCTGGAGTCCCTTGCTGGAGCAGCCCTAGCCGGACTCCTTCAGGTACCGCCATCCCTACCGGCAGGGGGCGTGCGCGGCTCGTCTTTGCCACGGCAGTTCCAGGGGCCCGGGTCCTGAGAAGCGGCGGCTCCGGATGTGTCCCGGAGAGCAGCGCCGAGCCGGAGAAAGAAGGAAGATTGATCCGCTTGCTCTGGACGTGGGACTCTGGCGGCTAAAAGCGTGTGGGCAATTTAGTCCTTGTCATTGGGCGAGTGGTGAGAATTCTGAATCTCCTCCCTGGCACGGCACAGCAGTGAACTTGGGAGGTGCCTCTGACTGTTAGTGTGATACCAAAAATTATCAATAAGGAAAGTGGCTGAGACTTCACACAGAGATGAGTTTTCTACCTGCTCTTTTGTATTTCCTCTCATTCCTCCTCCTCTCTCACTTATCTACTGAAACCCGAGCTGCTGAGAGAGATTATCCTCAGATACCAACCAACCTCCTTTTAACAGAAGACTGCAGCACAAATAGAAAATAAAGCCTGGAGGGCTCCTTTTTGCTGCCAGCAGGACTCAAAGGGAACTCTAAAAGTGAACGAAGCTGACTGTTTCATGACTGCTTTAGTCTGGTGCCTGAGTGTTCAATGTTTTATGTGCAAACTGACACATGTATATTGAGCTAATAAAAGCATGTGCAGTAATTAATTTTTAGTGATCATTTCCTGGATGTCGTGTTTTTTTCACTTTAAATTCTTATACAAATAAAATCTGGCTAATCTTCTTAAATAGTTAGTTGTAGCTGTGTTGGTCTATTCTGATCTGGCAGGAAAGCTGCATAATACTTGGAATTCTCTAAACTGTTTGTGTCAGTGAGATGTCAACAATTGGTACAATATTAACAAATAATAAATCTCCTTTTTTGTCCTTTCAAGCTAGTGTCAAAGAACCTGAGATTCTAGGGTAAGGGAGATTATGTTGCCAAATATTGTTCTGTTTTTCATACTTCCAAGCAAGTAGAACTAAGACTGTTCGGACAATCAGAATTTGTCAATTCCTCACTTTCAGACACTTGGCTGTGGTAATTCAGTATAACTGGTTTTGGAGGTAGGTTCCTGGAATTAATTTTGAAGTAAAATCTTCCCAGTTCTGCCCTCTTGAAATCCTGCTTATCATTCTCACCAAAGGGACTAATACCTAGAATACCTGGGATCGAAGCACAGATTCACATTTTGTTTTTAGAAACACCAGTGTTCATTATCTGCAGAAATATAATTGCATCCCAGAAGCACAGAGACTAGTTTCTCTGTAATTTGTCAGTAGACCTAGGATGCAAAACCAAAGCCAACTCTCACTGTAAGAAGTTGCCAGAATATTCCTAAAAGAATACTGTCCTGAGATGAAGCTTCATGCTGCTTGGAGAAGCATAAGCATCTGTGCCCAGAGGTACTATGAGGGATTCCAGGATTCTCTGACAATCACAAGGAAAAGAGAAAGGGACTTCTTAAAGCTATTTCTATATCACCGGAACTTGTGTGGTATTCCCTAAAGTACAGAAGGTTTTCCCATGTCAGAAATTCCAGCAGGTTATCACCGCTGAATCCTGTAGTAACTAGGAACAGAACACTAGCAATGTTGTGTTCTAAGATATACTCATCGAGGTAAGCAGACTTGATTTGGAGTTGGAGAGTTAGTCCACTGAAACCAGCAGACTTACTTATGTGTAAGCAAAGCGAGAATTTTGCCTTGTGGAGCTGAGGCACAGCTGAGTGCCTCCTGCTTTCTCCTGCTGTAGAATAGCATCACACTGAAACAAAATCCAAACATTTGGATATGGCAACAGAGAAATACAGAATAAAGGCAACTCAGTCTGTCAGGAACTGCCTAAGTAGTAAACTATCTGCTTAGTGCGATATGCACTGAGATGTATATAAGATAATGTCTTCTTAGAAAGAGATCAAACATGAACCATTTGTTCAGCTGTGTTTTGCACTGATGCTTCCAGAACATGTTTTTTCTTAGATTTGCTTTAGACTGTAAAGACTAATGTCTCACATCAGTTGCTTCTTAGAGAGCCATTCAGTGTGAACAGGACACTTGAGGCATCAGATTGTATCCCATAGGAGTTGCAGGATCAGGCCATAAAATAGTTTATGTTATATGCCCTAATGGACCAGTAGCACTGCATGTTTTATCAGTTCACTTATCTATGAAGGAATGAATCTCTCCACCAAAATTTGGCTCAAATTAGCAATCTTGTCTTAATTTTGTTCTCTGAGACAGTTACACTTCATGTTATTTATTCTAGGATGGTAGATTAGAGTCATAATCTCCTGATGTAACAAATACATGGGAGCAAGAAAAACATGGAATTGAAGATTAAACATCAAGGATTTCATATCTGCTCTTTTCAGACTTAAGGCCTGAAAAATCAGTTGGTTAACTCTGATCTTCATTCTTTTCACTGCACACACTTCAGAGCAGGGAAACCATGATCCATTCTGATCACTGAAGGTCTGTCCTGGAGAATTTCTCTTTTCCCCTTATGCAGCATGTTAAGCTTCTGGCTTTTGCTCTGCCAGACCAGAGGTTGGTGAGTAGTTATGGTAATTTTTGTGGCAGGTGAATTTTCCTATGGAAGAATTCCCCTACAGTTGCTATTATTTATTATTTGCTGGCAACATGCTACCATCTCAAGAGAGACTTTGTGGAACTTCTCTATCTTCATAATCTGCACATGAATACATGTATGCTCTCTCTTCTACATCATTACAGTGAAATCATCATTTCCCCGTTACTGTCTTCATTAGTTACCCTTACAGAAACTATGCCTGGATAGAAAGACACTCCAAAATAGTACACATGGACTTGATCAAGAAAGTTAGTGTCTATCTTTTGGAATGAGAGCTCCCATGTGGGAGAAAATCTTCATCTCTTCCTCCCCCAGCTGTGCAAAGCAGTCCCAAGCAGGAGAAAGATTTTGTGTAGCCATGGATGACTCCAGTCCAGATGCAGCCACTCTGACCATTTCCCTTGCTGAGAACAATGGCAGTCCCACTGTGTGCCTTGGAGGAGGTGCAGTGCTCCTAGGACAATTGGAGAAGAACTTGAGGAGTGGTGGGAAGCTGAACAGCTCTTAGCAGCACAGGCTTCAGCCTGCTGTAATTTTAGAGTACTGTGCTCAAAACCATGTGTGCCCCACAGAAAATATCAGTCATTACTCATGACAGAGCTGACTTGATCCTTCTGGACTTTGGAGTCACAGGATAAAAACTCTGGAAGAGCTCTCTTTAAACACAAACTACAGTCCAGTATAAGCATGAATAGTACAAGCTGCCCATTGCCCTCTATTGTTTATTTTGATATTGAAGTACATTTATCTTAGCCTTTCCCTAAACATCCTCAGCAGCCTTCCACTGAAGTGGGAAGAGCAGCACAAGAAATACCACAAATAACAAGGTAATGTTATCTGTTTTTTCAAAAGCAAACTTGGCAGATTTTTAAAGAACACCCTCTGTGGCAAATCCCAAGCTTCAATAAAACCTTTTGATAATGAAAATACAAAATCTCAGGTACTTATAAGAGAGGCCAGATTTTGCATGTTGTTGTGGCCTTTTCATGCTGTGGAAGAATGGAGTAGTGGGATTGAAGCTCAGAGCCATTCCCTTCCCTGCCGCTCTTGAAACAAGGGTACGATAAGGAGGTGAAGAGATGTGGTGGGAACATGTAACTTCAGCTGGTAAAACAGCTCATGAAGCACTGGTATAGAATGAACAGGAAGGCATCCATAATATTTTCTCTTTGCCTCTCACTATCCTACCCAACTCCAGCCATTTCCAGTTGGACAATAAATGGACATTTGACTAGATGGAGAATCTCTCCCTTGAACAGAGTGTTGAATAAGAAATGTTCAGCTGCAGAGCACTTTTCAAGCAGTTAGGCTTGTTAATTTTATCATTTATTAACCAGGCAGGAATACTTGCAAGCACTTGTTCCCTCTTTTTTAGGCAAACAGTCTGAAATTTGAGCACAAGGTGATTATTAAAATTGAGAAAATGTAAAGAGAAAAATAAGGAAAATCTTCTGAATTATGAAATCAACTTGCCTGCTAAGCAGTCTCAGAAGGTAAAGAAGACAGTATATTTAAGTCAGTATGTAAAACTTTGGGGACCATGCTGGGGCAAAACAGTCCTGCATTGACTGGAAGGGGACAGTTACACTGTGCACCTTAGCAAATTTTTCTCTCCCAGGACACAGTACATAACAGCTTTGAGGAATAAACATCTTTCTCCTTTGTATTTGAGTTTTATTAAGTGCATGTTAAAATGCAGGCTGTTTTACCCGACCAGGTTGCCTTTGCATCTATCTGCATGTTTGTTTTCACAACTACCTAGCCGCAGGTACTATAGTACATCAGCAGATGTTTCTGAGCAGCGGATTATCAGAAAGCACAAGGTGAGGCTGCAGTCAGTCTGTGGTTTCTTCTCTCTTTGAGGCAGATAGTGCTCGTAACCACTTTCCTGTATTCACAGAGCTGCTGATGACTGTATCTTCTTGGAATTTGCTTGCTTGTGCTGGCACATAGTGGTAGGCAGAACCACTGCAGCTGCCTCATGGATACCTTCTCTTGGCCTGGTCTAGGTCACTTCAGCTTCTGCTTTCAGGGAAGGAGTGCTCAGTGATCTGTGTGATCTACCTTCAGATATGCTCACAGCTAATAGCCAAATCCAAGGTGGGATGCAGTAAGAACAAAGAGTAGATCAGCACTGTATGGAGCTCAGTGAGGCACTAAACAGCACCATATAGCAAATTATGGGTAGCAGACTGGGTGTAGGATGTTTGACCCTCACCTCTTTACATCAAAGCTCCTATTAGAAACAGCATCCTAAGAATAAAGGAGAGAGATTCAACAGTGTCACCGTGCCTCTCTGAGTGAGGCAGAGACCTCCTAACAAAAGGCAACTCAGGGCAGAAGTGACTGAATTCAGTTTAAATTCCAAATTAAATTCCAAATTAAAATCCAAATTAAATTCCAAAAGTGCACAGCTCCTTGACCTATCCCTCCTTAGGGGGTAGTTACAGACTTGAGCAGAAGCAGCAACACTCAAAAGACTTGTGGAAATGCTGGTTGTGGCCATATGCATCCCAGGTCAGCTCTTAGCTGGGATAAAGCCCCATGAGTAGGAAGGTTTTCACATTTCACAATCTGTAAGCTGTTTTACCCTTTATACTTCCAATAGAAGGATTATGTGATACATAGGAATATGGATATCCCTGACTACCAGAGATAGTATCCCCTGGCTGCACTGTGCCATTCCTCCACTGTTCAGGCATCACTGCTTGAAGAACTGTGTGGGAGCCAGGTCTGTGTCTGATTCATTAACAGCTACACTTGGAGTGCAGAAAATCATTAGTTTTCAGTCAGGTTTGTCCCCCCTTTCAGCTGACCCATGGGATCCCACAGGGTAGTGGTAACAGGGAGCAAGAGCCAAAGGAAAGAAGAAGAGGACTATCACTTCAAATAACTTCCCAGCTAAATACTTTTCTACCTTAGCTTCTTTGCTATCACTTTCACTCTGAATACTCTGAGTCCAGTATTTGGCTTCCCCTCTCCACACACTGTTGCTTGCTCTCTCCCAGCAATCTGCTGTAGGCAGCACATTCTTCCCTTAGTTTGGATCTTCTGCATCCTCACTGTAAGCTTATCCTCTCACTGATGGCTTTTTTGCAGTTCTTCTCATTCTTTATTCAGCAAATTGCCCTGTGATAGTTGAATATGGCTACCACTGACATAATTAGCTGAAGGTGTGCTGTCCAAATTTTTTGCTATTATCTATCAAATAAAGCTTTTTAGGGCAAGATAATACTTGATCTTACTGTACCAACACGGAGGACAGCATGAGAAATTAAGCTGAAGAAATTATTATTATTGAAAGATAAACACTGGATAAACACTGCTGCAAAAAGATAATGTCTTTGTCTCCATCACTACCTACTGATGATATACATTGCTGACAAGCATAATGGAAAAACTAAGATGTAGCCCTAAACATCACACGAGAACTTTTGTCTGGCCTTTTCATCCTCCAAACAGTTTTAAAAGTCTGTCTCCTTTGAAAATTCAAAGTATAATCCAAAGTCTCATGAAGTCAACAGAAGGGATGCCAATGATTTCAGAGAATCTTGGATCTTGCTTGCACATCATAGAATCATAGAGTCTTTAGAGTTGGAAGGGACCTTGAAAAGTCATGTGCTCCAAGTCCCTGCAACGAAGAAGGATATCTACAGCTAGATTAAGTTGCTCAGAGTCTGGTGCAGTCTGCCCTTGAATCTGTCCAGGAACGGGGCTTCCATCACGCCTCTGGGCAACATGCTCAAGTACCTTGCCATCTCTTTTTCTGTATATCCAAACTAAATCTCCCATCTTTTAGTTTGAAACCATTTCCATTGTTCTATCACCACAGACCCTACTGAAGAGTCTGTCTCCTTCTTTCCTGTAGCCCCCCCTTAGATATTTAAAGGTTGCTCTCAGGTCACCTCAGAGCCTTCTCCACACTGAAGAGTCCCATCTCTCTCAGTCTGTCCTCATAGGAGAGGTATTTCATCCCTTGGATCATTTCTGTGGCCCTCCTCTAGACATGCTCCAACAGGTCCGTGTCTCTCATGTACTGAGGACTCCACACCTGGACACAATTCTCCAGGTGAGGTCTCACCAGTGCAGAGTAGAGGGGCAGGGTCACCTCCCTCAACCTACTGACCACGCTTCTCTAGATGCAGTTGAAGATACAGTTGGCTTTCTGGGTTGTGAGGGCACATTGCTAGCTCATGTCAAGCTTGCCATCCACCAGTACCTTTGGGTCCTTTTTGGCAGGGCTGTGCTCAATCCTTTCATCCTCCAGCTTGCATTGGTAGTGGGGGTTGCCTTAACCCATGTACACAACCTTGCATTTGGCTTTGTGGAACCTCATGATGTTCTCCTGGGCCCACTGATTGAGCCTGTCTAGGTCCCTCTGGATGACATCCTGTCCCTCTGGCGTGCAAACTACCCCCTACAGCTTAGTGTCATCTTCAGGCTTTTTAAAGATGCACTCAATCTCACTGTCAGTGTCACTGAAAAAGATATTAAAGAGTATCAATCCCAGCACTGAACCCTGTGGGACACCATTCATCACTGATCTCCATCCAAACATTGATCCACTCTCTGGGTTTGATTCTGCAGCAAGTTCCTCATCTATTGAATAGTCCATCCATCAAATCCATTATCTTTCCAATTTGGAGATAAAGATGTTGTGGGGTGCCATGACAAAGGTCTTACTGAATTCCAAATAGATGACATCAGTGGTTCTTTCCTTCTCCACTGATGAAATTACACAACAGAAGGCCACTAGGTTGGTCAAGTAGGACTTGCCTTTTTGTGAAGACAAGCTGGTTCTTCTGTATCACGTCCTTGTCTTCCATGTGCTTTAGCATAGCTTCCAGAAGGATCTGTTCCATAATCTTTCCCAACATGCAGGTTAATATTGACTGGTCGGTAGTTCCCTGGTTCATCTTTTTTACCCTTTTTAAAAACGGGTATGATTTTGCCTTTTTTCCAGTCACTAGGGACTTCACCTGATTGCCATGACTTTTCAGATACCATTGAGAGTGTCTTGGTGATTATATCAGCTAATTCCCTCAGCACTCTGGGATGCATCTCATCAGGACCCATAGACTTGTGGATATTTGTGTTCCTTGGGTGATCACAAACCTGATCTTCACTCACAGCATTGCTTCTCTAGTCCACTTCTTCCAAACCATTAATTCGAGGGCTGTGTGATGAGCAGTTATCAGAGAAGACCAAGGCAAAAAAGTTGTTGAGTATCTCAGCCCTCTTCTTGTCCATTGTTACCAGCTTGCCTTTGTCACTCACTAAAGACTCACTAAAGGGGAACAGCCCCTTCGTTGAGTTATCTGTAGAAGCCTTTCTTGTTCTTTTTGGCATTTCTTGCCAAGTTCAGTTCAAGCTGGGCTTTGGCTTTCCTGAACACATCTCTACACAGCCTAGCAGCTTGCTTATATTCTTCTCATGCTACCTGTCCCTGATTCTACTGTATGTGCACTTCCTTCTTGCTATCCAGTTTGACCAGCAGGTCCCGGTTCAGCCATGCTGGTCTCTTGTCTTCCTTTCCAGATGTGCTGTACCTGGGGATAGATTTCTTGTGCGCTGAGGAAAGCCTCCTTAAATATCTGCCAGCTCTGCTCTGCACCCCCGCCCATGAGGACAGTTTCCCAGGGGACTTTGTTGACTAACTCCCTGAAGTTAGCTTTCCTAAAATTTAGCATCCCAATTTTACTCTTTGATTGTCTGATATGTTTCAGGAGCATATGAACTCCACCATACCATGGTTACTACAGCCCAGGCAGCCTCCCATCCAAGATCAAAGCTTCCCATCTACTAGATCAAAGTACTGTCATGTCTTTAGAGAAATTCCTTTTGGTCTTAAGTGGAGAAGAAACTTTCACTGCAAATCCTCTTTCTTCTCCACTTCAACTTTAAATTTTGGTTCAGAATGATGAGGAAAACTGTCTTCCTGCTTTAGAAGCAGAGCCCTGCTCTGCACCACCAAAGACAATCTCCAAGTTTCCAGCCTGATGACACCTGAATACTTACTAGATTTTTGTTAGCACAAAATCTTCACTGACACATACAAGTTCAAAGTAAAAAACAAAACAAAACAAAACAAAAAAACATACACAAAAACCCCCAACCATTTATAAGAGAACCAGAAAGAAAAGAACATGTTAAACATAGCAAATAGGCTGTGTGAAAATGTCAAAGACACATCAAAGACTGCAATATTCTAGAAGACAGTAGCCATTCTAGTCCTACTTAACCTCCAGCAGTTACAGAGGGGAGCTCACGTGTAACTCATACAGGTGACAAACTTCATCCAAGGTCTGTTCCACATATAAGGTGAATAATGACAGGGAGAGTGCAGGAGGTGAGCCGAAAAAACCTCCCTGCAATCTCCACTGGGTTTTCAGATGCTGGTTCTTCCTGGAGTTTAGAACTGATTCAGCGTGCTGGCAAGATGCTAGGAGCTCGCAGTTTCCTGATGGCCCTCTTGATACCTTAAAGGGGGCTTGCTATCAGGACTGTTCTAATCTATTGCCAGAGCACAGAGCTACCACTGTTATATAGGATGCTAAAACATGCTGTGAACTAGTAAGACTAAAGAAAAGAGGAAGACTCTATTTGGGAATTTGTAGAACAGATGGCTGAGAACAAAACTGAAAATAAAACCTCCTTGGATCAGGTTGCACTCTTCTGCAACTGGCAGAGCTTTGCACTCAAGCAGGAAGCACACATGGTCAGTGCTCCCTTTGAGGAGTGCTTGGCACCCTTTGTATTTGTTTTTGCTTCAGTCCCTTGAGCAAGAGAAAGGAAGGGGTATGTGTGAGATTGTGCGCCAACACAGGCAGGGGCTAACTCCCACCTGAATGCACCACTCACACCAATATCAGAAACAATATAGACTGCAGGTTCAGGTATGCTGATGGGGGTCCGCTGAATGCAAGGGAAAAGAATGTATAAAAACCAGAGGTTACAAGTGGAAAGAAATGATTAGCTAACAGGAACAGGGACTGTGGGGTGTGAAAGGGAAATTATTGGTAGGTTGCCCTCTGTGTGAAAGAGAGATTGACCTGAGCCTTCAGCATTCTGAATGACATATTTTTTTTGCCAGCATGCAACAGCTGCCTTCCACCACTCACCACACTACTCTGCCCTTCATGTGCTGCATCCATTTAACTGGTTTGAAGGTGTAAAGCTGTTAAATTGATGGGCTGAGTAAGAAGGGTTACTTCTGTGTGTTCAAGGAGGGAATCTGCCTGCTTGCACAGAGGAAGGGCTAATGAGAAAATTGACTTTAAGCCTACAAAAGTATGCTATATGGGAGGTACACAGATTCAAATCTGCTGGTGATTGGATTAGCCATGCTCTTAAATGTTAAGTGCCTATGCAAGTCTGAGGCTTAAGTCTGCTGAGAACCTGTTGAGATTCTCTTGTGAGTATTGCTGCCTACCCAGCAGGTTGTGGGGAGTTGTGCTGTTAGCACAGAGAAAGCCCCTTTAGTGGGGCCCTGTCTAGCCCACCATCCGAGGCACCAGATCTTTAACCCACTCCCAGTGAAAGTTGAGATCCTTTACCTCCATCTATTCACATAACATGGCTTTACAATTGACCGTCTAACAAACCAAGGGAAAGTATGAAGTGATCTTTCATTGTATAGTGAGAGGAAATGTCCCTTTCATTCTCTGCCTGCTTTCTTTTTTTTCCTAGCCAGATGAAGAATTTTAGTGTCTTTCATAGTCTTTTTATTATAAAGCGGGTTCTTGAGGCATTCTTTGAAGTTATGCTTTCCTGGTGTTGATTTTTATCACTAACAGTGAAGCAAGCCAATCATTTTCCCTTTTCCCTAAGTTTCATAAAAATCTCCAAGAACTTTTTTTATTAAGTCAATTTCAGTAGCAAAACTGTAATAAGAAAGGCTATACCTGGTCTTCTGTTGAAGAATGGTAAACAGCTTTGGATGATGGATTTCATTGGTTCACATTGTTTTTAATTTGGGGCAAAAAAAAAATCTGATCAAAAATAGTTTTGGATGCTAAGTGGAGGATACATAAACATACTCTTCCAGTGGCAAATATTTCATACAATGTGCAACTGTGATAAGTGGGTTTTATTACGTACATATTATCCTTTACTGATTGTCTAGACAAAGAGAAAATGTTTATGAGAAAAATCTTTAGTAACAAATACATCTAAGTTGTAGAGAGCAAGTTTCATTTTGCTGCACCTTCTTTGTCTTCACAGCTAACAAAGGTTGCCCCAAAAATGATTTCGTGATGAATGACAAATGCACTTTCTTAAAGAAGTCAGTTATTCCCAAAAAAGAGATTGGAGTAGGATGTTCATCTGAGACCTATGTGCAATACCTTGTGTGCAGATCCTTCCACTGACATTTATGGGTATTAGATTCCCTGTTTGTCAAAAGTGAACATTGACACTTGGTTCTTCCTGTGTCCCTGTGCTGGAGCAGAAGGGCAGGAAGCATCAATCCATCAAATCACAGGGACTTAATTCTCATCATAGATTAGTTTCAGAGCAGTAGAACTGGGCTCCATCCATCAATTGCTCCTGCTTTATGACTGTACAACTAAAACCTGAATCTAATCTAGCATGACTTAATTTCCTAGGCACTGTCATTTCCTGATATTTCCTGATATTTCTTCGAGCCTGTTGCTCACTGTAAATATAGGCTGAATCTAGGAGTGCCATGGTCACTGGTAAACTCATGACATTATTGTCAGGAAGAGCAGATCACAGGAAGATTCTCCAATGATTAAGTCTGTTTCTGCAATCATTAATTATCTTCTCAGTAATTCAGGAGCTGTGGTGACAACGTGTGTGGCTGTGTTATTTTTCTGTTTGGTGGAGGTATCTAATGTACCTGATTGTATGGGGGCTGCTATGAAAATAATGCCTCCTGTTTTATTATACGGGCTGTTACAATCAGAAGGGTCAAAGCAGTGGAAGGACGATACAGGAGTGTAGCAGCAAAGGGAATAGCACAAATGGAATGGTGCTACAAAGAAAAAGGAAAGGTGCTCACCTGTATCTGAATATCTATGTTTGCGGGGAAAATTCCACAAGGGAGGGATCTCCAAACAAAGATCCTTCCACAGTGGCAGTCAGCCCTTAAATGAGGTCTAAGAGAGGCGGAGCCAGGCTTCGTCCCTTCACAGCATGAACCAATGATTGGTCTGGTTGAAGGGTGAGCCTTCCCTAGGACAAAGATCTGACGCACCACAACACTTGTATGATTGCCTGTCATGATGCAGGTTGACATAAGATGATCAATGGTCGATTCACGGTTGAAGGTTGTGTTCTTTCATGGGCCAGTGCTCAATGGGGCTACTGGAGGTATGCAGTTGTTTGGTGCAGGTCTATCTTATGTTCCATCCTACATAGGCCATCACTGGGTGTCATGCTTGATATCACAGGGACACTGGAACATTTTGATGACATTTAGCTCCTTCTGGTGATCCTGAAGACTAGAAGATTCATGGAGATAATACAGATGGGTTAGTGGTATCAGGAGGGGAAGGTCTGCCTTCAGAGCAAGATACAGGCTATATTCCTATCCTGGATCAACACTTCAGATCACACTGGGTTTATGCCCCAGCCATCTGTACCACACTCTTTGGCCTGATATCTACAGCTGCATAACTATATCAGGCACCAAAGAAGGTGTCCTGATCTGCCACAGGGACATGATGAGAGCCCCCTAAGCAGTGAAGACCGGAGTGTTGACCACAATGTCAGTAGGCCATGTACCAATTACCGGAGGGACAACTGAGCTTCCACCTCCAATAATCTCCCCCAAGGTGCAAGTAGGCCACACCAATTCAGTCCTACTTGCACATTCCGAGGCCATTCTATTCTATGGGTATCTGATTCTAGATTCTCAGAGGCAAGGAGCAGAAGTTTATTTTCATTGCCAATCTGGGGTCTTACCTGACTATCGGTGCCTGTAATTTGAATCTTAAGCGGGGATGCCCATGTTGTCTGTCACATTTTCAGGGCACTGGGTGTGCCATCTCTAGGCCTTTCATTCAGGTCCCACGGGGTTTCATAGAGTCTCTTTGTTCACCTCTGCAGGGACTGAGAGTCTGTCTTCAGGGCAGCCATAAGAATACCGTTATAGCATTCAATAAGGCCTGCCCCCGTCAGATTGTACAGCAGGTGGAATCACCACTCAATGTTGTTTTCTTCTGCCCAGCACTGTATCATAGTGCCAGTAAAATTGGTCGCCCTTGAGGTGTCCCATAGGCAGCCTTGATGGTATGTGCCTGGTTCACTCTTGGCACTGGATAGGCCTACATTAGCCCGCTTGCCATGTCAATGCAGTTCAGGGCATATCTCACCCCCTCAGGCTGAGGGAGGGTCCCAATGTAATCGACCTGCCATCATTGGAGAGGATTGTGTCCTCTAGCAAGATGGTCTGTTGTTTCAGGCAATGATCTTGGTCTCACCTTGGAGCAAGCATTGCAGTCTCAGCATTCCTGGGCAATGTCAGATAGTTGTATGGGCAGCCCCAATGCTTTAGCAGCTGCCCACATTGTCTTCTGTCCAGCATGCCACAGCTTCTGATGTAACCAGTGGGCCATATTCTCAGATGGTGAATTCTCAATCCATTGAATTCGGGCCAGTGTGTCGGCTTCATCATTTCCCAGTGACTGTTGGGGCTGGTGACCAGAAATGTGGTAGACACATACAGTCCTGTGTTTGACTGCATTCTATATGTCTAACCACATACCTCTGCAGCAGGTTTGTTGGGTGTGGATAATCCATTCCTGGGTGGCCTACTGTGCAATCCAGAGAGTGAGCTCCCAGTACACATCCCAACTATCTGTGCAGGATACCATCACCAGGTTCCTTGTTTACAACCATCCACACAGCTCACAGATCTGCCCACTGGCTACTCTGACCATCCCTCTGTTCAAACCAGATTCTTTCAGTGGAGGGATGGTACGCTACTACTCTCCACTTGCTTGGGTTTCCCTTGCTGGACCCGTCTGTGTACCAGGCATCTTTGGGAATGGGATATTTCCTCTCCTGAACAAGACTCTTCTCAGGTGGATCAACCAATGTTTCTTTTGGTACATCACTATGATAACGTCACTGGGTCAGATCTTTCACCCAACCCTGAATGAGCAGGGTGGTCTTAACTATGACCTCAGCTGTTTGGATTATTGGCTCTACCACCAGTAATGCGGAATAAGCAGCCAATAATTGTTTTTCAGTCATACTGTATCTTTCTTCTGCTCCATGCCAGACCTGAGACCAGAAATCAATAGGGATATCTGAACAGAACTCTGGTGTTGCCACAGGCCTCAACCAAAGCCATCTTGAGTGACATGAACGTCCAACTTGGTTGGGAGGGTAGGATCAAATATATCCAATACCTGGGCTTGTTTAACTGCCAGTTTTGCATGTTGGAAAGCATCCTGTCCTGTTTTCCCCCAATCCCATAGCTGCCCCTTTTTTGTGAGTTTGTATAATAATCTCAGCAGCTGCTCTAAATGAGGTATGAAGGAATACCAATATCCCAATACACCTAAGAACTCCTGGAGCTGCTTTGGTGTTGTAGGGACTGGAAATGTCCCTGTGGCATACCTCAAAGGTCCACTGCTTTCCTCCTCATGTAAATGCAAACTGGTCTTGCAATTCTTCAGCGACTGTAATACTGAAGAATGCATTTACCAAGTCTAGGACACAATGGTAGGTTTTTATTCCCCTACTCAATGTGTCCATTAGGGAGGCAATATTGGGTATGGCTGCATGAACAGGTGGAGTGACCTTATTTAATTCTCTATAATCTGCTGTCATTGGCTCCATGTGCCATCATGTGCCATCTGACCTCTGCACTGGCCATATGGGGGAATTATATGGGGTATGTGCAGGTCTATAATCCCAACTTTTTCTAATTCCTGCACAGTCCTTGATATCTCATCTTGCACCCCCCTCGCTCCTCCCTCCAAGAGTCTATACTACCTCACACATTCATAATCTGGTACGGTTCTGGCAGGCAAATAGGCTCATGCTTCACATGGCTTCTCAATGTTGCCTGCACCAGCTGGACACTAATATTAGGGACTACAAAGTTTCAAGTTTCAAAGTCTCTAAGTTTCAAGTTCTTACTGGAATTTGTTGAATTATTTGTACTCCTGATTTTTTGGGAGTATTTTGAAATTTCTGATCATCTCATACCTGTTTTCACAATTGAATTAGAATATGATTAGACTGCTGACTGATCTTAGCAAAAGCTATCCCAGCCCATATGAGATCATTAAACATTTGTTTCCAGGACACCCGCATGGGGCCCTATTGGGGTCTTGGGGCAGTCTTTCTGGTCATAATGACTGGGAGTACCTTGATTCCTTCTACTACCTTAACATTATGCCTTGTTCTTAGGCTCTCTGTCTCCCCCAGATCAGCTACCAGCTACCAACTGGGCAGCCTGTTGGACAACAGCCTCCAAGGCCACCAAGGGGTTCAGTATGGAAAGTGAGATTCCATAAGGGTGGGAGGGAGCCTGCTGTAAAATCAAGTCTCTCATGCCTGCCAAAAATTTTGCCAAATCCAGGCCCTCAAACATTTCTTCATATATCACCTTTCTCATGTCTAATTCAAGAATATAGGTTTGAAGGTCCTCCATGGACGACCACAAACCTGTATGCAATGGTGTTTCAGTCTTATCAGGCCAAGTCATGCTGCCATTAACCAATCTGTTAATGAATGGTTTTTGTCCTGATGTTGAATGGTGTCATATAATCTTTGTCTGAGGGCAGGGTGTAAGGTGATGGATGCTAACTTAGAAATTTCTGGTCCATTAACTGCAACGCTTTCTGCCCCTGAGCCCCATAACCTTAAAAGCCAGACTGGTATACTTTCTCTAGGATTCTGTCAGAATCACTGTAGTAAGTTCATTAATTCTGTTGGTGTATAAGGGTGAGCTGTTACATTCAAATGAGTTTGGGCAGGGAGCCATTGATCAGGGGACACCCCTGCTGGTCTATCTCGTATTTTCATTGTTTTCTGAGTTATAGGTTGGATCTCAACGGGATCCATCTCAGCCAGAGTTTCAAGATCCAATCTTGAGGTTTTGTTTCCTGAATCATCCAGATCCATTGATTTGTGAGCCTGGGTATTTTCTAATGTAATGTTGTGGACCTGTTTTATAGGGAAAATTTGGCTTAATTTCTCTCCTGTTAATGTGCCAAGTTGTTCTAATTTTTCAATGCCATTTCATAGTTGACTTTGTTTTCTGAAGTATTGTTTGATAGTTCTGCTTGATTTAAAGCATTTAATAATGGCCATGCGATGGTGGGCGAGGCTAGATGGTGGTATGCAGGATAGGGAAGAAATATTTCTGCTAACTCACAGGGGACCCCATTTCTCAATTATAACTGCAAACTCATAGTAGAGCTATCCCAGAAATCGTGGGATATGTCCAGGAATAGTTTTATCTAGGGGAGTAATGTTCTCCCTCTTGACCCATTTAAAGATACTCCAAACACAGGACATTTTAATATTATTTAGTCCTTTAAGAACCAGCTGAGGAAACTGGAATTGTTTAGTCTGGAGAAGAGGAGGCTCAGGGGAGGCCTTACTGCTCTCTACAGCTACCTGAAAGGAGGTTGTGGCAAGGTCAGCATCTTCTCCCATGTAACTAGCAGTAGGACTAGAGAGAATGGCCTCAGTTTGCTCCAGGGGAGGGTCAGGTTGGGCGTTAGGAAATAATTCCTTGCTGAAAGAGTGATTAGGCACTGGAATGAGCTGACTAGGGAGTTCGTAGAGTCACCATCCCTGCAGGTGTTCAAGATATGTTTAGATGTTGTACTGAGGGACACAGAATCATAGTATCAAAGAATGGCTTGGGTTGGAAGGGACCTCAAGGATCATCAAGATCCACCCCCCCACCACAGGCAGGGACACCAACCTCCACATTTAATCCTAGACCAGGCTGCCCAGGCCCTGTCCAACCTGATCTTGAACACCTCCAGGGACGGGGCATCCACAACTTCTCTGAGCAGCCTGTTCCAGCACCTCATCACTCTCATAGTAAAGAACTTCCCCCTGAGATCCAATCTAAATCTTCCTTCCTTCAAGGCCCACCTTTCAATTCTGTTAAGTTCCCTCTAAATGGCATTCCTTCCTTCCATTGTGTCAACTGCACCACTCGGCTTGGTGTCATCAGAACATGGTGTAGTGAGAAATATGGTGATAAGTGGATGGTTGGACTGAGTGATCTGCGAGGTATTTTCCAACTTTCATGATTCTATGATTCTATGAATTCCTCCATGCCAAAAAAAAAACCCTGAGTACAAACAATGAGTACATTGACATTCATTGAAACTTGCTGAATGTTTATAGAATGTTTATAGAGACCAAACAATGGATGTTAGCACAATGTGTCAGCAGGCCATGCACTTCAGAAGTGGCTGCAGCAACAGTGGGTCACCTTGACTGGTGTAGATTTTTATGAGCGTGGCATACATGGTCTTGTTCATTGCTCCCAAAAATACACAGCTAAAAGTAGTAACTAGATTGAAAAATAGCTTTGTAGGTGAGAACTGCCTCCATTACATAGCATTATTGTGCTTTTTATACCTGTTGTAGTTTCCATGGAAATAAATGGGAGGCATTTCTTTCGGAGCAACCTACAAAGCTGCATTCAACCATATGCCAGGAAAACTACTCTGTGGAAATCAGGGCAGCTTGTGAGTCTACTGAAATATAACACTCCTGAGCAGAGACAGAAGACATCCATGGTCAACATGACTGCTACAATGACATTTGGATCACTGCCAAGTAGTTTTCCCCACTGCTGCTGGCTGGCTGCTCTGTTAGGAAACCATCCTGGGCGCTGGCCTCAAAGAACAGCAGTTTGTTATCAAGATATGTACCTGGTACATCAGAGAGTTGAGAACAAAGTATTTATTTACTACAAAATAATACATTGATTCCTGCAACCTTGTCAGTTACATTTTTGCCTCTGTTTTCTTGGCTTTGTAATAAGAGTAATATTTGTCTATCTTATGGCATTGCTATTATGTTTCATTGGATAATGACTGCATAATATTATGTAGCTGCTAGGTATGGTACGATAAAGGAGGGAGACAGTAAAATGCCATTGTGATCCTTAAACTTCGGGGTTTCTTGCAGTGATAGTGATAATGCTAAATAAATATTGAAATAAATGTTTACAATATTTAATGGGAAAGTAAAAGTAATGCATTTTGGAGAGCTGCATCACTCCAGAAGCGTTTACTTTCAGTGAATATTCCAGAGACTGTATTTTACTTTCTTCACTATTAACCAATTTCATAGACAGTTAAACAAGGCTCTGGAGTAAGGGAAAGACACAGATATTATGAATTCACAGAAGTTTGCCTAACTTTAAAGTTTACAAGTCCAAATTTAACAGACACCACTAGTGCAATTCTAATGCAGCACTCACTGGTCTCAAATTAACAGCCAGGAAAAAGACTAGATTTCAGATAACATTATCTATTTTTCAGAATCCAGTTCTGAGTAATTCATAACTGAACAATGTGACTTAACTCAATCATATACAGCTATCTTCCCACAGGTGTTCCAGATACTGAGGAAAGCTATGGGGCCAAATATACAGGATACTTAACTCCAGCAGTCACTGCTGTCATAAATCTGCACCTGAGGGAATCAGACTTTACACAGATAGTTGTTCTCCAACAGTAAGCCAAATATATGTGCAGAACAAGTCAGTTTGTTTTTTCTTTAGGCAAAGCAGTTACACTTGATTCACCATTAAGAAGGAATATATTCCTATTCCTATTATTTACAAAAGTAATACATTTTTATGGTATCTTCTATTCAAAGAGCTGTTTCATTATTCAGCGACAACACTTGGAGAATTAACATTTTTGCATATTTCACAGTTATTAACACTTAGGACAATTAAATTACTGACATAGGACCCACAGAGTATTTAAGAGAAGTAGGGATCTTTGGGACAGTCTAATTTGTCACTACAATCCCAGAAAAAATGTTCCAAAATTCCTTTCTTTGACTCACTGAGTGCCACCTTAAACATCTTAATAGTTTTCTGCCACCTTGCCTTCAGTATAGAAGAACCTCAATTGCAGAGCTTGTTTTTATGCCTTTATATTGTAGTTTGTCTTCAGCAATATTAAGTGGCTTGCCATTCTGTGCAAAAACTGTGAAAACTGAGATCAAAACCTGACATATCATATTTTCTCTGCTTTCTCCCAAACTGATGCTAAACAGCAGTACTATAGATAATTCTTCTGTTGGATTCTATGGTTTTATCTTAAAGAACAGATATGTGTATACTCATTCAAATATGCAACTCCCAGAGTAGATTTTTTTTAAAACCAAGGTACCTACGTGTGCCTAAATTGCCTCAAATTCCTCTGCTTTTCATATATGTCCCAAGACCCCTAAATGTGAAGTGTTCAAGTTTATTGCACACAGAAGTCCTTCGCTAAATAAGGAGTCCATTGCTGCTCACAAATCCTGCTATAATGAAGCATTCTGGTGCCTTTCAGAGATCTTCCCATTTCCCCACTCTACACTTTCTCACTTGCCCCACCAGATAAACCCCCACATTATTTCCTTCTGTTGTATCACAATGGAAGCTCACATCTGTTTTGCTTTTACCTCCCTGGGATCAGTCAGGCTGAATTTAGTTTTCACATTACTTATGATACAACCTCCATGTCAAGGTTCTGTCTTTCCCTCATGTTTGTTCACTAATTATGAGGGCATGTTTGAGCGGGTTTATTAGAAGACTAACAATTTTTAAATTTTACTTTAATTACATGAGTTTTGTGTGCTTTTAAAAAGCTCAGGTGAGATTTCTGTTGGGATTCACCAAAGAAGAAATAAGACCAAATTCAGATTTCTATAGTTAGCAAAAATGCACAGAGGTGATTTTAGAGGTAAATGTTCTCTCTGGAATAGGTAGTGGGACAGAAAGAGCACCACATCATTCGGGCTTTTATAAAATGGAAGTCAAAATTCAAGTCTTCAGAGATGAGAGTCTGCACCAATTTCCTCAAGGCAAACCTCAGAGATCAGTTCTCCCTTCCCATATGTGAATGTATGTCAGGTATGGTGGCTTATTTTGTGACTTGCAAAGTATAATTGCATATCTGAGTACAGGTGCAAGGGGTCAAGACCTTAGCCCAGCACTAGTGAACCAGAAGCCCTTGTGATTCAGGTAGCCTGTAGGAAAGCTTGCATAGCCCACAAGGACCAAGACTCTGACCCCTTTTCCTTTCCCACCTTTTCCTGGAGCAGTCTCTCCCATCTCCCCACAGGTCTCTGGCACACCACAACTGGGCTCTTGTACACTTAGCACTTTACATGTGCTAATTCCAGCACATGGAGCATCTTTCATCTGTCTACACATAGAAAAAGTTGGACCAGAGGGATGACTTGGCCACAAGAGCCTGAACGAGCCTGCTCACCTGGAGCAGGAACATCGAGAGTGAAATTCTACATGCCATGCATTCCAATAGCTCTCTTCATCCACTGTTACTCTGCCCCCTCCACTGTCACAGTCAGGGCTGGCACCAAGGCAAAGCCTCTTACAGTCCTGCCTTTGCAATGTCCTCTGTAATGAGAGCATTCCATGATCAGTTTGCAGTAGTCTCATCAGTTTCCCAAATGTACCTGCTGGCCTTTGGTCTCACCATGGTGTATGTGATTTCCAATGGGAATTAAAAGGGGTCTTACTGATAATTTACTTGAACTTGAAGTTGGGGCCTTTGGATGTGACAAAGCTAAACCAGTTACTGGTGTCACATCATTTCCATGACATCTGCTTCTTTTTTTGTCAGGCTACTCTATACCTATCTTATACAGGTATAATGCCTCATTTTAAAAAGATCATCAGATCTGCACTGCTGATGTGAATGTCCACAGATGCCTAAGACCTCAGAAAATGTCTTTATCCACAAAGAACTTTATCACAAATATGAAGATCTTTTACCTCACAACTGCCCGTGTTCAGTGTGAGACTGTTTACCTGCCCTGCAGTTCCTAAATACCACATCTTTCTTGTGCAGGCAACATTCTGATGATTTTCATACATTTTTTGCTTGAGATGCCATGAAGATAGTTTATGGGTAGTTGTCTTCTGATCTCTCTCAAGGTGTTTGCCACATCATTTGCTTTCAGTGCCCTCTCTTCCTAACTTCAATATTTCCCCTGCAATCCACTGCACAATTGATCCTGTCAGAAGAGAGGAGGTGATGCAGGATATGGTTCCAGCCTGCATGTCTCCCAAATGCAAGATGGATCTATGAGCTTTTATCATACACATACTTCAGCTTCTACAAGGGCATCAGTAAGAGTGTTGTAAGTTATTCACAGCAAATAAATCAAAGTGTTTAGAGGTATGAAATCAGAGTTCATCTGAGACAGACTTTTAAGGTACATAAATAAATTTCAAGAAACACAGATAAAACTGTAGTGCAGCTGTTCCTCTGCAGCAAATACACACATAAATAGTTTCTCTGCTCAATTAAAAAGAGGTAAGGTTGCATTCCCATCCCAGAGGGTGAGAGGAAAAGGAGGAGAAAGCGTGGTGGACGGCAGCATCCAGCAGAGGGCAGCGATGCCCCGCCTGTGGGCTGGCACCTGCACAGCTCTCATTCCAAGATGGTCAAGATGCTCTCCTTTGCCCTGCGTCAGAAGGGGAGTCGAACATCCACATACTATGCCGGCGTTCAACCAGCCGTTGTAATTGAACTTCCAGCCAATTAACAGCTGTGTGTAAGAAAGCTCTGGGATGAGGAAACAGGATGGGAGTGCTTCTGAATTCCATTCCCATTCAGGAAAAAAATTGATTTTCTCAGGGAAAAAATAAAACTTAGTGGTTAATGTACTTGTAGAGGAGTCAGTAAGTCAATTGTGCTTTGAACTAATTCATTCACATCTAATTAAAACATAAAGGGGAGGGTGGATCATTTTATGCTCAGTTAATCAAGAGACTGCAGAAGCTACTTCTTTTCTTCTGTGTATATTGATAAATGCTGGGTTCAGCTTGGTTGGACTAGACTGGTTAAACTGCTACTTTCCATTTGAAGTATCATAAAATCACAGAATGGCCTGGGTTGAAAGGGACTACAATGGTCACCTAGTTTCAACCCCCCCTACTATGTGCAGGGTTGCCAACCACTACATCAGGCTGCCCAGAGCCACATCCAGCCTGGGTGGAGAATGCGGGAAGTAATATAAGAGATACTTAGATAAAAAGGCCAAGGTAGCAGTGCTACTGGCAACCTTTTCCTATCAGGGCAGCTAAAAAACAGTGGGTCACCTTCACTGGTGCGGATTTTTACAAGGGTGGCATGTAGGCTCTTGTTCATTGCGGCTGAAAATGTAGAGTTAATGATAGTGACTATATTGAAAAATAGTGTTTTGTAGCTGAGAATTTATCACAGTGCTGTTGATTTAGTTTATATGCCCTTTGTTTTAGTTTCCATGGAAATATATAGAAGGCATTTGTATGTAGTAGAGTGCCCAATAACTTATTTTGATTGAGCAATATCAGCTGGTTTTATAGAGGGTATTTTCTTTCTCCATAAATCTGACATCACTTACAAGGACAAACAGGCACAGCAGCAGAAGTGATCAGTAAACCAAAGTAGATGGTTAAATGAACTGATGAAAACTGGAATCCGATTTCCACGATATTCTCTTCAAAGCCTTCTCTTAGAGGCATATGTGAACAGCTTAGTATGAGTAGGTATATAATCACAGGAGCTTGCTATGCTTCACATTAGAGTAATTCTGAGGTAATTCCTTTAAAGTGAGCAGGGGTATACCAATGTGAAATGACAATCAGAAATTGAAAATTCCTAATAGCTTATTCATTTCATAATGCTAAGAGTAGTGCACAGTTATTTCTTGCACTAAAATAATATTTAATTCCTTGAAATACAAGTAGTGAAAATTGCTGTTTGGGAGGTATTTTGGTCATTTGGTGGGGTTTCTTTGATTCCTCATTGAATTTATTCCAGTTCTTATTTTTGGACTGGAAACTAAAGCCTGAACTACATAAATGAAATATTGCATGAGGTAAGTTTAGGTTGGATATCAGGAAAAACTTCTTTACAGAATGGGTTGTTAGGCACTGGAATAGGCTCCCCAGGGAGGTGGTTGAGTCACCATCCCTGGATGTGTTTAAAAACCATTTGGATGTGGTGCTCAGGGACATGATTTAATGGAGAGCTGTTTTTTATGAATAAAACATGTCTTACATCTTTAAAAGTTGAGGTCTAAAATCAATATGTTTGTGAAAGGCTTTGCTAAAGTGCATGAGATAAATGTGACATTAAATCACACAAACTGCTAGAGTCTGACAACATCTCCTTGTGAACAAAAAGCAGTCAAAATCTCACATTTGCTGTTCTTGCTCTTCAGAGACTTTTAATTTTTACTGATTAACACAACACCTACTCACTCTACCATCCACAAGAGGCATCAGGTCTCTTTCATAAAAAGCACATTACTAGGTATTGTCAACAGCTGACAGAAGCCATCAGGAACTGCTTCTTCATCCATCTGCTTTCTCAAACACCTATAGAAAGCTGTAATCATAGAGCAAACAAAATAAGCATCAGTCGGCGTGTATGTTTTGATGCTGGCAAACAAAGCTTCTTTCTCCATTACTGAGAGGCATATAGACATGTATGTCAGCCATGACAAGTGAGAAAATGAGTAAAAGTGAGCTTAAGCACAATGTTTCAGAGCTGGTTGCCTTTGCAGTGGATGGCAATGGCAACAGGACACACAGAAGAACCTGGACCTCCTCAGACCATGCATGTTTCTTCATACCCCTTTGATGATGGCTGTTGTCTCCTAAGCACAACATAATATTTGCACTTCATTGTGAACTGAGGAGACAAAAGGACCTGGTCATGGTATCAACAGCCCTGAGATAAACTAGCCTTTGAGAAATGTGGTGCTCTTTCCACCTATGCTGATTTCTGGTTTAAGTTTTCTGGAAGTATTGTGTGTATATGGGAAGGATGCCCAAGATATATGAAAAAAATGGCTTATGAAAAACAGATTTGTCACGTGTATGCAAACCATTTCAACCAGTATTAAAATCAGAAGGTGACATTAAATACAACATATCCTCCTGAATACATTGCACTGTAACTGCAAAGAACAAGAGTTCACTGAAGTAACAGAGGGAGATGTATGTAAGTGAAATACATTTTCCATACTAGAATACAATCAGGATACATGGTAAACACCACTGATGGTTAGAAAAGACCATAGATATTTCAAAAGCCAAATGTAGTTGTGAGATTGGTTTCTCAGTCTTGCCCAAAATTCAGCAACTTCAGTAGAACAGTAGCGCTAGAAGTTCAGTAAAACTTCTTAGCACTATACGTAGGTACACAGTTCAACACTGACTCAAAGGGAAAAATGCTACTACTGAGTCACAGCCCAGCTCTCTGCTAGTTATGCACTCTGGCCCAAACAGACTTACCTTACAAGAGCTAACAAGACTGCAACCCTGAGAAGGATAGAGAGCATAGAAAGCTTTGTGGATGCTAGTATATCAAGGTAACCCATACAAGAGTTTCAGTTTCTGAGGACTGTTGTTCAATTTGTGCTACAAACACTATACTCACCTCGAAGAGGCACTAGGTTTTTATCTCTACTCTCTGGCACCTCCACAAACACAGCCTGCACGAGGGCTGCAATTGTGATCAAGCTTGTGCCATGTGAGGGAAGGATTCTATTGCATATGAATGTGTCTGTCTCCCATTCCTCTCCTCTGAAATGTCTGAGCCTCCCTATAAAGATGAAGAAAAGCACAAAATACATGCTAAGTTTGATATAAACTGTGCTTAGCCTACCTCATTTCCTTGAAACTGTGCTGAACACATTTGGGGTGGTAAGTGGAGAGCTTGTGCTGGAAATTGGATGTCTATATTTAACATATGGCCCTAACATTACTAGAATCTCAAAATCAGGAGGTTTTGTTTGTATGTACATTCCAAAGTTTATCAGATCTCTCTCATCTGCAGTCTCAAAAGAAAAAACAACTTCTTAGGTATAGTATGCTTGCATGCCCAGCTGACCAAACCCAGAAACATAAT
Source organism: Phasianus colchicus (assembly GCF_987193195.1). NCBI lineage: Eukaryota > Metazoa > Chordata > Aves > Galliformes > Phasianidae > Phasianus > Phasianus colchicus. The sequence continues at coordinate 74,855,386 of NC_143436.1, read as the reverse complement.
TTGGTTTTAAGATTAAAAAAACAAAAACAAAAACAAACCTCCTCAATTCACACATCGTGCACATGTTAATAATTTGCATTCTTCAAGCACTACCCTTCACAGCCTGAAGCAGAGACAAGGTCTCTCTATCTTCCCAGGGCCTCCTGTTACACAAGCCTTCATTCTGAAATTCAAACTCAGGTTTGAATTTGAAACTCAGCCTGAGCAATCCAAAGGAAAACTTCATTAACTCATTCTTGTTCCTCCTCTTAGGGGCAGGCTGCTTATTCTCCCAACAGCCCAGAACATCCCACCACATGCAAAATTTTCTGCTAGAATAACAGTTTGGTTTCAGCTGTCCAAATAGTATTCACATGTCTCTGCTCCATGTTCTCAAACCTGTATACTTCTGAGTCATCAAGAAAAAATGGTGAAAAGAAGATCCCTTGGTCTTCACTGTGATCACATGTAGCAACCTCAAATTCTAAAGGTTGTGCTTCTGACTGAGAAGTCCTAAGGCAAACTGCTAGCACGGTGAGGAGCTCCTGGGGCTAGTTTCCAACTAGGAAAGGCAAAAACATAGTATAGGAATTTAAAGGAGTCCAGTGTCAAAATATTTTTAGGAAGGATTAAAAGAGAGTATTGCTGCAGCAGGACAAAGAGAGAAAAATGGATTAATGGATTGATTAAGAGAAAAGTATAAACTAAAAGTTAAATGCAACAAATTGTTTCATGACTATGGTCAAACTAAGTCATCATTTCTGCCTATATTTTTTTCATGTCTAAAACTGATATAATAATACTTATTGAGTACTTTCAGTATTGTAAGGAAAAACGGGTCAGCCTTTTTAAAGTCCTATAGAATATGTCATTTTCAGGGAAACAAATGGGAAAGATTGCCAGCAGACAGTAATATATAATTAGAAGGTAAGGAAATGAAAGCACAAGTGTTAAAGGTAGAAGATAGAATAAAAGGTGAAGCCAGGAATAAACAAAGGTTATTAAAGACATCACCTAAGTGCTGAACCAAAAAAAAAAAAAAAAAAAAAAAAAGGAATATGAAAGAAAACAAGTTTCCATCAAGAGAAATAAAAGAGCACTAACAAACATGAAGAAAGAGAAAAGCAAGAAAAGCAGTGGAATCTTGGTTAAGAAGGAAGGTGGATGTGCTAATTTTCTTAGTTTGTTACCACTTGAGTACCAGCCAGTGGGTTCCATGTGAGAAGCAGAAGATGGAAATAAAAGATGACATAGGCAGAAAAAAAAAAGTAAATTTGAAGAAAATATTTTAAAAGAGATTTTAATTATGTCTGTAGGTGTAGTTTTCTTGTGGAAGGCAATATTTTTTGTTAAAAATCTTCACTGTTGTTTAGAAGGAAGAAAAAATCTAAGCTCAGTAATACAAAATCTTTCCACATTATACTTGAAATTTTGATTTTTTTGATTTTTTTGATTTTTTAATTTTTTTTTACTTTTTTAATGCCAATCTTATGTTTCTTTGGGAAAAATCGTTACTTCCCAGACATCTCTATATTTAGGCCCATGTTCTCCATTACACTGGTACTCCTTTGCAGGTATGTCTCTCTGTAGTGTTGCAGCAAGGTGGTATACCAAAAGGTAGTAAAGGAGACTATCTGGTATTAAAATTCCATACTAGTGATTTTCAGTGGCATGGCTTTTTTGCAACCGCTGACTAACCTTTCTTTTTTTCTCTTCACATTTGGGAAAACATGCACAGCATGTCAAATCTTCCAGTGAGAACTTCCACAGTACAAAATCATGATGGGAGACAAAACATGATAAAAGCATAATACAAAAGAATAACCTTAGTAAGGCTGAATCCTGAATTGTGCCTTGGATATGCGATTGCTCCTCAGAGCACCCATGAGTAATCCTCTTGCTTTTGCTGATACATGCCTGAAACACTTAGTAACTGATTGTGTTCTGGGAGAGACTCTGTAATGACTCCCTCAGTCAAAGACCCTAGTTGAAACTGAAGGGAAACCAAAACTAAGTGTCAGCACTTCTCCCACTGTAACAGACACCTCAAGATCTGCTCTCTGGATTTCACCCACCTAGTACAAGTGAGCTTTTGTGTTTGTAATCATCCTTGTTGTTATGGCCACTGCATGCAGGTATAAATCTTTCATAGGTCCCATTAACACGAGAGAGCGGGTTATAGTTTAGGAAAGGGTGCTGTTGTTTTCTTGATAAGGTTTGTTTTCATGATACATTCAGGTCTCTGGAGTTTATCCACTCAGTTGCTTTTGCCAAAAAATTCCTCATGACAGAGTGCTTGTGCACTTAGTAATAATATTTTACATCTATATTTCTCTATTCATTTCAAGTGCCTACAGGCTTCTTCTTCTGATGGTAGGAAAAATCTTGGAGAGAATTTTAATTTAGTTTGTTTTCACCACGAAGGTGTTCACAAGGAGCAAATCTATTTTTGGAATTCCAGATATGTTTGCCGTTTGCTCTTGGAAAATGAAATCAGGCCCCTTGGTGCTAAATTTGCTCACAGACAACAGGGAAGTAAGGCTAGTATAGGTCCAACTTGTATTATTTCTATTATTTCTCCACTTGCAGTCTCCAGATTTATTCATACCTCCCTGTATGAATTCATATTAGGTTATTAAAATGTGACAGTACATTAATAAGCAGAAACTTGGAGTCCAAAACATTTTGAAAGTAAGAATTTTCTCCAAGATGAGATGAGTTAAATTGTGGAAGTACATTGAAACAAGTAGCAAATCTTATATAAAGAGGGAGGAATTGAAGCACATATTAGGTATTTCCTAGACATGGGATGAAGTCTGTATATTTTCTTTGCAGCTGTTTTAAGCTGTGATAAGGCAGTGGAAAAAATAGTATGGTAAACAGGAGGAACTCAATGAACATGGTAGTAATTTTACCCACAGCAGCAGTAAACTTATGAAGCTCGGTGCACTGAAACTGGCAGGAATAGTTAAACTCTACGCAAAAATGCTACTAATAATTGGATGTAAAAATTCACTGTAAAGTTTATAGCCATGCATTTAAAGATTTTTAATTCAGTAAGTTATTTGTAACAAATGAGTAAAAAAACCTTCAGTAGCTAACAAGCACTTCTAAGAGGTCCTCCTGCATTGTACACACAGCTCTGATCATTCAAGTTCATTGCTGACAAACTCAGAGTAGAAGAGCTGCAGAAGAGAACTTCAATGAAGGCATACATAGAGTGGCTTGAAGGACAGTAAAAAAAAATGTAATTATGAAAACGAAGCAGGTCCTGAATGTTGGAATCTGTATGGGTCATACAGGCTATGTGAAGGTCTTGCAATTTCTACTTCTTCTAATTCCTGCACTGTTCTTGAGATTTCCTCTCCCATTGGGAGTCAATACTGTTCAGTACTAGTAATCTCGTGCGGCTCTGGCAGGTGAATAGGCTCACGATTTGCATGGCCTCTTAGTATCACCTGTACTACCCGGATACCAATACATCTCTTAGTCTGAACTCTCCCACAGTTATCTATAGAGTCAGACCCCATAGTATATCTATGCTCAGTATACACTCCAGGTCTGGGGCAATAGACTTCTTATACTTCCAGGGTGGGAGATGCCCAATCCCTAACTTCAACCATGTCTGGGTTACAGGGATGTCCCCCAAACCCACCAATCATCACCCTATCTCCATGAAATTTAATTGGATCACCATTAATAATGGAGGTTTCTGTGCCCATGCCTTCACTTGCTCTATGTTCTTCTGGGATCAAAAAATAGTTAATTCAACATAGGGCCCCCACATGTGACCAGAAGTAACTGTGCAATCACCAGTTCTTTCTCCTCATGTGGCTCAGGCATAATGATCCAAGTCACCTGAGGAAGCTTTTTCCTTTTGTTAGGAACTAGAAAATATTCCAAGTTCCATGTTCTCATTGGTACTTGATCAATTATTCTTACCCTGCATTTTTAAGAATGCTTTAAAAAATTTAGATTTTCCTTCAGCTGCCTCCATAGCTGGAGGAAGACATGATTTTGCAAATTGAATCCCAGCTCAGATTAACTCATTAAACGTCTGGTTTTTTGGGATACCAATATGGATCCCGATTGAGAAGTCCATGAGCTGTATCTCCTAGATTTAGCTATAGGAAGGACCTCAGCCCCTTCCAATGTCCAGATATGGCATCAGTAAGTGCTCCATTTCTCAGCCACCAACCGGACGGCTTGTTGGACAGTTGCCTCTGAGGCCACTAAAGAGTTTAGTATGGACACTACTGTGCTATACTGGTGTGGAGGCAACCATTGTAAGGTGAGATCCCTCACCCCTGCTGAGAACTTCACCTGTCATCATAAATCATCTTCTTAATTCCCAGTTCTCTGATATAATTTTGAAGTTCCACCATCAAAGTTCATTGACCAGTATTTATTGGAACATTGCTTTTATTTGGCCACGTGATTCTACATTATCAATTGAATAGAGAATGATTTTCATCTTTATGCATTACAATCATATATAATCTTTGTCCAAAGGGTGCATGTGTGCTGATTGATGCATGTTTAGAAATCTCCTGTCCATTAATAACCACACTTTCAGCCCCCATGTTCCATAATCTTAAGAGCCAAGATGGTATTCTCTCTTGCGTTTTCTGTTTTAATCATTGTAATAAACCCATGAGATCAACAGCTATGTACAGGCATGCTGTCTCCTCCCACGTATTGTGGGCAGGGGAACACTCCTCTAGTGGCAGCCCTGCCAGCCTATCATGGATTTTCTTAGCTTTTTGAGTAATTATTGGTCTTGTTCCCAGAGGATATGAGGTTCCCAGATCCTCTAGTTGGACTCTAGCCTGCTTGATTTTCATTTTACCTTCAGATTCAACCAGGATCCAAGGATCATGTTGATATGAGACCTTTTCCCCTCCTAATAATAACGTTCTTAATTTTAGAGGGGAAATGAAATTGCCCCATCAGAAATGTAATTTTATTTTCCAATTATTTGATAAGAGCATTTAAAAGTGTATTTTCCTGCTTTAATTCTTCCTCAGGAATGATATGCATTAATAGTAGTAGCTGCCATGCTACAGCTGCTGCCACTTACTACTCACCACTTACTACTCTTTTCTCTGTTGTTAGCAAAGCTTATCCTAATTCATTTAAGAATTCTGCCATCTTGGAAACACATTTAATAAAAGGACCATTGACCCTTATGGTTGACCATTCTTTAATAATTTGAATGGCACTCATCCACAGGGAACAGGAGTTCCTCCTTTGGGGCATTAGGGGTTCCAATAACCAACCAATACATTTTCCTTTTAAGATAAACCACCCTAAGTAAGCACACTGCTGTCATTACTGCCTGGTTCACAGAAATAAGAAAAAGAAGACATCTATTTTCAAAAGACCACAAATGTGCAGAGATCTCCCAAAATATACACCTACCTCCACTGACAACCTTTAAATGAGGTCTGGGAAGGGGCAGATCCTGGCTCCACCTCTTACAGTCACTCAGGTGCTTTGTATGCACTTGAGCTCTCCTGGCTTGGCCCTGCCTTCCTATCAGGTGCTCAATCATTGTTTCAAGCAGTGACTTAGCATTTCCACTACAGAATCAAAAAAAAAGTTCAGAAAGTGTATGTCTTTCCTTTGTGGAAGCATTGAAATTATGGAGAAGAGAGCTGTTCAAGCTAAAGACTATGTATTTTTCTATGTAAAGTGTTTACATAGAAAAATGTGTATAAGCTACTCTTTGAGAAATATATGCAAGAAATCAAAAGAATGTTTTAAACGAGACATGTCCAACGCACATGTGACTCGGCCCAGCCCATCTTGCAGCTGCCTTGTGCCCTGCACCATTTTGGCAGCAGCCCTGCCAAGTGACCTTGCCCAGCTCTGGATGCACAACCATTGCTCAGCAAAAACCAAATAGAGGTGAGTAACTGGCACTATATGAGCTGAAACCAGGACATGGGGAGGGCACACGGCACTGCCAAATCAATTTTATGGAAAATAATTTTATGCATTTTGATACGTTGGCTCAACAAAGTCCTGTGAACAGTAAAAAACATGCAGCCTTGCCTTCTGGCTTGATAAAAGAATTTGAGAATACGTTTCAAAATTACTAAAAAAATCATCATTTTTTTTGTATGTTTGCAATTCCATTTTCCTTCAACATAAATACATCACCTGCAAATTTCTGAATGGAATGTATAGAGTTGCAATCAGATATTCAACTCAGAAATCATAATATGTTTCTTTATTAGACTTTTATAAGATCTATCTTATCAGAGAAAGTTAACTCTCTGTATGGGAACTGTTGAGTCATGGCCTGAACCATTGATTGAGCACCTGTGGAAAGGACTGGGTCAGCCCTGGGAACACAGATGAAGGTAATTCACTTGTGTGACCAGAAGGGATGGAGCCTGTCTGCACCTCTCTTAGATCCCATTTAAGGGCTGACTGCCACTGGGGAAGGATTTCTGGGTGGAGATTTCTCCTTTGTGGAGTTTTCCCCTGTGAGCCTAGATCCTTGGAGACAGGAGAGCATTCAGTTGCTGTTTGTCCCTTTTGCCAGTCCACTCCTGTATCACCCTTCTATTGCAGTAACCTTTCCAACTGTAACTCCTTTGTCATTGTCATTGTTTTGTGGCTGTATACGCATTTGTGGGCAATTATTTTTAAGAATATATTATAGGAATAGTAAAACTTAATAAAAGATCTATGATGAACACCTTTAGAACTCACTAAGAATTGCAATTACTTCCATCAAACCACATTGATGTACTGATTTCATAAAAACGTGCTCAAATATCTCACTAGTTTTATTTTTTTGTTGTTGCTTGCTTTTTTATGCTTTAATAAAATCACTAAAAATTAAAGTATGTTTTATTATTCTATAAACATTATATATTTTATGAGAGCTTCTCTAACAGTGATGCCTCCTATTTTAATATGTTGGCCCCAGAGGCAGATATTGGTGGAATGGCAATAGAGGATGAACCTTCCCATCAATATTCCATTATGTTTTGCTTCCATGGCACAGACAGCAGAGGGGGCATCTGATGAAAAGGCATCTGATAAGCAAGTACATATGAAGCAAAGATGTGGAACTGAATTTCTCTGTGTGGAAGAATTTGTACCCACTGCCATCCATTGATGCGACCACAACAAGAGTTGGTCACCTCCACTGGTACAAGTTTTGACAAGAGCGGCATGCAGACACTTGTTCATTGTTGGTGAAAATGTATAGCTAATGGTGGTGACTATGTTGAAAAATTGTGCTTTATAGCTGAGAATTTGCTCTATTAAATAGTGTTATTGTGCTCCTTGTATCAGTTGTAACTTCCATGGAAACAGAATATTCAGCATTATTTTTCAAGTGACATATATGCAGCCCAAGACACTCAATATAACCCAGGCAAGCCAAAGGGTTGGACACCTGTGTTTCAAACTGTAAGGAAGTTTTGGAAGAGTTTTCAAGAGGAGCAGCATGAGAAAACTCTACTCAACTTGAAAAGGAAATCCATCAATGCATGAAAGGACTATACTATGTGCTTTCCTGCAGTGTCAGAATATAGGACTCAGCATCTTCAAATGTCATTTGCAGAGTTATTTTCTATGTTTGTCCTTTCTCCCTGCCACTGCAGGTATTTTCAAATTAAATAATGATTTTAAACCTTAATCTTTAACATTAGAGTTGGCCACATGACAGCTAAGAGTAGAAAAAATATTCCAAGCTTAAGTTTTCAGAAACTTTCTTCATTTACCCTTAAGAATGAACAAAAAACAACCCGTAGATCTCTAGATATAACCCATAGATCACCTCACCCATCCTGTTGGCAGTCTCCAGGGCCCTACTTCACAGAAGCTAAATGAAACAGAGCAGCACCATAGTTATTGTTCCTTAAGCAAGTTCCAGGAATTTTCTTATCAGTATTGAAATGAAGCACACCACATTCTATAATGCTGTGTAGACTTATTTCAACAACTCATAGAGCTTCTCAGTAGGGCTGACACATGCTTTTAGAAAGCATATTTGGAGATTTTTTCTTGGGAGGTCTTCTGTTACCCACACATTTCGTTTCCTGAAGCATCACACAAAGACAGGAAATTATTTATAGGGCATTTTATATTTAATCAATGTATTTAAAGCTCATTTATCAAGACAATTCCACCAGATTGATACCAGACTCACCTAGCACATCATTATTATTTTCCAATGGAAAATACATCTGGCGAACAAATTAGTATTTAAGACAGTATCACATCTGCCACTGCTGGTACCATCTGCTTATAAAGACTTGTGGAGTCTCATAATGAAATTATGTTTGGATATTGTGTCCTCTCCTGATAAGGTGCTTGTGACTCAAGGTAAACATATTTTTATGCTCTTGACACCTCAGTGTCTTCTGCTGTCGCTTTAGTGCCTTTATCAGATTCTCCGTGATTCTTTCCTGCTTCCTTTCTCTAGAAAACTGATCTGCAGAGAGGAATGGGAATAAGAAATTTTTGAGCCTGAGCACCAGTGTCACAGTGCTTCCAACTCCAAGTATTTGGTCCAAGTATTCCTGACTTTTCACTGCGTAATTTCATGGCAGACAAGAAATGGAGTTTCAGAAAGAGCCATTTCTTAATACCAGGCCTTGAAATATTTGGACCCAAGTTACCCCATGTGTTTGAAACAGTCTTCATTTTGCCTTCCACCACACCCACTTTCTGTATGATATCCTGTTAATGTATATCTCTGATTTTTACAGTCAGGATTCACCTCCTGAATTTCAGCTCTGTAGACTCCGTAGCTGGTCTTCACTTTTCAGTATGTTCTTGGGTGACTCTCCCAGTGGTATGCTGTTTCATGGAGCACTTGTTTCTAATATTTCTTCCATGTTTGTTGGTTGCACTGAGTATGACACAATTTGTCTGGCACATCCAACCACAGCACTTTATGGAAATGAATAGGCAATTTAAAAAAAACACTTTATAAGGCAAACAAATCCTGCAATGACTGATTCAGTATCTTAGCCCATTTCTTTCTGAGAGAAGTTCTATCTTTTTGTTCAAGTCGTTGACTGGAGTTTTCATTAAGCTCAGCAGCTCTCTACTAGAACAAACAAGACTACTTGTAGCTTCCACATGGTACCTGATGAAGCTTGAAGTTAAAACTCTAATGGTGGTCTCCAGCAGGGTACATCCTCTGCCCTTAAAACAAGTGTGGCACTCCCTGCATCCCACCCTCCTAATTGCATGTGAGACAACAATTTTAACATCCCTACAGAAGGCTGTAGGGCTAGTTGCTCTCAGCCTGAGTGAGCAGTGATCTACAAGATCACAGGTGAGAATGATCATGCAAAACAATCAGTTTTTCAGATCCAGGTTTGTGACAGCTGAGCTTCCCCCCCCAAGGGTCTGGGCAAATCTCTACCCAAGTACCTCTAGCTTCGCCAGCTGGCTCCAGGAGAGATTTTCCTACTTCATGAGGTGAGGCCTTGTCTGTGTGTACGTTTGGATAAGGAGGCAGGTGCCATGACCAAGTACTGAATACTGCAGTCCATCTTCAGCTGCCAATTGGGTTTCGGGTGCCTGAGAGGATGGGAAACTGCTGTTTGAGTACAAGGTGTGACAGCCTACCCTGCTATGTCCTCATTTCTCCATGTACTGCTGCCATTGCTGTCCCAGCCTTTGATAAGGATAGGGCCTCAGATAGCTACTGTACTTTTAAGTCAGCCTCCAAATAATCTGCCACCTTTCATCTGCTTTATTGCCAAGGACAGACAAGCCAGACCAGTGGCTGGCTAATAAGTTATATTAAACTTTGCTGAGACCCATCCTCAGCAGATGATATATTTTTAATAGCTATAGCTTTATATACCTAGATTTGTTCTATCTATAGCTCCTATAGCATGAACTGGATTCATGGGCGAACACATGGTGCACATGTATGCCAGAGTTAATGCATGTCTGCCAAGATACTCCACTATAACTGAGTAACTTGACAAGTAGAACAAATTCTTTCAGCCCTTTGCTCTTTCCAGTCCCCAGATATGACAGCTTAATCATTTTTGAGATGCAAAATGTCACCAAGATAAAGCAACATTTATAAAGGTAGACTGGTCACATCACAGAAAAATCTGGTAATATATCAAAGTAAAGAAACTCAAAGTTCAGGAAACATTTTTTTTTCCTCAGTCTTTCCCCTTTCCTCACTATCAGCACTCATAAGACTGAAAATTCAGTCTAAATGTTCATTAAACAAATATAGCTCTGTTCTTTAGATCACCATATGATTTGCCATCAATGCCACATTTGGTAAACTGTGAAAGTTGAAACCCAGTTGCTCCATTCCAGCTCTTCAGAGGTATATAGGTATTGAAATCTTGAATTGTGGTGTTTTCTGTGATTGTTAGAATGGCTTAGAGATTTATATGGCTTATAGAATAGTCAGATTGATTCAAATTTAGGTGTGCTTTTCTCCTCTCTGAAATGAGAACATCTTAACATTGTAAGGGCTGAATTTCAGCTGGCAGGCAAAGCACTGCTGTACCATGCAGGATGCGGCATTGCACTGGGCTTAGAAAAAGGGAGTCTCCAACACACAGGTCTGTTTCCCAGAATTATACCATTACATCAAAAGGGTGAACAATCCCAGCTTTCTGAAGCGTAAATTTCAAGCTTTATGTCTATAGATGATATTTTGGCAAGGGGGACTGCAGCGAAAGTCAGACTATTGCAAGTGGGCACTCCAAATAAACTACATCTGTAGCATAGCTCTGAAGCAGTGCTATTTGAAGCCTCTAACTCCACGGATATCTGCCTCACACCCTTGCAGGCTCAGACAAAATGCTGGTGGTTAGGTTGGCTAATGGGAACTTCATCTCTAACACTCCAGGTTAAGTCAGACTAACCTTGGTATCAGCCTAGCAGAGTGGACTACTTGATGACAAAGAAGTGAAAACTTTCCCCTTCAGAAAGGGGAAGAAAACTTAAACTGCAGAATTGAATTGTGAAGAGTCATAGTTTTTCACCAAAACTGTGCTTAGACTGGGTGGTGATAAACAGCCTGGAAACCAGGAATATTGAGTACAACAAGAGACAAGTCCAAGTACAGATTGCATAGTGAATCTGCTCACGTGAAGTACTGGAAGGCAAATGAAGTACAGACAGCACTTTAAAAGTCCCACCCTACCCTTTCTGGTGTTTTCACAATGGAAAATCTGTTCTGTGAAAGTGAAACTATATGTGTGGGTATTTATTAACTTTTGAAAAGCAATCTGCATACCTTAACTGCACTCAGCCAAGGAGCAGACATGGAACCCAACCCAATAAATCACAAGGGATAAGCAAAGGGGAGGCAACAAGGAGGTGCAGAGCTGGAGCAGGAGGGCATTTACCCTGCCTCCAAGATGCCAGAAGTCATCTATGCCTGGCTTTTGCTCCAGGAGATGTCATCCAACATTGATAACAGCCACAGCCTTGATGGAGTTTGGCAGTTGGCTTCAGCCAAAAATAATGGGACATGAATGTTTCTATCAGCTTCTAAAAAATTTTCTTCTTTAACACTGCTCCCTTCCTGCTCCAGTGTGGATTCTGTTATCTGGCCTGCTCTCATCAGTAGTTTTTTCTAGACTCATACAAAAAATGACACACAGAAAGTATATGCTGTGTTGACAAAAGGACCAAGCTCTTTTCATAAGAGAAGAAGAAATAAATTACTTCCCTATTGAGCTCTGAAAAAAGGTGTGTTTTACAGAGGTCTAAATGCAGATTTACTTCTTCTGTGAGTTTTGATGGGGCTCAAAGCCTTGAACTTCAGCCTTGATTTCAAAAGCATTCTAGTTTCTAGAGCTCGAGATGTTTCTCAGTAATGTAATAAATCCAGTTCTGGGGACCATAGCTATGGCTCAAAAACTTCAAAAGAAGTGAGGCACAAAGCTGTGATCTTACACAGAATTCACTGTGGCAATTCAAATTTAACAAGAAATCTAAAAGTTAGCATTGCATGGATAGGCTTTGTGAAGTACTAAGGCCTGCAGGTCTGGATAAAGGCTAGCATAACAGCAACATCATGTCATGTACTCTAGCTCCTTCAGTAGAAAAAGCACTGGGTGTCCACAGCTTGTGAGAATCTTCTAAAGCAATAAATGAGTATATCCAATATTAACAGTAGTGGAAAGATAGTCTCATGGCATCTGCAGCATACCAGTAATTAGAGGAAGAGCTACAATTCTGCAGACTACTATTGCACGAACGCCTTCCCGGTTAAAAGAACCAATACAAGACAGTTTAACCCTTAGCTTTTCTTTGCCTGACCCAAGCAGCTCTTCCCATCCACAGTCATTACAACACTTCTGCCAGTACAAGCATTCACTATATACTGAAACAAGGTATGTGGAAACGTATCTCTCTGAAAGAGAATGGACAAGAGGTTGGACATGAGCCGGCATTGTGCACTTGCAGCCTGGTAGCCCAACTGTGTTCTGGGCTGCATTAAAAAAGGAGTGGCCAGCAGGGAGAGGGAAGCAACTGTCCCCATGTACTCTGCCCTTGTGAGGTCCCATCTGCAGTACTGCGTCCAGGCCTGGGGCCCCCCAGTACAGGAAGGACATGGAGCTCTTGTAGTGGGTCCAGAGGAGGGCCACTAAGATGATCAGAGGGCTAGAGCAACTATTCTACGAGGAAAGGTTGAGGGAACTGGGATTGTTTAGCTTGGAGAAGAGAAGGCTCCAGGGAGACCTCATTGATGCCTTCCACTACTTGAAAGGAGTATATAAACAGGAGGGGGAATGTCTGTTTATGAGGGTGGATAGTGATAGGACAAGGAGGGTGGGGGGTGGTCTTAAACTGAGACAGGGTGAGGTTTAGGTTAGATACTGGGAGGAATTTTTTCATACAGAGTGGTGACACACTGCAACAGGTTGCCTAAGGAGGTTGTGGGTGCCCCATCCCTGGATGCATTCTCCAGCCAGGCTGGATGTGGCTCTGGGCAGCCTGGTCTAGTGCTTGGTGACCCTACACATAGCAGGGGGATTGAAACTTGATGATCATTGTAGTCCTTTCCAACCCAGGCCATTCTATGAATCTATGAAAGAACTATTCACTTACTCATACACAACTAAAAATGCTTAGTTTAAAAATATATATGAAAAAATTTCATAGAATCATAGAATTAGAGGGAACCTTTGAAGGTAATCTATTTCAACTCCTTGGCAATGAACAGGGACGTACACAGCTAAATCGGGTTGCTCAGGGCTTGATCCATCCTCATGTTGAAAGTCTTCAGCTGATGCCCCATCTCTGTTCCAGTGCTTCACCACCCTCACTGTAAAAGACTTTTTCCTTATATACAACCTAAATCTACCTAAAGCTTGAAACAATTTCTTCTTGTTCTATCACCACAGACCCTGCTACAGAGTCTGTCCTCTTCTTCCCTGTAGCTCCCCTTTAAATATTTAAAGGTTGCTCTCAGATCACCTCAGAACCTTCTCCACTCTGAAGAACCCCAACTCTCTCTGCACCTTGCACTTGGCTTGTTGAACCCCATGAGGTTCTCCTGGGCCCACTGCTCAAGACTGTCTAGTTCTCTCCGGGTGGCTTCCCATCCCTCAGGTGTGTCAGCTACACCTCACAGCTTGGTGTCATTCACAAACTTGTTTAGGGTGCACTTGATCCTACTGTAAATGTCACTGATAAAGATGTTAAAGAGCACTGGTCCTAGCACCAACTTGTCATTGATATCCATCCAGACTTCAATTCATTGATCATCACTCTCTGGGTACAATCTTGCAACCATTTCCTCTTCCTCTGAACAGCCTCGCCATCAAATCCTTATCTTTCCAAGTTGGAGTGAAGGATATTGTGAGATGTCATGTCAAAGGCCCTACTGAATTCCAGATAAATGACATCAGTGGCTCTTCACTTGTCCATTGATAACATCATAAAAGGCCACAAGTTTGGTCAAAGAGTATTTGCCCTTGGTGAAGCCATACTGGTTCTCCTGTATCACCTCCCTATCTTTCATGTGCCTTAGCATAGCTTACAGGAAGATCTGCTCCATGATATTTCCAGGCACAGAGGTGAGACTGATAGGATGGTAATTCCTGGGATCATCTTTTTTACCCTCCTTAAAAATGGGTGTGATGTTGCCTTTTTTCCCAGTCACCAAGGACTTCAACTGATTGTCACAACTTTTCAAATATCATCGGGAGTGGCTTGGTGACTACATCAGCTAATTCCCTTAGGACTTTGGGTGCATCTTTGGATTCATGAGCTTGTGGTTTGGGTTCCTCAGGTGATCACAAACATGATCTTCGCTTAGAGTGGAAGGGACATTGTTTCACCAATCCCCTCCTACCAAGCCAAACATTTGGGAACTGTGTTTTATTAGAAATATCTGTCAAATAGGATAAACCCTAACTCAAACAGCCTCAACTATGCTTAGCTCATACAGAAAACCCTCAGGATTTATCCTGTTTTCTGTAAATGTCATACATTTGTCAATACAAAATTCTGCTGGATACTGAAAACAGAGGATGTGGAAATGCTATGAAACTGAATTTAAAATAAATAATGCAAGGACTACCACCAAATGTTCTCTTCACTATTGTACACAACTAAGTGAATCCCACTGGAATTTTTGTGTTTAGATGAAGCTGCTGCCCCCAGTGCCTTAAGTTTTAGGAATGTGAGATGGGAATTTATCTACATCTTGCCATAGCTCACATGATCTTACTGAAATGCAAAATTCAATCACAGAAGTGGACCACATTGGAAGAGAAAATATCAAATAACTTAAGACCAAATAGTCTTTAAGAGCAAGCAAAGCTGAGAAAATGATAAATGAGGAACAGGTAAGTAATGAATAAGATGTTCTTCTTAAAGTCTGAGAAGTTTAAAACAAGTGTCTCTTTCAGGACTATTAGGAACAAGGTTTAAGCAAACTGGAAAGAGAAAGTGACATTGTTCTGCCTGCTTTATTTCCAGTGACTAGAAAGTAAACAAAAAGCACAGAAGGAGAATGCCAAGGCTAGTTCAAAACACATTTAGCTTTAAGTTACTAGTAGCACCTGGCATCTGCCAGAAGTTTTACTGCCACATATGTTTCTCTGATAAAGAGAAGTTTATTTTCATCATTTTTTTTTACATGCTTCAAAACTCTGGATCTGTTTGCATCATTGCCTTGTAGGTTAGTCTGACACTTTGCACATCTTTGCCTTTCTCACAAGCCAGAGTGATGTATCCTGCATTAGCATTGAAAAAAAAGGAAATCACTCCAGAAATACACAGCAGACATGAATAAGCAAGCATTCATCTACAATACAATCAGCAATTCCATAGGAGCTATTTATTTTAGAAGGGTGTGTAGCTGCCACTGGGCTTTTGCTCCAGCACTAAAACCTGGTACTCAAATCTTTAATGTTCAGATGATTTTCTTTCTCCTTTGAGCCATAGAAGTGACTTTTGCTGTGTGCTTTATCTGCTTCAGCAAACAGCAAGTGCTGTTTAGTATATTTCAGCAACTGAGCAGGAAATTTTTCAGATCACGCAGTGACAACACAAAGCATTCACCTCTCCTGCATGTTAGCAACACGGACAAGTAGAGGAGCAGATTGGCTGGGTCACAGGTAGGCAACCTCATCTCCTCCAATAAAATCGCCCTTCCTAGGCTGGGTCTCTGGAATCCTAACACTGCTGTTAGGCCAAGAACAGAGATCCTCATGCCTGTGGTATTTGCTCAGAGGGCATGACCACTTTGGGCAAGTCTTTCACGTGAGTCAGCTTTAGTTGATCCATGGGAAAATTCTTTTGTGTTGTCAGGCAGGGTTGCTCACAGTTTCAAAGGATAATCTGACTGAAAGGAAAATGCATCTAAATTTTAGCATATTTGAGTCAGCTCTTCTGTTAAACCTGATGCAAAGGAAAAGATGCACAGTTTTCTTCACTAGCCCATTTGCATAAGGAGAACCCTCAATAAGAAACCTGTGCTCTCTGGAATATGCCACTTTCTCACTGGATTCTACATCATCTCTGATTACATAAAGCATCACATGCAGATATACAGTCAATATAGATAAAGAAGAAAAGTGTAAGTTCAGGCCATGACACTAGAGAAAGGAAATTAAAGAGCCAATCTGCAAACAATTATTTGTCTACCCTGTGTACCATCAGGTTCTCTAGTCACAAAAGAAGATGCAGAACAGTGTAGTATCATCCCACTCCTCTTCCACTTTCCTGCATGAGTAGTATCCAGAAGCCTCCTCATCTTCCATCACTATACAAGGCCTGTTCATTCAGGACAGAGGTCCTGGAGGCCTTTGTGTCCTTTTATTGCCTAGTCAATGGCTCAACAGTCTGGTCTCCATCAGTTGAATTCCCTGTTAGAACACATGAGGACTAATAATACGTACAGCATGAGTAAGAATGGCAGAATGCAGGTTTATCTTCTTACACAGCTGGCAGCATCTTACCCATCCTTGTAGTCCCAGGCACTGTTGCTATATAGATAAATGAGCATAATGTACTACAGCAAATACCTATTGGGTGTTCTGAGCCACTCTGCACTGTACCTGCAGCCAGATTGAATTCTCTCCTACTGTAGTTACTGGATCCCTAAGAAAGCCCAGTTTGTTTTCCATTATGTCTCACCTAAAAATCAGGAAAGGAAAATACAATGTATTATAGTCACTCAGCCATCTGTCATGTCAAGAAATAAGTTGCTAATCACACTCATTTCCCCTCCCTCCCACCCAGTGTAAACTGTCATTTCTTTTTTTATGAAGATAACCTTGCAAAAATGCGTTCAGACCCTCTCCTGCTGAAAGTTTGTCTGGATGAGCTTTCCTACAGAAATCAAATTAGTCGCAGCTCCTCTTATCCTCTCTCATAGCAGGCCCTGTCTCTTCAGAATATCAAAAGACAAAGATTCACATTCTTAATTACAACTAAGATTCCTAAACCTCACAAAGTGAAGGTTTTTCAGAAATCTGGATTCTGAGAAGATGCATAGCTCTGTAATAAGCCTCAGCTATAGCAGTGGTTTCAGGCTGATATGGAAGAAGTTAGCATGGTGCAGCAAGTTCTTGGACTACACTTAGCATTAAGCAAAACTGTGTTCTTTTAAACTTTCTCCACAGCAACTGCAACATTTCACCTCATGTTTAAAAGGGAGTTCTTAAAAGTTATGATAAGTCAACCTGATGTGATAAGTCAAATGTAAACTGAACCCTCTGGGAAGATTTCCAATGGCTTGCAAATGCAGAGAGTGTGAAAAACCCACTAGATGTCCCTCTGCCCCTTTATGCACTCTTAGCATGACTTGTTGCAGCTCCATTCAGGTACTGGACCTGTAAAATGGGATCAGTAGGTACTTCCTTGTTGCATTTATCTTATAGAAGGGGCAACATGTAAATGCCTGGGAGATGCTCAGTTACTACAGTAGCGGAAATTCATGAGGAGCTCATGTACCTGCCTGATATCCAATGCCTACATTTGCAAATATATACAGTTTAACAGATTCTGCCATACTTGTTTCTAAGAAGAGTGCTACTGCAGTTTCTCGTCTCATGCCAACAGTACTATTTTCAAAGTAAGAGGAACAGTTTCTGCTCCTAAGCTGTTGAACAAGATGTCTTGATGAACACTAAATTCCATTCTTATGATGAAATATATTATTTGATAGCTAGACCTTTTGGAGAAACATTCTTATAAGGACTTCAGTGTTGAATGAGGTTTTCATTGTTTAACAAAGGCTTTAGGAAAATCCATTTGAAATTCTAGGCTGTTAATGAAAAAATTCGTTGTGGTTACGGTTTTCATACTTGCTGTTACCACAAATGTTAGTAAAGACTGTGTGCGTATAAATATTGCTTGCAATAGCATGAAGAACATAAAAAGTAAATACAATGAGAAATTTAGGGAATAACATTCTTCAACACAAAACACTAGAAAATCATTAGTGTCATATATAGAAAAGTTTTCAGATAGGCTCTCTAAATTTCTGACCTTAGATAACTCCTATACAAGGTCTCACACACACAGACCTCTCCAGCCACAGAAGCCACAAAGTCAATCAAGCTACAGTTTTGATACCATTGCCTATCCAGTCAGACTTTAGAAAATGAATGAGTCAGTCCCAGGGCATGTAAAACCCAACAAAATTTCTGACAGTTAGATTCCTAGCCATGCTACCAGATCAGTATTTTGGATAATATCAGATGAAAGAGGTACAACATTCACCTTTAGAAACATTAACAATAATGACAAAACAGCTGACTTTGATATTATCCCAGAGTCAGGATCAAAGTAATGTTGACTATAGTCACAAATTAATTTTCAAAGGATCAGGGACAATAAATAAATAAATAAATCCATGTTTGCTGAACCAAATATAGCTATGTGAGATAGGGTCCAGTGCTCAAGTTTGGGCCCGTCGTAAAGAGCCCAGCACCTTGGAGATGTTCACCTTCAGTTTTCAAGACAGGGATTAGTTTTCTGAGATAGTGGGATTACTTTTACAGAAGCTGTGGGGTTTCTTGGAAGAAAAAAAAGTCACCTGCCCTCCAGCAATCAGAATCTTTTCAAGACATTTTCACTACAGCTCTGTCTAAAGGCCCTGCTGAAAGCAAGTTCTAAGCCTCCCCAACCTCTCAGAAAAACAGAAGGGACAGAATGAATGGGCATAGAAGTTCCCATTGCAGTCTCTCTGCTGAAGAATTGTAGCCAAAGAACTGAGGTCTGCTTAGTTTTTAGCATAGCATTCTCATCCTTAAAATTCCAATGAAGCAGCTATATCAAGATATTTTCATTGCAGAATGCTTACAGATCACTGAGCCTCTGCAAGGTACCCAACTTCATAAATACATGTCTTGGAATAGTTGAAAGCAGTGGCCTGTTCACCTGAGTATAAGCATACATAGCAAAAGAATCCACCTCAGCAAGCTTCTAACACTAAAAAGGAGCTTTCCAAAAGTATGAAGATTTTTTCTTTCCCCCTTCCTTTTCACTTAGATTGCATCTTGTACTTTTCTAGTAATGACTATGAGTCAAATTCTCTAAAACTGCTAGGAAGGCAATTCACATGCTATTTACAGGATAACCAGAAATCAGAATTAGCAAATATCTGAAGAGTAAGCTCATTCTCAAGATTCTTCTGGACTAGCTTTGTACACTGGAAGCAACAGAAGTGTTATAGCAGGACACTATCATGTTAATAAGCATCATACAAATATTATATGTCCAGGCCAATGTATTGCTTTAAACTGAAATATTTTAATAAAATTTGTGCTACAATCCAAGAAATAGAAATAAGGGAGCTCCTTATCAACAAAGTTATCTCATGTTCTGAGAGAGTCCTTCAAAGTTGTTTGCCTATGGATCACATATGTATATGGGCAGAAAACAAGATGCTTACTCAGATTATGTTTAGGGAGTCCTTTTCTGGAACATGAGACATAAAGACTTGATTTCCTCTCCTTTTCTTTTCTCCAGATAGGCCTACTTTATCTAGATGAATATATAATTACAGGGCTATCAGAAACAAAGATGACACATTTCAGAAAGTTCAGTCCATTGGGCTTCTGCTACATTCCAACTCTTCTGAGGATCCCTTCCTGTCTGGGCTCAGAAGTTAGGTAAATGGGGCTGAGAAGCCCACCCCACAAAAGAAAAACAAGCATATTGATGACTTCAGGACATGGGATGCTGCTGCCTGCCACCCCAGAAAAAAAGTCAGTGCCAATGTACCTGCAAAGCTAAGGTGTAGTTCAAATGAGTATTTCAGTGTCTGGGGTGCACAGAATGAAGACCAAGCAAATACATTTTATGGTTTGGTACCAGTGTGACTACCTCCCTCTACTCACGAGGCCCCATCTAGAGTAATGCATCCAGGTCTGGCGCCCCTCAGCAGAAGCAAGGCATGAAGCCATTGGAGCAGGACAAAAAGGGGTCCATGAAGATGATCAGAGGCATGGGGCACCTCTTCTATGAAGTCAGACTGATGAAGCTTGGTTTGTTCAGTCTGCAGAAGGAATGGTTCCAGGGAGATGTCATTGAGGCCTTCCAGTACTTAACAGGAGATTATAAACAGGACACAGAATGACATTTTATACAGTCTGATATTGATAGGACAAGCAGGAATGGCTTCAAACTAATAGAGGGTAGATTTAAATGAGATATTAGGAAGCAATTATTTACTCAGAAGCATCGGAACATGTTGCCCAGAGCAGTTCTAGATGCTTCATCCCTGAAGGAGCTCAAGAGCAGTTTGGATGGAACTTTGGACTACCTAATCTAGTGGTTGGCAACTTTGCCCATGGCAGGGGGTTTGGAACTCTTAAAGTGTCTTCCAAACCACGCCATTCTATGATTCAATGATTCCATTATTCTATGATTTTTCTTTTTCCAGCGTTTCGATTTGCAAACCAGTATCTATAGTTTGTTCCAGTTTACTTTCAGGTGCAAGAGTGAATACCACACAATATTTTTTTTTGTAAACTCTAAACAAAAATAATTATTTCCTTTAATCTGAAAATACAAGAGAAACTTAAATTCACAAGAACTTTTTGATAAGTAGATATTTGGTGATTCATCAACACTTAAGGTTCTAATGTCAAAGCTAAACCAATTGGAAATGGGTTATGAACTAAAATAGTATGAAAAACTTAGGAGACAGAACTTAGTGGGATTTCCTCAAAAGCAGCAACAGGATTTCCGTTTGTTTTGGTGTGTTTAGTCCTAATTTTCCTAATTATGTTCAATGAAGAGATTTTTTTACTACCTCTGGAGTTAAGAACAAACATCTGTTCTTATGCTTACTAGAGACAATAGAAAAAATTCTTTTTTATAATTTCAGTATATGCTTAAGAGCAGAGACAAAATCTATTCATTTATATATCAATTTAAGTTTCATCATTCAGCCAGGAAAATGCTGTAAGACCAAGTCTGTTATGTAGAGCACATTTTATTTTTAGAACACGGAGCTAACAGTAAGTTGAAAGATTTATTTCCTAACAGAAAAGATACAGCAAATGTTTTTAGAGACTCCTGGAATTAGATCAAGTTTCAAACTGGAGGTAAAATAAAATGGCTCATATCATTAAAAAAGGAGGGAAAGAAAAAAAGAAGAAGATGTGTAATCAGATAGACTAGTAGTAACAGCATTTATTGTCTCTGTTAGTTATTGACCCACGCATGGATCAACTTGCACTCATGAAACAGGACTGATTTACATCAACTTGAGAGACAGACTGACCTCTGTATTTTCAGGAAAAATGTGGCAATTTCCTAGCAGTACATTATTCCCTTTTTCCAGGGCATCAGTTTGAATACTGCATTCCCCTCACATTTGGCCTTCACAGTGATCAATATGGTGATTATTTTATGTAAAAAAAACCCCAAACATTTCTACTACAGGATAAATTCTAAGCAAATACTGCAGAGTAGTTCCATGAACCAGCTGCAATGCACATTTGTTATTTGTTTTAGAAACCTAAGTATGGAATTTACATTCCTCAGGCAATGGGAACAGTAGCTCTGACGTCATTTTTCCTGTAAAACAGCTTGAAGTCCAAGCATTTGCAGCAAAATTTCTCTATTGACCATTGGGCATGTGTATGGGTCATTACACTCAGAGATAAATCTTAGATGAATCTGTGAGAATTTCCAGAGCTAGTTAGAAAACAAGAAATCAATTCCACAGCAATTTCTGGAATTTTGAAAACCACTTTAAAGAAAATGGAAAATTGAAAACTTCATACATTCTAGGAAGAAGTTTTAAAACACTCAGAACTACTACTGAAGCTTTGATATTGTTTTCACAAATTTTAAATATACACATTTTAATTCTTGCATATAACATGTCCTGCAAAAGATAGTTGAACATTTTCTGATGTGCTCAGAGATGTGCCTTTCCTTTTGAAACGTAAGGCATGATAGAGCAAAGTACACAGCTACATTAGATTTTTCTCAGTGCTGACATAGAATGCCATTTTTGTTGACTTCTAATACAAAGCTAATACCATCAAGAACAACTTCTGTAAAAATCAGTGAAATTGCATTTTCCAATCAAATCTGAAAATCAGCAAAAATGTATGAGTGCCATTTTCAGGTGCATCCATTAAGTAGTTTGTTTTACCTCAGTTATTACTGAACATAAAAACAATGTTCTCTGAACCACAATCTTGAATGTGTTTTCTTAATCCGAATTAATGGTCTCAAAGTTCTCTAGAGTTCAGAACACAAGAAAATGAACAGCTAGAGAAAATATTTTTACAGTATTATATATTTTTACATTACTCCCTATTAGGATAGGGAGTAGGGCTGCTTGGATTCTGTCCATATTGCTTTGTTGTGAAGTTCTGATCAGTTTTGATTTTCTCTTGTTTTGTTAGTGTCGGACACCTTAGTTTGAGGAGAGGGAGAGGAGGGAGAGGGGGATGGGGAAGGGAAGTCACCTATGAATCATAGAGTCATAGAATATCCCAATATGAATTGGACACAGAGTGATCATCAAGTGGCTCTACATAGGACCACTTAAAAATGCAAGCCCTATGTCTGAGAGCATTGGCCAAACACTCCTTGAATTTCACAATTGTTTGTGCCCTGATCACTACCCTAGAGAGCCTGTTCTAGAGCCTTTTGTTTTATTGCTGTTGTAGCGAAGATGTATTTCAAGCAAGATTTCATGTTCTGAAAGTCAATTTATTAGTACTTAGAGAAAACTCTATGAATTTTATGGAGACCTGCTCCTCTGCACATTTTTCTGTAGCTTGATATAAGATAGCTATAACAGAACCAAACCAAATCAAACCAAACAAAAACAACATCAAAGTGCTATACAAGCACTTGTTTTCTTGTATTGTTGGCCACTTCCTGACAACTTGAGCACTTTTCCTCTCTAACATCTCTCTCCTACTAAATTTTTCATCTTTATCATTATTATCTAATATTAATGTGTATTTTTAAATGTTAAAAGAATGAAAGAGAAAAAGATTTTTTTATAGGCAATGGAGTGTCTGAATGAAAGCCGCTCACTCAGCCCAATCTGACTGAGAGAGCATGTTTCTTTAAGGCTGGTTATGTGTTCATGTAACAGGGCAAGCGCATACATGAAACAAGTTTTTCCTAAAGCTTTAAGTCTGCAGGGGAATTTTCTAATGATCATTTTTAGTTAATAGGCACAAGTTGTTAGCCTGAGCTGGGAAAGCCTTTTTGTGTGTGTGCCAATTTTACCTCTTCTTTTTTTTTCTTTTTTGTGATGGATTTGGTTCCCACAGCTAATGCTCCTAATTATAAGACTGGGCAAGCAATTGCCGGCGTAATGATATGGAGTGTGTTGGCCCTGACAATGAACACAGGGAGAGGCTGGATGGCCTGAACAACAAGTCAAGGGCTCTATTCATCCCAAATGATCTTTTGTCTTTTTTGCCACCTAATCCCACTGAGGGCTGCACCTTGGTATGGGAGACGTGTCCAGAAGAGGTACAACTGCATCACACAATGCTCTTTAAGCTCCTGTCATGGGGCTTTTTGCTAAGTGGGGGTCAAAATTGAGACACTATCAAGAGTTAAGCCCTTGCCTCTATATTTTAATCACTGTTTCCTAACACACACTCACACCAACTGGGAAAATATCCTTCAAAACTTATTAAAACTTACTAGGCAGGTTACAAGGAGCTTGCTCAGCTCCAGTGGAAATAGGGCTTTCCCTCTTAGCAGCAAGAATTTTCCCTCCAGTGATTTTCCCTCCTCTTCCTCTCTTTTTCCAGTCTGAGTTAATAAATACCTAATAACTTACTCCATGATCTCTGTGAGCAACAGCTCCCAATAAGCCAGTGAGCATGCTCATAGGAGAACTGGGTTAAAGTACTTCTCTCCTAAACCTCTGGTGAGAGGTGCTTTTCTGCACTCTGCATACAGTCCATCTCATGGATCAGGCCAAAGCTGTTCCCCAGTGACATAGTCACTGATGATCCAATCACCAAGCCTCCTAACTCCCATTGTGTATGTAGGGCTAGTAGCATATGAAAGCTTAGCTGTGTGCTAGAATATGTGGTTAGAATTTTTTTATTTTTATTTTTAACAGCAGAATAGAGAGAACAGTTAAGGGCTATGATAAGAGAGATGCGATGACAACCACAGTTACTGGGCACTATATTATAAGGGCTGTTTCAAAAGTAATGTGTCCTATTTTAATATGTTGGCCCATGACTCCAGAGGCAGTAGTACCGCAGTAAAGATTGAATCTTCCCAAAAATATTCTGTTACACTTTGTTGTAGTGCAACAGATGGCAGCAGAGGGGCAGTCTGATAAAACAGCATCTGACATGAAAGTGCAGATGAAGCAAAGGTGTGTAATTGAATTCATCCATGTAAAAAAATGGCTCACGTCGACATTCATCAATGCTTGCTGAACACTGATGGAGACCAAACAGCGAATGTGAGCAGAACGTGGCAGTGAATGGTGCATTTCAGCAGTGGTGACAAAAACAGTCACCTCCACTGGTACTGATTTTGATGAGCATGGCATACAGGCTCTTGTTCATCACTGGTGAAAATGCATAGCTAATGATGGTGACTGTTGAAAAACAGAGTTTCATAGCTGAGAATTTATTCTAACAGATAATGTTATTGTGCTCTTTGTATCTATTGTATTTCAAGAACATTTCTATCTTTAGGCTTTCAGAAACCTTACCTGACGTCTATCTGTGTCCTTAGGCACCTATATGCCTTTGAAAATTTGGCCTTTAGCTCCTAATCTTTATAAAATCATTTCCTCTGGAATAGGTGACTCAATTTTGAAGAATGAGGTGATTTCTTTTAAATCCTGTACAAATAAGCTGTGTAGATAAATCACCACATGACCATTGATTCCAAACAGATATTTAGTCAAAGTAACTTGTAACAATATCATCTTTAATCAGTCTGCCTATGTTAATGCCTGGCAAAAGAGTTTAAATGCTGATGCAGAAGGAGTTTAAATACAATTTTTAATTCACGACTTTACAAAAATAAGGTACTTCTATCAGAATTGAGGAGTACTAAAAAGTGGTTTCCTAAAAACTCATTTCTTTATGGTTTGCTCAACTGCAGAAATGAACAATTAGATATTTTAAATAATAAAGAACTGGTCATGAAGAAAAAACGGACACAACCTCTTAACTAGCTGAGGCAAGGAAAAAAGTCCTTCAGAAGTCATGCAGTGTTACCTATTATGAAGTATGCTACCAAGTCCTCCCAGAGATAATAAACTGACAGATACTTTTGATACAATGTGATAATCCCCAGGCAGATGGTTTTCTAGCTGTTAAGGAATACCTAGGGTATTGTCTGCTTGTTGAATTGCTACAGTTCTCCAAAGAGCTTAGATTTTGACATCCTGAGATATTTCCTCATGTTTTAAGTATCCTGCAGCTGAACGAACAGTTTAAAGTTTGCAGTGAGCTTTTAATCTCTCTTGGTGTTATGGGAAAAACAGCAGATAATCCATACACCAGGCATAAGAAATGTAATTTCATATTCACAAAGAGATCATTGTTACAACCACCTCAGAATTTGGTAATTATATTCTGTCAGAAATAAGTAATAAAATGGGAAGTCACTTCTTAACAATCATCAATGTACTGTGGACCTCATTATCACGCAAAGAGAGAAAGCAAATAAAGCATACCCTTTTTGTGTCTGTTCTATATCTAGTGCAGCACATGCTCCTTTCACATATCAGAGCAACAATGCTCTTCCTGCTCATCTCTGCTGTTAATAAGGAGGTATGGTAAAGTAAATGCAGACAAAAGGAGCGAGGAAGCACGTGGATCTCCTGAGGGTGATTGGCTGTGTTTGAAGATATATGTCTAAAGCATGAATACAATTCTCAGTATATGATGGGTCTAGGCTACATGTGTACTTGTCTCAGTAACTTAGGCTAGGCAATAAACTGGGGAGCTTTGCAAACAAGCAAGGTAGGATGATGAGTTGAATTCATCATAACAATGCTGAAACTTCCCTAGAGCACGTTTCACATTGTGGACCACATGTGCTGACTTTGATTACCGCGTACACAACATATCCTATGGATTCTTATGGGATGCTCTAATTGATCTACAAGTTAATTGATTTACAAAACAGACAAGACAATACAAAGTGTATGGTTATGTGATTGTTTGTGTTAATATTTTCAAAACAGAAGAGAACCTGTAGCAGTGATAAAGAATGGCTAATTTGAAAAATGATTTAGTGGACATAGAAGCAGTGGTAACCATTAAGATGAAGATTCTATCTTTTTCTGTTTAGCAGGCTGTTTTACATCACTAGTCCCATTTTCCACAATTTCCAACTGACTTGTTATATTCACATAGTCAACAGTCAAAGCTGGCCATCTATTGCATTTGACATTACTTCTCTGTAGTAACTATATAATTGGGAATATAAATTGCAAAATTCATGTAAGGACTTTTGTATAAATATTTGTATTAAGAAAGGAGAGAATCTTTGATTCACAATGAAACTGTAGAGTTCTTCAAATTAGTAAACACTTCCCAAGCCAAAAATCATACATCTTTGGGGGGTGCAGGGGGGAAGTATTTCTGAATCGGTTGTTTTCATATTTCGCTAGTTCTAGCTCACAGGTACAAAAAGGGGAGAAGATGCATATGTATCAACAAGTTAATTTTGACAAGGGGGGAAATACAGAAAATGTTGAAATACAATCAA
Organism: Phasianus colchicus; assembly: GCF_987193195.1. Taxonomy (NCBI): domain Eukaryota; kingdom Metazoa; phylum Chordata; class Aves; order Galliformes; family Phasianidae; genus Phasianus; species Phasianus colchicus. Next base: position 74,828,731 of record NC_143436.1, on the reverse strand, counting down.
TATAATAAACTATATCTTGAGATTTTCATCACCTATCTTTGTCTCCCACACAGCTACTCGTTCCTCTGGTTTGTCCAGTGCATCTTAAAGCTCATAAGCTCTGTAAAACATCATGTACCGGATGTGTAGAGCAGACCCTGACCTAGTAAGCTCCCTTGTCATTGCTGCAGTACAAACATTATTAATAATAGCAAAACAAAACAAATCAAAAACACAAAATTTACATTCATCTTTATTAACGTTCATTGCCAAAGATTTCTAACAGTCATGAGTTACAGAAAAAAATCTTCCATCTAATTTCAGTGTTCACAGATGAGTAACTGCTAGAGAGTAATAATATCCATTACTAAATGAGGATGAGGAAGAGGAAAGTTATTACTGAGTTAAAATGAGTAACAATGAACTCCATTTTTAAATAAAGCACTAACTACACAGATGATCACTGGTCTTTCCTGGACTTGTACCATGACAGAAGTTCTTGGGCCTACATCTTGAGGCAGATCCCTCACAGTCATCAGTCATACCTTCCACACTGATTAAGTGGCTGCTGAAAGCTTTTTTGAACTAACTGAATCCCAGGAGGTCTCCCAGAGAAGACCTCATCTGAAAGAAGACCTCACTTACACCGTAAGTTTCATGGTTGTCTGGAGTCCACACAAGCCAGGCCTGAACAGTGCTAAAGTGGATTCGCAGTTCCTCAGCCACAAACACATCTTACAGCTTTCAGCACTACAGGCACCCTACCTTTTGAAATAGCTGCAACATCAACAATTCTGTCTGTCTTTCCAGCAAATCATAAGGCTTCTCAAAAAAGCACTCCTCCTTGTTTGCTTCTCTGATCCTATGACAGGAAAAGGTTTTCACTTTATTTATTTTGTGTCTTTATGCACATTGGCTCTGTGCTTCCTTGTCTACCAGCAAGTAAATTTTTCTTCCATGTTAGCTGCTGCAGCATTTATTCTTACTTTGTGGTATTTTTTAAACTATTATTTACCAATTTAGCCAAATTGACTTCCTCAACGTGGTTGCACCATGCTTCTGGTCACTTAAACACAGTGGTCACAAGCAGAGCTACAGTCCAAAGCTCTTGAAACAACTCTTAGTCAGGCTTGTGAATAATAGGGGAAGGGTTAGCATTGCTGTGCGCCCCCTACACTTATTGTGTGATGTAATGGATTTTCAGACTGGGAGGTTTCATTATGAGCATCTAAGACTAGAGCATCCAGGCAGTAACGTTTGCATGAAGGCAATAAATTCTGGCTGAGTTGGATCAATTCATTTAAAGTAATCCAGGGAGACAATGAAGATCCTTTCAGCCCTTACCTGAGAAGTTCTGCCAAAAGACTCTTTGCTCCTCCATGTTAAAAATGTGCATCTTATTTCGGATGTGATATGTTTGGGGAGCTTTAAAATAACTGGATTTATTAATTTTCTTAAATGACCCTCTCCTGCTGTAGTTAGACACCTCATGAAAGTGTTCTCAATCATAGCCAAATGACGACTTCACCTGAAGTGCAGCAGCTTTTGCATTCCAAGCCCCCTGATCATGGGCTGGCACATCCCATCCCAATACCGAAAGTATTTCATGTGAAGCATCTTCTGCCAAGGCTTTTCCCTACCCACCAGATACCTCCAGCTCCAGCAGCAGACTGAATAGTACCACATTCCAGACACTTCACAGGGAAAAGATGCATGTGCATGTCCACATGTGTATTCATGGCATCTGCTGGTTAAATGTTTTCCTTTCCCAGAGGATATATTTGACAGCAAGATCAAGGGGGGAGCATGGAAAACAAACTTACTTCCCCTCCACACACCTCCTTTGCTATTGTAAAATAAGCTGCACTAAGTCTTTTTGAAAGCAATTTGTTATCTTAGCTGCTGTAATATAAACCACACTCTCCTTGAAGTATCTCTGCTACAGCAGAAGGGAAGCAAGGAACATCACATACTATAGTATTCACAGGGAATAACTTCTTGGTAAATTCAGAGATTTTTTGATGTTTTTGTTAATGTAATATCATAAGCTTTCTTCAGTAGTTCTGCAAAATCCACTAGTTAGATTTGTGCAAAATCTTATAGAGGCTATCTCTCATCATTAGCAGTATCTGCCTTGCCTTTTTTTTCAGTCATTAAGGACTACAGGGGGAAGTAAAATGGTTGATGGTTATGAAGGGTGTGGGTGAATGACAAAATCAGAGTGGTTTTGTATGAGTGTTGCTTGTTTTAATGTTAAGGCTGCTTGAGGTGCCAAACTGCATCCCATGCAAGCCAGCTCATGTGTTCATGCTGCAGAGGAAGCATTCTTGTAATTTTGACACCCTGGAGTATGAGCACCTGTGTGTTACGTAGTCTGCCAGACTTTCAGCTAGTACTTGCTATGTTTACCTGAGGGAGTTTTTCCTCTTCTCACAGTCTTCAGCCTTTGAAGGTAAGAGATGCAACCCTGTGGGGAGGCTCACTGAGCTGTTCAGGCTGTCTGTGAGGCAGAGAACTCCACACTCATGCTTCCCAACCCACTTCATTATTTTTTTCCCCTTTTTCAGTTTCCTCCTCTGTGGATATGAAAATACTGGAACAGAAGGAGAAAAGTGGAGGTATCAGGCTGCGGAAGGTATTGGTTCCCCTTCCTGCAGCTTATTTGCCACTACAAGCTGCAGTGAAAAGCCTCCAGCTGCCCCAAAAGCCTCTGGCCCTCTTCCAGGCAGGTAAGATTATCAGGCACACCACTGCTGAAGTCCTGCCATCAGGTAAAGCCTAAAGGCATAGCAATTCAAAACCCACATGAACATTTTCCTTTACAACCTTTTCTGGGGAGCCTGTGTTTGCAGGGGAATTGGACCAGATAATCTCCAGAGATCTCTTCCAAACCCGTATTATTCTGTGATTCTGGGAATGGAGAAGGAGAAGGTCATGGAATCCTGCTTGTAAATAGTCTTCTCTTTGATTTTCATATCCTACCTGCACTGTTTGCATCTCCAAGTTACTGAGCACTTTCAGACCTTGCAACAGCGTAACAATAAGCAGCAGCATGGTCTGGAGACCAGCAGGTACCAGACTCATTGGTTCAGTGTCTTTAATACAGCATTTTTCACCAATCTCAAGCAGGCTCAATCCTTACTTACCCAAAGCACTAACTGGAGGAGAAGAAACACACTGGGAGAGTACCCATTAATCAAGTGCATTGCTAGGTGCCCTTTAAAAGTCAAGTCCTATAACTGACAAGGTTCCTTCTCTTGAGAGCAGATTTGTGACCCTTTCAAACTCCTTCAAAAGAGGCAATAAATGATGAATGCTTTCAAAGCTACCTAAGTAACTCAGGAGCCTATACCCTATTGTTTTTCATGCTAAGCAAATCTGAGGTTTTTAAAAACTTGGACCAAAATCTAATTCTCAAAATTATTAGGGTGGTTATAGCCCACTAAGTCCAATTGTGAACTGAATTTTTTCTCATAAGTCACTTGCTTTGGAACTGCTAGCCTTGATGTTGCAGACACAGCATAGCAGCATTCATCCCCAGTTGTTGGGTTTTTTTTTTTTAGATTATTCATTGACAGGATGCAGGGTTCAAACAACACCAGTCACCAGAGCCTGGCAAATTAAAGTACCCCAGCTGAGCTAAGGTAGCTGGTTATATGTGTGTGCTTAATCCCTGTCCAGCACGCGCTGAATAGTGTTTAACTTCTATGGCTTTCATCTGAGGTTTAATGTAACCTAGTTTACCTCATGTTTGCCCCAGGCTGAGAGCATGCACTCAGTTGCCAGCATTCAGGGACAAGTATTAAATTATGAAGTGGAGATGGCTGTCATGCACTCCATTCTTTCCAAACCCTCACAGTAGCCCCTCACAGTAGCACAGTGCCCACATCCCATCATCTGCTGGTCCCTTTGTTTCCAGGCTCAGCCAACACACCATGTGTTGGGGTAAAAATGAGAATGAATGTTTTTTTCAGCTCCCCAAATCAGGGAAAATTTTTCTTCATTATATGTGGTAATGCTTTTTTTTTTTTTCCCTTCCAGCAACCCAAGTGTCATAGTATTATGATTTTTTTTTTATCAGTATTCCACATCGTATACATATAACATGAGCACTGGGAGTTAAAGAGCTAATACTCTAGTTCCATGGATTGTCAATAGTTCCGGCTATACCTGTCTCAGAAGAACTACATATTCCCAGAGGACTTTTCACTGTTCTGTTTCTTGTTTTCAGAGGGAAAAATAAAACTTCGCAGGTCATGAGACATCCCTTTTTTTCTTTTCTGCTTGTCTCTCTAGTGTGTGCTCCCTAGACATCTCACCTTCAGCATTAGAGTAAGGCCTTCAGTTTTTGAACACAAGGTAAGGGGAGAAAAGACAAAAACTTTAAATGCTGGGGGAATGTACACTGTTGACACCAAGTAAGCTTAACAGGCCAAGTCCAAAGAGGGGAAAAAAAAGATGTGCTGTAAAGTAATCATCAAGGTGATATTGCTGGTCTTTATCGTGGTGGAAAGCAGCAGAAACTCCTCCAAAATTAGTGGGAATATAATGGGAGACCATATGCATAGAACAGAGTCAACAAAGTCATTATATGAGCATTTGCTGTTATTCTGTTACTTAGAATCATAGAACCATAGAATCACTCAGGTTGGATGAGACCATAAAGATCATCGAGTCCAGCCATGACCTAACCATACTACCCTAACTAACAACCCTCCACTAAATCATGTCCCTGAGCACCATATCCAAATGGTTTTTAAACACACCTAGGGATGGTGACTCAACCACCTCCCTGGGGAGCCTATTCTAGTACCTAACAACCCATTCTGTAAAGAAGTGTCTCCTGATATCCAACCTAAACTTACCCTGGTGCAATTTGAGGCCATTTCCCCTCATCCTATCACCAGCAAGAAGAGACCAACCTTGTTTTTCCTGTAAGTACCTTTCAGATATTGAAAAGAGCAATGTCTCCCCTCAGCCTCCTTTTCCCCAGACTGAACAGCCCCAGTTCCTTCAGTCTCTTCTCATGGGGCATATTCTCCAAGACCTTCACTAGTCTTGTTGCCCTTCTTTGGACCTGCTCCAAGGCACCTCAATGTCCTTTCTGTACTGAAGTGCCCAAAACTGAACACAGTACTTGAGGCAAGGCCTCACCAGTGCCAAGTACAGGGGCAGGATGACTTCCCTAGTCCTGCTCACCAAACCATTCCTGATACAAGCCAGGATGCCATTGGGCTTCTTGGCCACCTGGGCACACTGCTGGCTCATATTCAGCAGACTGTCCATCAGTACACCAAGGTCCCTTTTCCACCAGGCAGCTTTCCAGCCACTCCTCCCCAAGCCTGTAGGGTTGCCTGGGGTTGTTGTGACCAAAATGCAGGACCCGACACTTGGCCCTATTGAAACTCATGCAGTTTGCGTTGGCCCATCGATCCTGTCTATTCAGGTCCCTCGGTAGTGCCCTTCTCCCCTCAGGCAGATCAACACTCCCTCCCAACTTCGTGTCATCTGCAAACTTACTGAGGGGGCACTCAACCCCCTCATCAAGGTCATTAATAAAGATATTGAATAGAAGCAGCTCCAGTGCTGAGCCCTGGGGGTACCACTCGTGACTGGCAGCCAACTGGATTTAACTCCATTGATTATAACTCTTTGGGCCTGGCCATCCAGCCTGTGTTTTGCCGAGCGGAGCACACGCCCATCCAAACCACGGGCAGCCTGCTTCTCTATGAGAGTGCTGTGGGGGACAGTGTCAATGGCCTTACTGAACATTACTTACTTATTTAGATAAGTACAGAAAAAACTTCAGCTTTCATTGTTTCTGTGTGTAGTAAGACAGATGATGTGTGAGGGCTGCTCCAAAAATAATGCCTCATGTTTTATTATGTTGACCCACAATGTCAGAGGCATATATTGGTGTGGCAGTAGAGGTTGAACCTTCCCAGCAATATTTCATTACACTTTGTTGTCATGCAGCAGATGACAGAGGAGCAATCTGACAAATTGGCATCAGACATGGAAGTGCATATGAAGCAAAGATATGTAAGTGAATTACTCCATGTGGAAAAAATTGCATCCACTGATATTCATTGATGCTTCCTGAATGTTGATGAAGACCAAACAGTGGATGTGAGCAGAGGGAGGTGGTAGGTGGCTTGTTTCAGCAGTTTCAGCAGTTTTGGCGACAGTCAGTGGATCACCTCAGACTGTGCATAGGTTTACAAGGATAGTGTTCAGGTTCTTGTTAATCATTGTTTAAAATGTATAGCTAACAGTGGTGACAATGTTGAAAAATAGTGTTTTGTAGCTGAGAATTTGCTCTATTATATGGTGTTATTGTGCTATTTGTATCTGTTGTAGTTCCCATGGAAATAAATAGGAGGAATTGCTTTCAGCTATATAGTATAGTATATATAGTATATTTCTGAATAGTATAGTGTGTGTGTGTATATATATATATATATATATATATAGTATACTATATATACTATATATACTATATATAGTATGTTTCTGAATTTTGACATAAGTTTATTTCCAAATTTTTCAAGTCTCCATCAAAAGAAAAGCTGCTTCACAAAAGTGCTTTAACATGTGACATCTGCACAGTTCCATGAATAACAATGTGAAATGTGAAAAGCCATGTATAACTGCAGAGAAAAAAATCACAAAATGAAGAGCTTCTCAGCTGCTAAAACAAAACTTTTGCCTTAATGCTAATCCATCGTGCAGTAAATCAGAACAAGATGTAGCTGATGCTGGCTTGTATCTATGTCTCTGTCATTGGTGCCTCTGCAACAGTGAATGGTATATAAATTCCGCCTCATTTTCTGCATTAAAATAATATGATAATACTTTTAAGGTGTTTTTGTTTGTTTGTTTGTTTGTCTGTTTTTTGTTGAGCATGCCAGTACCTCAAACCCAAACATTTTTATGAAAATGTCAAAAATTTGAGAACAACATTGGGAACATTCTTAGATCCCAGGTAGCTTTTATGCCTGTGCTGCAGCAAAATAGACTTAAGAGCCACAGTGTGTAGAGCATATGGCACTGGCAGCACCAGTGCAGGATACAAACACTGAGGTTCTGTTGCTCATGTGTCAGTGTAGAAGTTGCAGCTCTTTTGGGCCTCCTGAGTGAGACTTCCTTCATGTTAGTGCTACTAATTCCTCTAGACTGTGTCTGTTGTGTTTAGAGAAGAATTAGGAAGGTATTGTTTTTATCTGTGCTAAAGGAAGGAACATCTTAAATCTGTGATTATGAAATGCTAGAAAACTTTTCCAACCAGTAACACTTAATGACATTTGCATGCTTTGTCTTCTCACATGATCTGCTCATAAGAATTAATGTAGAAATGATTACTGAAGAGTTTGAGAGTTTTCACATCCATTTTTATCAGAAAACTTGGCTTTACAGGAAGGCTAGAAATGAAAATCTTAAGTATATCATAGAATCATAGAATGGATTTGGTTGAAAAGAAACTTAAACATCACTGAGCTCCAACTCCCTGCTGTGAGCAGAGTTGCCAACCAGTAGGGTTGACTCAGGTCTCCGTCCCACCTGGCCTTGAGCACCTCCATACTACTGTTCTTCTTACTTGAGTCCAACACTATTTGCAGCTTCCAAACACTGACAGCACAAGAAACCTGTATATGTACATAGAGGCCTACCAGACTAACTTTGGCATCCTCAATATGCTATACTTGCAAATACTTGAGTATATTATTTGTCTGCATATGTAAGAGCCTGAGATTTGCCATGAACTCAGATTTACTTGTTCACCATTTATACCATCACAATAAAATTACACAGATAAATCTATTACATAAAAGATCTGTTCATTTTTATTAATGCTTTATCAACTGTTTTTACAGCCATTATTTATTATTCAAACATTAGAGACATAAGAAGTAGCAAGATCTAAAACAAAAATAGTTTCTGTTTCAGAACATCAATTTGGAGAATTTTTCCTTTTGCTTTTGTAAACTTCATTTCAGTTGAAAATACTTTTTTTCACACTCCTGACTGAAGAAAAAAAAAAAAAAAGAGGAATTTTTCTATTTGGCAAAAAATCCATGAGTGGTTGATTTTTTTCATCCCAGTTGAGAAAACTGTCCAAATTCCTTATAAAATGAAAGTTTTATTTTGAACCAACACTAAATTATTGCATGAACAACTTGACTCAAAGCTCTTCTCACTCCCATTTTAATCCTTCCTTGCCCCTCTACTAAAACACATCCACTGTCCTAGAGAGCTGGTTGATGAGGACACCTCACCACACACACATTTGCCAGTGTGAGAAGAAAATCAGCACAGCCATTGTGCACTGTAGCTCCCTTCCCAGGGAACTGTAAAATCACACCTATCTCTAGCAGGTCTTGTCTCCTGAGCCATCGTACTAAAATTTAGCTGAAGTATCTCCACTTGTACTTACAGGCTGAAGAAGCTATGTGACTGTTTGAAAAACTGTGACTTCAGATTCTTTCCATCCCTTCTAGTCAAGACAAGGAGTAGGCTGATTTCAGATCAAATGATGATCACCTGTATCAGTGTTACTACACACAGTCTAGGATTTCACATGGTCTCAAACTCTAGCTTGAAAGACATCTAGTCTTAGTCCCAAAATTTCTTGCATTTAACCAATATCAGTACTTACATGAGGGACCTCAGCTCAATTGTCAGAAAGTCCCAAATAACAAATTTTGTTTAGAACATTTGCTGCAAGAAATAGGAAGATCTGGGGACAGGACACCATCATGTCCCCTCCTGTCTTTCTGGAGCCATAAGAAGCACCTTGAACATTCCCATGTATTATGTTCCATTTCTCATTGTCACACTCTGCACAATGTTGTTTCTGTTCTGCTAACAGTGCCTGGATCTCTCCTTGACTAATCACTGGGCACTGGAAGGTCTCCTCTGGAGCTTGAGAACTTGATCCCTGATGGCACTCATTGAACAGCGGCACAGATAAATGTGGCTCCCCTTAGTCATCCTCACCCACCCCAGGAGTTCTCCTCCAACAACTTCTTAGCAAAGGATATCAGACAAAAGATACCAGGGAAATCAGCAACTGAAGGAATGTGGCCCTCTGACCTAACAGCCCTTGACTGATACCCTTTATTTCAACAAAACCTTAACTTAGTTAAAAATATAGTGCACAACCTGTTTTGACATTTCCAGACAGGATGTGCCTTTCAGAACAGGGTCACTGAGGCAATGCATTTCAAAACAAATAACGGGGCTCACTTTCAAAACCACAAGGTTATCTTATCTATACGTATTTCTTCTGTCATCTGCCAAGCTGCCACTTTAAACAATAATCATGGCAGTGCCCTTATTTACTATCTGTGTTTACGGCAATGTTCAGAGGCTCAAAAAGATGGGGGTTTCCTTGTGCCAGAAACAGGAGTGGCAGCCCCCACCCTAAAGGCACGGCTGTGTCTTCATGCTTTCTGCAGATGTGGCTGGAAGCACAGAGCTGGAGATAGTAACATCCTGTGGAACAGGGAGCTTGGCACGGTAGCAAATGCCAAAGACTATCTGGAGTGCCCAAGCCAGGTTCCCCCAGCCCACACTGCCTGGTAGGCCACAGGCAGCAGATTGGCTTCCCTCCTCTAATTGCAGCAGGAACTGCGTTCCAGGACATGACTCCCCTGGGAAGGTGGTAAGCAACACCGACTCCCTGCAATGCTTGGACAGACACCATATCCTTCACATAGCTGCTCTTAGGCATGAAAGATACAGAACCCCTTTGCACACTCCTCCTGCAGACCACAAGAAGTTTCATAGTCCCTTTCTTCCCTGAGAAAAATTGCAACTCTTGTATAAACTGACATAAACTGACAGTATTCAGCAGCTCAAGCTATAGCTGGTGTCTACTCTAGGCTGGAGTTGGTGTCTTTAATGAAGAAATGCCAGAAGGTCCATGAGAGATACAGAATTAGGAGAGATTTCATTTGCGGAAACCTCTGTCCTACAACAATATTTTACTGAAATTCTAATTACAATATTGTGGTATTTTACAGCTCCACCCTTTGGAAATGATTTTCTTAGAGAAATAATGTTTAATGCCCCAGTTTTCTAACAGCCACCCACCCCCTACTTGCAAACAAAAATTTTTCAAAATATTTTTCTTTCCTATCACACCCTGTCTAGTTTCTTTGGGTGTCAGCAAATTCTTCACTCTGTTGCAGTGGCACTGCTTTAGATGAACATTCTTGGCTCCTACTCCTCTAACATTAGGAAGGAGCCTTGTGTTGTTATCTTCTGCAAAAGTACCTGTCAGGTACTCACTTGAGACAAAAATCCCCAACATTTCCTTATGCAGACCTGTCTCATCTCCTGTGTTTCTAGCTGGTTAATGAATAGAGCAGTATCCAGATCTCCCAGTATTTGAGAGACATTTCCAAAGAAAACAGACAAGTGAAAGGAAACATACTTGCACATCAGGAAGGTGGAGAAGATTTCTGTCCAAGACTATGTTTAACCCCTCCTTGAGCTGAGGGAACAAAGAACCTGTAAAAAAGACTATTGATGACCTCGCTTACTCAGTTTTAATTTTTACTTCTGCAAATGTGGGCATCCTTACCACGTAGCCTCTCAAGCTGCTGTGCTTGCACTCATGACCAATAGTGTGCATCTTTGCAGCTTACTTTCAGATGAAATGATTTTTATATATGTGAAAAAAAAGCCTTTCTAAAAATCAAAAGGTAGCAGTCATCTCTGTGGACTGCCAATACATGAAAAAGCATCAAAGTAAACAATCAAGTATAAAATTACAACAAGTACCAGGAAGGAAAAAAAAAAAAAAAAAAAAGCAGGAGATAGAATCCCATAGTCATCATCCTGGAATCTAAAATCAATACAGTCGCAGGTTATTTTGTATGTTGAATACCTTGGTCTTTCTGAGTAAAAGCTGCATTTAATATAAGAGATCAACAAATTTTCTAAGTTCCTTCCCTCAAAGTTTCAAAGTATGGGTGAGATACATCTATTCACATCCATTCATGTACTCTTCTCTACCTTTGTTGTATTCAGTAAATTCTGCCTACAATCATGAACAGACTATGTCTCACTGAAGGATGTATTTTGTTATCCTGGCTATTTATTGCCCAACATCATTTTTCCTCCAGAGCTAAGCAGATAAGATATGATTGCTTCGTTTTTAGCAGACTTCCATTATTGGAATCCCATTTCCAATCAGGTGGCATTTCGCAAGTTGCATCTTTCTGATTTCCTACACTACACAAATGTCACTGCTTCCTTGAGGCCCTGGGAGATGTAGAATTGTCCGTTCAATTTGACTGAAAGCCTCTGGACAGAAAACAGCTGCATGGGCAACCTTCCCTTTTACAGAGATGGATGGTCAGAAGCTGCTAGCAGCTGAAGTCCAAAACTGCTTTGTTACCAGTGATTTATGTGACATCCTTATTTTCTAAAAGCCAGCTGCTTCCAAAAACAGCCACAAAAAAGGGGGGCCAAACGCTAAACTTGGTTTTGTCCATTTATCTCTGCAGTTACTTCCAGTTTACACCAGGTAAACAGAGATTGGATTCTAGCTCTATCTCACTTTATCTTGCCCATAAATAAGCAAATTAGAATTTGTTCCAATGACGTAATGCTTTAATATAATATCTCACGACTATTTATGTTAGTGGAGTTGCTGTAGGAGCAGACAGAGCCAGGATTAGCTATTTCCCATGCTTCTCACACAGGAAAAATTAAAATGTTATTCTCAGTCACTATCCAGATGTTCTTAACTGTCCACTCCAGACAGCTACTTGACTTTTGTTCCCAGTGTGCATTATGGGCAAGATACAACAGTACAGCCTTCCCATTTATTCTGGAAAATCCGAGAATGAAACAGCACAGATAATGATCATGCTCTGTAGTAATGTATGCTTTTAACTAAAAAGTCCTAGAATTACCAAGCAGGAGGAGTTTGTCACTCTTGGCTAGGGAACCTCCAGAAGGTTGTCTTTTCAGACAGAAACATCTTAAAGGCAGTTGCTACAAATCTGGAAAGTAACTAGCAGCACAGTTATATGGCCTAATTAAGGCTTCTGTACACTTAGAACATTAAACAACCATTTAACCACCTACAGCTAAAGATATAAATACCTAAACATGCTATACTAGAAGGAAAAAGTAGCTTATAGTAGATGAAAACTTAGAGCTTGCTGCTAGGATGAGCTTTTGGGAAAAGTTGGATGCCTTCAGTTTCTATCTACGGGAACAGAAATGCATACCCACTAGGTATATAGCACCTACATATAGAGGTCCTTAGTTTAACATCCAGTATAAGAGCACAGAGTACTGCAGCTCACCATTGTAATCTTAAAAATCCTGCAGTAATGTTAAATGAATTTTTACCTTGAGCCACTAGAACATTTTAAAGCAGTACGAATTTCAGTTTTTACATTTAAAAATAATATTTTTCCATCCATCAATTGCAGAGAAATGTTTGAAAACGTAAACTAAATGAAGACAATTCTTGCAAAAAATAAAAAGGCAGTAAGAATGCCAAATGAGAGTAGAGTGGATTTTGGGAAAGATTCTCAGACACTGGAAGAAGTGCACAGGCAACTTCTGTCAGTCTCCAACATACACCCAGAATGTTCATACAGCCTGTCCCATTAGAACGTGCTGTGTGTTGTGGCACACAAGTCCTTTGCCATCCATGCAAATTTGATATCAGAAAAGCACATGCAAGTACTGAGAGTTCCAGAAGTAGTTTACAGGCTGCAGCCCTCACTGGGTCTGAATAAAGAATCAAAGTTCTCAGTGAGTCAATAACAGGTGGCTTTGCTAGAGAAGCCAGAACAAAATACTATAAATATCCTAAGCATAATTTCTGTAGGGGTTACAGAGAAGGAACAGAACAGCCCTTCTCAGGATCTGCCCCTTTGCGTAGACCATACAGCAGTAATAAAACAAGCACTGAGTGGGATCTTTCCATCCCAGCATCCTGACTTCAGGCCAGGCCCCTGTGTTCTACTGCTACTGCTACTCCTGGTCCCCTGCTAGCTATAGGGAGAGCCTGTCTCCCTTTCACAGCCCTCTACTCCCACTTCTCCAGGTCACTGTTCTCCAGCCTTCCTGCACAAACATCTCCCAAGCTGCTGCCTCTGCATGGCTGCTCCTGCTCTCATGTAGTTTTCCATTGATTGGGGTTTTGTCTGGTTAGAAGTATTCGGGAATTTTACATAAGAATGACACTTCATCAAAACCAAACATATCCAAACATACCTATCTCAAAGGAGGTGACAAATCCTAGTGCAGGAGCTAGTGGGGCTTATCAAAAGAGCTTTAAACTAGCTATGGTGGGGTAAGGGGACAAAATAGACCCCAAAAGGAATGATGCTTCAGTGGGGGGTGAGGCAGGTGACTCAGCTGAAGTGCATCTACACCAATGCATGCAGCATGGGCAATAAGCAAGAGAAGTTGGAAGCGATTGTGCGGCAGGCTAAACATGACCTAGTTGCATTACCGAAACATGGTACTGTGATGGATGGTTACAAGCTCTTATTTGGAAGAAGGGATAGATGGAGAAGGAAGGGCGGTGGTGTGGCCCTTTATATTAAAGGCTGTTTTGATGTTGAAGAGCTTGGGGTAGGGAATGATAAAGTTGAGTGTCTGTGGGTAAGGATCGGGGGAATGCCTGTAGGGGCGACATTTGGTGGGGGTCTGTTAGACTGCCTAATCAGGATGAAGTGATGGATGAGGCGTTCTATGAGCAGCTTGCGGAAGTCGTGTGATCGCCAGCACTCGTTCTTGTGGGAGACTTCAATTTCCCTGAAATATGTTGGAAATATAATACAGCACAGAGGAAGCAGTCCAAGAGGTTTCTAGAGTGTGTGAAAGATAGCTTCCTTATGTAGCTGGTAGGAGAGCCTACCAGGGGTGGTACCCTGCTGGACCTGCTCTTCACTAACAGAGAAGGACTGGTGGGAGATGTGAAGATTGGGGACTGTCTTGGGCAGAGCAACCATGAAATTGTGGAATTCTCTATTCTTGGCAATGCCAGAACGGTGACTAGCAAAACTGCTATCTTGAACTTCCAGAGGGCGGACTTAGACCTGTTCAGGACACCTGTAGCATGGGTCCCTTGGGAGTCGCTCTTTAAGGGTAAAGGGAAGTCTGTACGCTCCTCAAGATGGGCGTCTTAAAGGCACAAGAACAGGCTGTTCCTGAATGCCATAAGGTGAGCTGTAGGGGAAGAAGACTGGTGTGGATGAGCTGAGAACTATTGTTGAGACTCCAGAAGAAAAAGAGAGTCTATGTCCTCTGGAAGAAGGGACAGGCTACTTAGGGAGATTACAAGGAAGTTGCCAAGGTATGCAGGGAGGAAGTTAAGAAGGCAAAAGCCCAACTTGAACTCGGGTTGGCCAGTGCAGTAAAAGAATAAGAAATCCTTTTATAACTATATCAGTGGTAAGAGAAGAACCAAGGAGCATTTCCATCCTTTACTTGATGCAGTGGGGAATGTGACCACTGAAGATAAGGAGAAGGCTGAGGTTCTCAATGCCTTCTTTACATCTGCCTTTAATAGGCAGATCAGTTATCCTCAGGGCACTTTAATCCCTGATCTGGAAGCCTGGAATGCTATGCATAATACACCCCTGCTGATTCAGATGGTGACAGTTAGAGAGCTCCTCCTCCATCTGGACTTTCACAAGTTCATGGGACTAGATGGGCTCCATCCTAGGATGCTGAGGGAGTTGGTGGGGGTGATTGCCGAGCCGCCCTCTGCCATCTACCAGTGCTCCTGGTTATCTGGAGAGGTCCCAGAGGATTGGAGGCTTGCCAGCGTGTCTCCCATCTACAAGAAGGGCTGTAAGGAAGATTCAGGGAACTACAGGAACTACTAACTGACCTACTGACCTCAGTACCAGGGAAAGGTATGGAGCAAATCATCTTGGGTGAGATCATATGGCATTTGTGTGGCATCTAGGGTTTCAGGCCTAGCCAGCACGGGTTCATGAAAGGCAGGTTGTTCTTTATCAACCTCATCTCCTTCTACAACTGGGTGACCTGACTGGTAGATGAGGGAAAGGCTGTTGATGTAGTCTACCTAGACGTCAGGAAAGCCTTTGACGCGGTCTCTCACAGTATTCTCCTGGGAAAACTGACTGCCCGTGGCCTGGACAGGTATACCCTTCTTTGGGTAAGGAACTGGCTAGAGGGCTGTGCCCAATGGGTAGTGGTTAATGGAGTTAAGTCCAGCTGGCAACACATTGCAAGTGGTGTCCCCCAGGGGTTCGTACTGGGGCCCATCTTGTTTAATATCTTTACTGATGACCTAGATGAGGGGACTGAGTGTACACTCAGTAAGTTTGCAAATGACATCAAGTTGGGAGTGATGTTGATATGCCTGAGGGTAGGGAGGCCCTTCAGAGGGATCTAGATAAGCTGGATCGCTGGGCTGAAGGGAATGGGATGAGATTCAACAAGACCAAGTGCTGGGTCCTGCTCTTTGGCCACAATAACCCCATGCAGAGCTATAGGCTTGGGGCTGAGTGGCTGGATGACTGTGAAGAGGAAAGGGACCTGGGGGGTTGGTTGATTCTTGGCTGAACATGAGCTGACAGTGTGCCCAAGAGGGCCAATGCCATCCTGGCCTGCATTAGAAATAGTGTGGCCAGCAGTAGCAGGAAGGTAATCATCCCCCTGTACTGAGCACTGGTGAGGCTGCACCCCAAGTTCTGTGCTCAGTTTTGGGCCCCTCACTACAAAAAAGACACTGAGGCCCTGGATCATGTCCAGAGAAGGGCAATGAGAGACCCTCTCAATCATGGTCTTAAAGAGGTTAGTCTGCCCTCTGGAAGTCCAAGGTGGCAGTTCTGCTGATTCCCCTCTGTGGTTCAACAAGGATTGAGAAATCTAGCATCTCAGGATCACTATGCCCCAGATGGCCTCCAGCATTTACATCCCCCACAGGACCTTCTCTGTTAACAAACACTAGGTCCGGGGATTTGCTTCCCTTGTCATTTCCTTCACCAACTGTGTCAGGAAGTTATCTCCCACACACTCTAGGAACCTCTGAGACTGTTCCCTATCTGCTGTATTATAAATCCAGCAGATGTCTGGAAAGTTGAAGACCCCTGCAAGAACAAGGGGAAGAGACCTGGAGACCATACCCAATTGTCTATTAACTGTCTTGTCCACCTCTTCATCTTGGTTGGGTGGCCTGTAGCAGACTCCCACAGTAATATCAGTCTTGTTGGCCTTCACTTTTATTCTGACCCATAAGCTCTCAACCTTATCATCGCCATCACTAATTGCCATACATTCACATTCTTTCTCAACACAGAGGGCTACGCCACTGCCTTTCCTGCCTTGCCTGTCTCTTTTGAAAAGTCGGTAGCCATCCATCATGGCACTCCAGCTGTGCAAGTCATTCTACAGTGTTTCGTGATGGTGACTATATCATAGCTTTCTGACCGCACAATGGCCTCCAGCTTCTCCTGCATGCATTAGTGTAAGGGCACCTGAGCTGGGCCTCCTTTTGAGTGGCAGTAGCCCTAATGCCCTCGTGACTGTACTCAGGTGTTTCTACTGCCACTAACCTCACACCAACCCTCATGTTCTTCCTACAAAAGAGTGAGTCGTCCTCCTCCCTCACCAAGACACAAGCGTGTGAGATCTTACTAGTACATGCCTCTCCTACAAGCACTGGGATGTTACAAACAAGCTCTGCTCTAGTAACCCCAGTTACAACCCCCACCCTTTGTACCTAGTTTAAAGCGTCATCAGTGAACCTTCCCAGCTCCCATCTTAAGACCCCTTTCTACCATACTATCTACTCCTATCAGTTGCCAGCAGGTCTGGTCTTGTGCAAACAGAGTAAAGGTCAAAAAAAACTAAACCCTTGCCAGGCACACCAGGCTCAGATCCAGGCATTAATCCGTTAGCTCATCATATTTAGTTCCTCATCATTCCCTATAATTGGAGGGATAGAGGAGAACATAACTTGTGCTCCCGAATCCTTTGCCTGTTGCCCCAAGGCTCTGAAGTCCTTTTTCATAGTCTTTAGGGAAGTTCTTCCTATATCATCACTGCCTACCTGAAACAACAGTAGGGGATAGTAATCTGAGGGCCAAACTACAGAAGGAAATTTCTTCCATATGTCTTTTAACCCGGGCTCCTGGGAGGCAGCAGACCTCCCTTTGTAGAGAGTCTGATCTACATGTTGGCCCTTCTGCTCCCTTCAGCAGAATCACCAATGACAATGACTCGTTTTTTCTTTGCCAATGAGGTCTGGTTAGACTTTGGTAACACCACCAAATGGAGAGAACCATCATCACCACCATTGTCCTGTTGTCCTGCAGAGCACTGTACCTGTTCTGCAGGGGCAGCTGGGGAGGCAGGGGAATATCTGGGAGGGTGCACCTGCATTGCCAAGCAGGGGCCTTTTGCCACTGCCCCACACCCCCCGATTCTTTACCGTTGTTGCTAGGGGGAGGAGAGGACAAGGGGTTCACTGCAGCAGGAACACTGCCTGTTGGTTCCCCTCTGTCACCTGTTTGCAAGGCGGCAGGGGGTGACGTACTCCATGTGGAGCCTCAGCTGGCTGCCAAGATCTTGGGGCCTCCTCCTTCAGGTCAGCCACAAGTGAAAGTGTCATAGAAAAGGTGTCATAGAGAAAAGAAGTTTGGAAAGAGAGCTTATGAGGTTATCTAATACAATCTCCTGCTCAAAGAATGGTCTGCTGCTATGAGTATGACATCAAATCACAATGTTCAGGTCTTTATCCAGTTGGTTCACAGAATGACAGAATGGTTAAGATTGGAGAGGCCCCTTGGAGTTCATCTAGTCCAATCCCCCTGTTCTAGTAGTCCCTACAGCTGGTTGCCCAAAACCATGTCTAAGTGACTTTCAGAGATCTCTGTTGTGGTTTTTGTGATCTTTGTTGTTGGTATTCCATACCAGAACATCATGTAAAACAGTGGGAGTTAAAAAGTTAATTTTCTGCTTCTGTGGACTGCCTTTTTGGGGCACTTTGGGTTCTCTAAGGGGAGGGGAGAAGCAGCATTCCTGGAGGACCTGGTGGCAGAGAAAGAAAGGTGGAGCTCCTGGCAGGACACCAGCTGCTATCCCTCTCGCTGACTCGCTCTCTCATTTTTCCGCGGGGAAAAGCATGTGTTGCCCGTGCAGTCTACTAGCATAAGATCTCACACTTTGGACACTCTTTTCTCTCTCATTGTGTTTGATTTTGTTGGATTTAGTACATTACCATTCCTCCTTAAATCTTTGCCGTTGTTTTCCTTTTTGACACATCTGCTATCTCCCTACCCTTCCCTCTCTTCCCCTCTCCCGGAGTGCAAGGCCTGCAACGTGCCTTGCCTCATTTGGCTGCTGAGCCAGGGCCAGCCACTGCCCCAGCACAAGGGGTGGGCTGTTTTATTTTATTTTATTTTTTCCTCACAGAATCACAGAATCACTAAGGTTGGAAAAGACCTATAAGATCATCCAGTCCAACCATCCACCTATCACCAATGGTTCTCGCTAAACCATATCCCTCAACACAACATCCAGACGTTCCTTGAACACCTCCAGGGAAGGGGACTCCACCACCTCCCTGGGCAGCCCATTCCAGTGCCTGACCACCCTTTCAGAGAAGTAGTATTTCCTAATATCCAGCCTGAATCTTCCCTGGCGCAGCTTGAAACCATTCCCTCTAGTCCTACCACCAGTTACACAAGAGAAGAGGCTGACCCCCAGCTCGCTACAACCTCCCTTCAGGTAGTTATAGAGAGCAATAAGGTCTCCCCTGAGCCTCCTCTTCTCCAGACTGAACAATCCCAGCTCCCTCAGCCACTCCTCATAAGGCCTGTGCTCCAGACCCCTCACCAGCTTTGTTGCCCTTCTTTGAACCTGCTCCAGGGCCTCAATGTCTTTCTTGAAGTGAGGGGCCCAGAACTGGACACAGTACTCAAGGTGCGGCCTCACCAGAGCTGAGTACAGAGGAACAATTACTTCCCTACTCCTGCTGGTCACACTACTTCTGATACAAGCCAGGATGCCATTGGCCTTCTTGGCCACCCAGGCACGCTGCTGGCTCATGTTTAGCCGAGCGTCAACCAACATCCCCAGGTCCATTTCCTCTACACAGTCTTCTAGCCACTCCGCCCCAAGCCTGTAGCGTTGCCTGGGGTTGCTGTGGCCAAAGTGAAGGACCCGGCATTTGGTCTTATTAAACCTCATCCCATTGGCTTCAGCCCAGCTATCCAGCCTGTCCAGATCCCTCTGTAGGGCCTCGCTACCCCCAGGCAGATCGACACTTCCAGCCAACTTGGTGTCATCTGCAAACTTACTGAGGGTGCACTCAATGCCCTCATCCAGGTCATCAATAAAGATATTGAAAAGGACAGGCCCCAGCACTGACCCCTGTGGAACACCACTCGTGACCGGTCGCCAGCTGGATTTAGCTCCATTGACCACCACTCTCTGGGCCCGGCGCTCCAGCCAGTTCCTTACCCAGCCAAGAGTGTACCTGTCCAAGCCACGGACTGCCAGCTTCTGCAGGAGAATACTGTGGGAGACAGTGTCAAAGGCCTTGCTGAAGTCTAGGTAGACTACATCAACAGCCTTTCCCTCATCCACCAGGCGGGTCACTAGATCATAGAAGGAGATAAGGTTGGTTAAGCAGGACCTACCCTTCGTGAACCCATGCTGGCTAGGCCTGATCCCCCGGTTGTCCCGCACTTGCCGCGTGATCTCCCTCAAGACAATCTGTTCCATAACCTTCCCTGGCACTGAGGTCAGGCTAACAGGCCTGTAGTTCCCCGGGTCTTCCTTACAGCCCTTCTTGTAGATGGGAGTCACATTGGCAAGCCTCCAGTCTTCTGGTACTTCACCAGTCAACAAGGAGCGCTGATAGATGATGGAAAGCGGCTCGGCTATCACCTCCGCCAGTTCCCTCAGCACTCTCAGGTGAATCTTATCCGGCCCCATGGACTTGTGACAGTCCAGTTGGAGTAGCAGGTCTCTGACTGTTTCCTTCTGAATCGTGGGTGGTTTAGTCTGCTCCCCAGCCAAGACTACCAGCTCAAAAAGTGGAGTATCCTGAGGATAACTGGTCTGACCTTTAAAGACAGACGTAAAGAAGGCATTCAGGACCTCTGCCTTTCCTTATCCTCAGTAGTCACATTCCCAGCCTCATCCAGTAAAGAATGGAGATTCTCCTTAGTCCTCCTCTTACTGTTGATATATTTGTAAAAGGATTTCTTGTTTCTTTTTATCCCAGCGGCCAGGTTGAGTTCGAGCTGGGCTTTTGCCTTTCTGATTTTCTCCCTGCACATCTTAACAAATTCTCTGTACTCTTTCTGAGTTGCCCATCCCTTCTTCCACAGGAGGTAGATTCTCTTTTTCTCCCGGAGCCTCAAGAATAGTTCCCTATTCATCCATGCCGGTCTCCTTCCCCACTGGCTCAGTTTGCAGCTCAGGGGGAAAGCCTGCTCCTGCGCCTGTAAGACTGCCTTCTTGAAGAGCAACCAGTTGTCTTGGACCCCTTTATCCTCTAAGACTGAATCCCATGGGACTCCCCCTACTAGTCTTCTAAACAATTCAAAGTCCGCCCTCCGGAAGTCCAAGGTAACAGTTTTGCTGTTCTTCCTCCTGGCTCCACCAAGAATCGAGAACTCTACCATCTCATGGTCACTCTGTCCAAGACAGCCCCTGACCTCCACATCTTCCACCAGACCTTCTCTGTTTGTGAACAGCAGGTCTAGCGGGGCAGCTCCTCTCGTAGGCTCTCTCACCAGCTGCATCAGAAAGTTATCCTCCATACACTCCAGAAACCTCCTAGACTGCTTCTTCTGTGCTACGTTGAATTCCCAGCATATGTCAGGGAAGTTGAAGTGCCCCATGAGGACAAGGGCTGGCGATCTCGCAGCTTCTGCCAGCTGCTCATAGAACACCTCATCTGTCTCTTCATCCTGGTTCGGCAGTCTATAGCAGACACCCACCAATATGTCTGCCTTGTCAGCCCTTCCCCTGATCTTTACCCATAGGGATTCAACCTTATCATCCCCAGCCACAAGCTCAGTAACATCAAAGCACTCTCTAACATACAGAGCCACACCACCACCCCTTCTTCCTTGCCTATCCTTCCTGAAGAGCTTGTAGCCATCCATTGCAGCACTCCAGTCACGGGAGCAGTCCCACCATGTTTCCGTAATGGCGACTAGGTCATAGCTTGCCTGCCGCACCATGGCTTCCAACTCTTCTTGTTTGTTGCCCATGCTGCGTGCATTGGTGTAGATGCACTTCAGCTGAGCCCCTCGCCTCATCCCTAATCCCATTGCCGCTCCCCCGGGCTCATCTCTAGCAGGCCTGGTTTTATCCCCTACCCCCTTCATATCTAGTTTAAAGCCCTCTCTACAAGTCCTGCCAGCTCTTGGGGAAGGATCCGTTTCCCCCTTTGAGACAGGTGAGACCCATCAGCAGACCCCAGGCCAGGTGCCAAGTAGACCGCCCCATGATCAAAGAACCCAAAATTCTTGCTTTTGCACCAGCCTTTTAGCCACGTGTTTATAAGGTGTGTTCTTCTGGTCGTCTCAGCATCCTTCCCTGCCACTGTAGGAATACAGGCAAATACTACCTGTATGCCTGCTCCTTCAACTAACCTCCTCAGTCTCCTGAAGTCATTTTTCATAGTCCTCAGGCTTCCGTCAGTGACCTCATCACTGCCAGCCTGGACTATCAATAAGGGATAATAATCAGAGGAGCAGATCAAACTAGGAAGTTTCCTAGAAATATCCCTGACCCGGGCCCCAGGGAGGCAGCACACCTCCCTGCGGGTGGGGGCAGGCCGACATATTGGGCCTTCAGTTCCTCCTAGAAGGGAGTCTCCTATGACTATCACCCTCCTTTCTTTTCTGGAGGAGGCAGTCTTTAAGCGTGGAGCTGGATGCCTCTCCTTGGGAACGCTTGGAAGCAGTTCTCCCACCTCATCCTCAGCCACCGCACCCTCCAATTTCAGGGCTTCAAACCTATTACATAGAGGCACCTGGGGAACCGAGGTAGGTCGGGATGGGGGTTGCCTGCATCGCCGAGCTGGGACCTGCTGCCATTCCTCCTCTGCCCTCAAGTTAGCTCTCTCAGTTTGACCGCTGCAAGGGAGAGGGTCCACTACCATTTGGGGGATGCAATCTCTGTGTCTTTCTCGCAGAGAGTCACACCACCAGTCCATCTCCCGCTCGCACTCTCTGATGGTTCTTAATCTCCCTACCTCCTCCCTAAGCTCCACCGCCAGGCTGAGCAGCTCGTCCACCTGCTCGCACCTTGCACAAGTGGTATCCTTCCCATTCTCTCCTGGCAGCAGCAGGCTCAGGCACTCCCTACAGCCAGAGACCTGAACTGCTACGTTACTTGGCAGGCCCTCTGTCTGGGTCACCACAGTCCTCTTGGGGCAAGCCCACCGCCTGGTAGAGACCATGTTTGAACCTGCGGTCTCGAGGTCTGTCAGTAGGAGAGCTGATCTCCTGAACAGAGACAAGGACAAAGCACTGATGTATCCTGCCACAAGTCACACCTCCCACACCTGCTACTGCAGTAATGTATGAGCAGCATGGGCTGTGTTCACACTCTGACCACCCTCCCCGGTGTCAGAGGAGGGTAACACCCCATTCTCACCTGGAGTGAGAAGCTCCCGAGAGCTGCTTTTAATTTCCCAATGAGCAGTCAAGGTCAGGCGCAAGAGATAAGAGCCAGCTCCGCCCCTGCTGCCTCAGCAGCCCGCCCACAAGCTGCCAGCCCCTGGCGCCGGCCACGTGCTTTTTGCTGCCTTCAAAACAGCCCTAAAAAGAGCTTTTTCGTCGGCTTTTTCGCTTTAGATCCCTTACCCAGCGCAGTCTTACCTGCTCTGAAGCTGGTCTCCTCAGCTGGTCTCCTCCGCCTCTTTCCCCCCTCCCTCCCCTTTCATCTCCCTCTGGGTTTGTGCCCCTGTCATGGATTCAGATCAAGAGATAACTCTGTGACAGTCTCCAAGGAGGAGACTCCATAATCCCTCTGGGCAACTTGTGCAAGTATTCCATCAATAGCGCAGTAAAGAACTGCTTCCTGATATTCTGAAAGAACTTCTTGTGTTCCAGCTTGTGCTTGTTCCCTCTTGTCCTGACAATGGGTTCCACTAAAAATAGCATGGCTCATCCTCTTTGCACCCACTCTTTACATATCTACACTCATTGATAAGATCCTGAGTCTTCTCCAGGCTAAACAGTATCACAGAATTGTAGGTGTTGGAAGGGACCTCTAGAGACTGAGTCCAACCGCCCTGCTAAAGAAGGTTCCCTACAGTAGGTTGCATGATAAAGTTTCCAGATGGGACTTGAATACCTCCAGAGAAGATGACTCCACAGTCTCTTTGAGCACCCTGTTGCAGTGCTCTGACAATCTCACAGTAAAGAAATTCTTTCTTGTGTTTGTATGGAACTTCCTGCATTCCAGTTTCTGCCCATTGCCCCTTGTTCTTTTTCAACTGCTGCACGCCACTGTCTTGCCCTAGCACAGTTGCACCTCCCTCAGCATCTCCTCACAATAGAGATGCTTCAGTTCCTTATCATCCTGGTAGCTTTTTGCTGAACTCTTTCCTTTATGCCCATGTCAAGGTCTTGAAAAATTCCCCAAGTGAGAACAACCTTTTCTGGGCAACTTCTTCCAAATTTTTATTGACCTCAAGGTGAAAAAGTTATTCCTATAACCAATGAGAATCACTCTTGTTTCAGTTATGTTTCTTGTCTATTTTTTTCTCTTGCCGTTGCACCACTGTGAAAAACCTGACTTCATCTGTTCAATAACCAGAGCCTTTAATCTCAAAGCTGAACAATCCCCATTCACTGCACCTCCACATAGGGTACATGCCTGCTTATCATCTTGGTTTCACTTCACCAAACTCCCTCCACTATGTTGGTATCTTAATTGCACTGGGTGTCCATGCTTGACCATGCTTGTTATGGTCTAATGAGTACCGACTAGAGCAAAATAATCACTTCCTCAGCCCAGTTATCCTGCAAATACTGTTGACTTATTGTCTCGCCAGAGTACTGCTGGTATGTGTTTAGCTTGCTGCCTACCTAGATAACCAGGTCATTTTCAGCAGATGCCCTCAGGCCAGCCAGTTCTAAGCCTGCACTGTTGCTAGAGGTTATTCTTTCCCAAGTGCAAGATTTTGCAGTTGTTCTTGTTGCATTTTGTACACCTTGGTCCATTCTACAGTCTGTCTAGGTCTCTCTGAATGGCCAGCCTGACCAACTGCTTATTTGGCGATCTTCCCAACATGATGTCATCTGAAAACTTTTAAGCACTCCACCACTCCCTCCATGTCATTGATAGAGACATTAAACAGGTCTGCATCTACAGTGACAGATGCCTACAGTGTTTGTTTTATACCTCCAGGTAGAATAACACCCATTAAACATTACCCTGTGAGTCCTGTCATTCAACCAGCATTTTATCCATCCAGATCATAACATCATAACATTACATGCAAGAATATTGTAGGAGACACAGTCAAAAGCCTTGCTCAAGTAGAGGTAGATGCTCCTCTTTCACTCACAATCTAGTCTTCTTATCATAGAAGGTTTTCAGTTTGGTTGAGCAACATTCACCTTTGGTAAATTAATCCCTAATAGCTCATTCATCTTCACATACCCACAAATGTGTTAGGAAAAGAACTATTCCTAAACAATAAATACAGAGTGCATGATTTGCCATATTCATTCTGGAAAATATGCAGATGATCAGAAAGGACAGCAAGGGGCAGAGTTGTTTTCACCCAGCTTTCTTTCAATTTTAATCTTGTCACAGCTCAGTAGCAAGGCTCCAGGCTGACCAAAATGGCCTGGCCAACACAACTATGACCCATGAACATTTTTAAACACCTTGTCCCACCATTCTCTTTGTTGGACATAGATCTGCACTTGAGGCTTTTATAAGTGCTTCCTGGCATTGTCCTGACTGTCATCTCCCTGAAGTCCAGTTTCCCATCACAGCTAGATTTAGCTGAGATAATGAAAATGGGAGGGAATACCTAAAGGCTCATGATCTATGCCAGAACTTCCAGAACAAATAACCTTGCTGTATGCAGAGCTAAATGTGCACATATTCAGTGTGTGTAGTTAGTCTCTCACTGGTGATCACTTCTGTGTTCCTGTTATTACCTCAAATACAAAACTGGAGAGCAGAAAAGGCCAGATAGCAAATACTATTGAAAATTACTTAACTTAAATGTTTGTAGATTATTCACATATGAAGGATGCATCCAAAGTTACATATGAAGAAGGGGAAAATTGTTTGAGAAGAGCTTTGAGTGAATCCATATGTATTGTAAAATTCAGTATATTTATGGATACATCCATTTTATTTACAGTTGGACAAGTGACATTCAAATATTTATGCTAGTTAGAAAACAACCTATTTATGCTAGGACAAAAACAGTGTTGTTTTGTGATGACATTGAAAAATCAGATTTCTTCTTAAATCTGCCAGTATGTTTCTTTGTTTTGTATTTTTCTCATATTGTTACTTGATCATGAGTTGCCAAGTTTTTGATAGAAAAAGATGTTCTTTGCTTTTTGAGTTCAAAGTGAGTCCAAGCCTTCCTCACAACACCTTCAATTAACCACCTCATGCCACTGCCCTCTAAACCAGCACTTCAGAGTTGAATGGTTCTCTTCGCATATTTCTGTGCTTCATTTCTGTAAGTGTTCAGCAGCCAACTGGCCTGCAAGTAGCAGCAAAAAATAGTTGAAGAAAGCACCAAGAAGTTTGGATAGCTATCTGAATGCTAGCTGCTTGCATTAGTAATAATGCATTGTTCGGTGAGAGAGCTAGTGCTAATGACCCTTGTTCAGGAAAGCATTTAAACAAAGTCTTAATTTTGTTGTGCTGAATAGATCATTTTTTTCCCCCCCAAATCACCACCAATTTCAGTTCATCATCCCTAAGGAACAGAAGCATTCTTGCTCACTTTCTGACAAATGTGGAAAAGCATGTAGCTAATATTTAACATTGAAGGGTCTAAGGTGGAAGAAGAATTTCCTGTCTTCCTATCAACCCACACCTGCTTACCATGTGTTCTCTGACTCTCAAGTGCTGCTCATCTCAATGTTGGGTGGTGGGAGGCACCATAATCCTCCACAATGTGAACTAAGAGGATGTGTCACCTCACCTTGGTTTAATGGAGCACTTTGTTGTAAATGCATTTTTACATGGCTAGAAAGCAAGAAAGTCCCTTTGGAAAAATGCTGTAAGAATTGGGGGAGAAACAGATACTAAATAAATACTGTAACTTGCAGAATTAAAAGTACTTGCAAATTAAATGCTGTTTGTTTTCAGCACAAGCAGCAGAGGAAAGAAACAGGAAGATTAATTAAGTTTTCTGGGTGGTACACGTGAGGACTAGAATCCATGGAACTGATCTCAGTGACTGGAAAAATGTTATCCTAATGCTTTTAGCCTTGGTATAAATCAGTAGCATCTCTGTCACTAAGATGCTGAAACTAAATTACAACGAAGTTCAACACTTTCCTTTAATTTCACTGAGATCATCCTTTAACATGGGAAAGAAGGGGAATAAGGGAAAGGTATTCTTAAGGTCACTGAAAATGAGGTGTTAGAAGAGCTTTTGTATCTTCTGCAGGGTGCCTAGAAAAATGAAATCGGCATCAAAAGCTAACATTAGGCTTTAATAAGGATTTCACTGCATTCCACATTTCACTGTATTTCACAGGGTTAAACTATGTAAAAATATGGGCTGCTTTTTCACTCAATACAGGGTGCAACTTGCAAACAGTAAGTAATTTCTGGTTGCACTATCTCATATATGATCTAGTAGCCTTATTTTCTTTCATATTATAAATCTGTATTTCTTATTATAAATGTATTACTACAAATAGGTAGTGAATAGACCTTCTTTCTCCTTACGAAAAAAAAAAAAAAAAAGAAAAAAGAAAAAAAGAATTGTTATCAGATTTAATGATATGATAAGCTTTAAAGTTCCCTGGGAAGCTACCACAGTCATACTGATTTACATAAGCATTTTCCTACACATAATACAGCATGCAAGCTCTCTGATCTCATTATTCATTAGAAAATTAATGATATCTCTTAAATGCGAAAGCAGACCAGTTCTGCAGAGAATGCTGGAAATTGGCTAGTTCTCGACGCGGTAGTCATTTTCAATTTACTGGCTTGAAAAAAAGATGCTTTTAAGAAAATAAAAGGGTGCTGACATCAAACAGATACTTGTCCTGCTGCCAGGGAACAAGATGCCATTTAAGGCAATAAGGTGGGACTTGAGTGATGTGAATAGGAAGAAAAGAAAGCAAGCCAGTCAGAGTTAAGCAGCTATATCCCATTCATAAAAAATGTCTAGGCTCATTTCCTCATTGCCAGAGGTCTTTTTTTTTTTTTTTTTTTTCTTTAAATTTTAAAGCCTGTGCTCTGTTTCTGCCAATAATAAATAGCAGCCTGTTGCAAGAAAAAGTGCAGGCTATGGATTTTTTAAGGTGCGTTTTCCCAAGCTACGTAAATTGTTACCTTCCACAAATCAAGAGACAGTGCTAATAAGCCCCTTGAAATTTTACTGATAACTGTATCCTAAAATTGAAATTGTCTGAGTTTGTTGTGGAACAAACTATGGCATACATACATATGAGGTGTGAACACTTCTAATCAAAGATATTATGAATTGCCTTATGACTAACCAGAATAAGATATGATTTTTATACTAGCTCTATTCAGATGAAAGGACAAGGAATTAGCAAAGGTTAGTCTGAGATATAGCTAACAAACGAGTTGGATGTGTTACTGCAGTCATCAGAGCAAATAGTGGTAAGAGATTTTGCTGCGTACTATGTCCAAGTAGAACACCTCTGTTTTCATATCTTAAAGAAAAACTAATGAAACCTGTGTCTGCTGTTTGGTGAAGCAGATACAATTTTGCTCTGTGCAATATGACTGCTGATTTTTCATGCAATTTATAGCTCTGAAAGCAACATAAATTGTTTTGGGTTATAGTAGAAAAGGAATGTTATACATGCACGGCAGCATCCTGTTTTGGAACTAATATGAGGCTACTGGCATTACCAAATACTGCACTCATACTCTCATTTGTCAATTTTTTATTATTACTTTTCATATTTTTTTTTTTTTTTTTTTTTTTTTCATGTTAGGGTGTGGGTTTTTTTTTTTTTTTTACTGTGATTGGTAGGAACATAAAAGGAAACATCTGGTTTTACAACATCTAAAATAGGGGATGCTGTAGGAAAAACACAACAAAGTAACATCAGATTGGAATAACTAGGCAGCATGAAAATTTGCTGGGAGAAAACTAGAAAGGCAAAAGCCCAGCTTCCACTCAACTTGGTCATTGGGATAAAAATAAACAAAAAAATTTTTACAAATACATTAACAGTAAGAGGAAAGGCTAAGGAGAGTCTCCATTCTTTACTGGATGTGGCACGGAACTTGACCATTGAGGATAAGGAAAAGGCTGAGGTTCTAAATGCCTTCTTTACATCTGTCTTTAAAATTCAGATCAGTTATTCTCAGGATACTCTACCTGTGACCTGGAAGTCTTGGATAGGAAGCAGAATAAACACCCACAATTCAGGTGGAAACACTTAGAGACCTGCTACTCCACCTGGACTATCACAAGTCCATGTGGTCAGATTGGATCCAGGTGAGGGTGCTGAGGGAGATGGTGGAGCTGACTGTCAAGCTTTCCACCATCTGTCAGCATTCCCAGTCAACTGGTGAGGTCCCAGAAATTGGAGGCTTGCCATCATGATCCCCATCAATAAGAAGGTATGTAAGGAGGATCCAGGCAACTATATGCCTGTCAGCCTGGCCTCAGTGCCAGGAAAGGTAATGGAGCAGATCATTTTGAGGGAGATCACATGGTATGTGCAGAACAACCAGGGAATCAGGCCCAAGCAGCATGAGTTCACAAAAGACAGGCCCTGCTTGACCAATCTGATCTCTTTTTATGATTGAGTGAAAAGACGGATGGATGAGGGAAAGGCTGTTGATGCTGAGACTTCAGCAAAGCGTTTGACACTGTCTCCCACAATATTCTCCTAGAGAAGCTGGCAGCCTGTGACTTGGCCAGATACATTCCTTACTGGGTAAAGAACTGGCTGGAGGACCGGGACTATAGAGTAGTTGTGAATGGACTTAAATCCAGCTGGTGACTGATCACAAGTGGTGTTTACCCCGGATTGGTACTGGGGCCCGTCCTGTTCAATATCTTTACTGATGACCTGGATGATGGCATTGAATGCACCCTCAGTAAGTTTGTAGATGACATCAAGTTGGCAGGAAGTGTCGATCTGCCTGGGAGTAGAAAGGCCCTACAGGGGAATCTGAACAGGCTGGATAGCTGGGCTGAGGGCAACAGGATGAAGTTTAAGACCAAGTGCTGGGTCTGGCACATTTGCCACAATAACCCCAGGCAACACTACAGGACTGGAGCAGAGGGGCTGGAAGGTTGTGTAGAAGAAATGGACTTGGAGGTGCTGGTGGACACTTAGCTGAATGTAATACAGCAGTGTGCTCAAGTAGCCAAGAAGACCAATGGCATTCTGGCTTGTATCAGGAGTAGCATTGCCAGTAGGGGCAAGGAAGTTATCATCATTCTGTACTCAGTCTTGGTGAGGCTGCCCTAACTGTGTTCAGTTTTGGGCCCCTCAGTGCAAGAAAAACATCAAGGCCCTGGAGCACATCCAGAGAAAATCAACAGAGCTGGTGAGGGATCTGTAGCACAAGTCTTATGAGGAACAGTTGAGGAAACCGGGATTGTTTCGTCTGGAGAAGTGGAGGTTCAGGGGAGACCTTATTGCTCTCTACAACTACTTGAAAGGAGGTTCTCTTCTCCTGAGTAACTGGAGATAGGACAAGAGGGAATGGCCTCAAGTTGTGTCAGAGGAGATTCAGATTGGATGTTAGGAAAAATTTCTTCTCCAAAAGAGTGATCAGGCACTGGAATGGGCTGCCCAGGGAGGTAATTCAGTCACCATCCCTTGAGATGTTCAAGAAATGTTTCAATGTTGTACTAAGGGCCATGGTTTAGTGGGGAAATAGTGTTGGTAGATAGATGAACAGTATGGTGAACATGTATAAATGTATGGAAAGGGCATATTGTCTGGAAAAATAAAGGAAGTGTTCCACTCAAACCAGCAGTTGTGTCCTCACTGACCTTTCTGAAACTGTTGTCACCGGAATTGAACAATTACAAATATTTTAAAAGCAGAGTAGTGAAACCCTTCTACTATTCGTGGCATGAATCTGCCCCTGCTGCAAAAATCTTGCAGCTGAAAAACAGATTCAGAGAGCCCAGTAGGCTAGTTAAAAGTTGAGGATGCCTTCAAATGAAATATTATAGGTAAGGATGCTTCTAAGACTGATGAAGCTCAGAAGGCCAACAGTATCCTAGGCTGCATCAAAAGAGGGGTGGCCAGCAGGGGAAGGGAGGTGATTGTCCCCTTTACCCTGCTCTTGTTAGGCCTCATCTGAAGTACTGTGTCCAAGACTGAGGCCTCCAGTAGGGGAAGGATACAGAACTGTTGGATCAGGTCCAGAGGATGGCCATGAAGATGATCAGAAGTATGATCATCTCTCCTATGAAGAAAGACTAAATGAGCTGGGTTTCTTTAGCTTGGAGAAGAGAAAGGGGATATGATTTCAAACTAAAAGAGGGGAGATTTATGTTAGATGTTAGGCAGAAATTTTTTATTCGGAGTGTGGTGAGGCAGTGGTGCCCAGAGCTGTGGATGCTCCATCCCTGGAGGCATCCAAGGTCATGTTGAATGAGATCCTGGGCAGCCTGATCTAGTGGTTGGCAACCCTGCCCATGATGGGGGGTTGGAACTAGATGAGCTTTGAAGTCCCCTCCAACCTAAGCCATTCTGTGATTCTATGACTTCACTCTGTTCCTTCTAGATTTGGCAGTTACGCAAGAAGGTCTGGTAAAGCCAAAGTAGTTCTTATTAATACTAATATAATTTCATAACAGTTGATCTACTAAACACAGACAATAAATAATCTTGGGCTACAATCATCCAAATCAGGATGGAAATTTGAAGGCAGTGGACAGATTTCTCATCAAGTCACCAACATCACTTTGAGGACTGGTATTACTTGTCTTAGCTCTTTTGAAGGCATTTTCTTATGAAGGCAGTAAACTCTTGTCTCTTTGGCAATTAGCAAGCCACGGGCAGACACTGCAACAGGACAAGTGTAGAGCATCAAACCTCTAGTTCACTGTGCAGGTTTGGAGTCTGGATGGTAGTGTTTTGCTGTGGGCTACATTTTTAACATGGGTGCCTAAATCCACACTTCTGCTTCTAAGAGCAGGTACTTAAGAATCTTAAACTAGGGCTGCATAATTGCCCTTTGGAAAGCAGTTTTTAAACTGCAGCTGACACTTGGGAATTCCAAGTGGCTGATCAAACTGAATAGAAAACTGTAGCTGTAAAGAATGAGCCACCAGACGATACTGAAAGGACTTGTTTATTATGACAAGAAAAACCAGTAGCACTTTTCCCATGAACACCCTTCAGCACTCTGATTTCCACAGTACAAATTTCAATGAAGACAAGGAGAATATCATTCACTAGCCCACATGTGTGTGTTGATCTATCCTGCAGTTTGTTTTGCATTTTTATTAGACTTAACTTTTTGGTTGGATATTAAGAGGCAACTTGTATATTCAGAAAACTATGAACTACAAACCTCAGATTCTGGGGGAAGAGGAGGGAGGGCAAAATTACTGGAAATTGAGATTTAGAAAAAAACAGTGTAGATATTAATTGAACAAAGCAGAAAACATTATCATATGAAACACACTGAAAGGGAGAAAACTCAGGATGTGGAAGTGCATTTTCAGTGTGTCTCACAAAATTACTCTCTTAAGGTAGTCATACCTGTGATGTGCGCCTAGTATCAGAAAAGTAATATTCACACACACACAAAAAAAGTTGATCTTTATAGTTACAGCTGTAGAGTTAAATCCCAAAGCAGTAAAATCTAATGCCAGTTTTATTATTGCTATTCCTGGTGTGATCACTGCTTTAAGAAGTGTCTTGCCTTTAGTCTTGATCTAAAAGCAAGTTTGAGCCTTTGATTTGTCACATTTAAGTGATAACAGCACAAAGCTAAACAGCAACAGCACACAATACCTTATCTGGCATAGATCCTGCTTATCCAAAATTAAGCTCTCACCCACTTCCAATGCATTTGAACTGACACAGTGACATGATGCAATGCTTGTCTTGGTGTTCAGTAGATGTAGCATTCAGGTCTGATATTGTAAATCTTAAAGTTCATTGTAATGTCAAACTACATCCAGAGATATATAATTTCAGATAAGCTGAATGAATGAGATAAGCTTGTTTTTCAGAATAGGTATGTCTAAGACAAGTCAGAACACAAAAGTACTCTAGAAGCCCACATTTATCTCAATTGACTCCAAAGTGAGCCTACACAGCTATTTCAGATGGAAATGCCTAGAAAGAGGGAACATGACTGCCTTTATTACTGTCTTTAGTCAGCTATACCACATATCTAGACTCATCCGAATACTTAAAGGTAGGTGAGCTGAATCTTGACTTAGAGAAATATAGCATTTTATAAGACATCACATAAACTTTGCTTCCTGGAAGGTTTTTCTGTTGACCAAAGAGCTTAGGATAGAGATATTCCAGAGTGGCACAAAGCATCTGATACAATGGCCATTGCCTGCTGCAGATCCTGTAAATTAAATGTTAACTAGATTTGAAGCTCATCTTAGAGGACAGAGAAGGCAAACTAAATTTATGGTTTTATCTGGTTCTGTGCATGAGGTGATTTGGGAGGGGTGCCTCACAGGTTTTTTTCTCCTCTTCTCTGCAAACCAAGTTCCATACAATGTTTTTATTCCAGCAGACACTCTGATGTTATTTAGATAACATTAAATAAACATGTGCTACATTTAGGTCTGTATTATATTATTGTATATGATAGTATAGTATATTAATACTGCATAGAAAAGTGATTAGTCATCAGTTAAAATAGCCATTAAACAAATGCATATGTGCACAAGTGCACAACAATGGGAGAATGTTAAATACAGTGCAAAGTGATAGACTTCCTACAATGGTATTTTCACCTTTTTCACATGAGTCAACTGCTGTTCAGTTTGTTCATTTGTAGAGCTCAGTGATAACAGCTGTATTACATTTTTGGAGAAGATTTTATTTTGGATCTTCACCTCTTGAAGCTAAAGACAAACTCCCATGACACTTATTTACTGTGTATCTTCTTGGAGGATGTTTTACAACTTCTCATTGTTGCAGCAGGATTTGAATTGCTTGGATAATAAGACATGAATTCATAGAATCAAGGAATCACAGAATGACCTGGGTTGGAAGGGACCTCAAAAATCATCTAGTTTCAATCCTCCTGCTGCCTGCAGGGTTGCCAGCCATTACATCAGGCACTAGATTAATTGCTGAAGGCCCCATCCAACCTGGCCTTGAACACCTCCAGGGATGCAGCATTCACAACTTTTCTGGACAAGCTGTTCCAGTGCTACCATTCTCTGAGTGAAAAATTTCACATCTAATCTAAATCTTCCCT
The DNA here is from genome assembly GCF_987193195.1 of Phasianus colchicus. NCBI lineage: Eukaryota > Metazoa > Chordata > Aves > Galliformes > Phasianidae > Phasianus > Phasianus colchicus. Next base: position 74,795,131 of record NC_143436.1, on the reverse strand, counting down.
CTTTTAGTGTAAAATCATTCCTCCTTGTCCTATCACTAATTACTCATGTAAAAAGCTAATTTGCCTCCTGTCTATAATCTCCCTTTAAGTATTGGAAAGCCACAATGAGGTCTCCCCTGTACCTTCTCCAGACTAAACAAGCCCAACTCCCTCAGCCTGTATTTGTAGGAGAGGTACTCTAGCCCTCTGATCATCTTGTGGTCCTCCTCTGGACCTGCTCCAACAGCTCCTCATCTTTCCTGTATAGGAGGCCTCAGGCCTAGATGCAGTATTCGAGATGGGGCCTCACAAGGGTGGAATAGAGAGGAACAGTCACCTCCCTCTCCCTACTGGCAACCCCTCTTTTGATGCAGCCCAATTTTTGTGGTCCATTTCAGTATGTGTACTATGATCTATCACAGAATCACAGAATCACAGAATCATAGAATGGCCTGGGTTGGAAGGGACCTCAAGGATCATGAAGCTCCAACCCCCCTGCCATATGAAGGGTCACCAACCTCCCTATTTAATACTAGACCAGGCTGCCCAGGGCCCCATCTGATCTTGCCTTGAACACTTCCAGGGACGGGGCATCCACAACTTCTCTGGGCAGCCTGTTCCAGCACCTCACCACTCTCTCTGTAAAGAATTTCCCCCTGACATCCAACCTAAATCTCTTCTCCCTCAACTTAAAACCATTTCCCCTTGTCCTACAGTTATCTACTCTTTCAAAGAGTTGATTCCCCTCCTGTTTGTAGGCTCCCTTTAGGTACTGAAAGGCTGCAATGAGGTCACCCCGCAGCCTTCTTTTCTCTAGGCTGAACAAGCCCAGCTCCCTCAGTCTGTCCTCACAGAGGAGGTGCTCCAGTCCCCTGATCATTTTGTGGCCCTCCTCTGGACCCTCTCCAACAGCTCCCTGTCTTCCTTGTACTGGGGGCTCCAGACCTGGACGCAGTACTCCAGATGGGGCCTCACAAGAGCAGAGTAGAGGGAACAATCACCTCCCTGTCCCTGCTGGCCACCCCTCTTTTGATGGAGCCCAGGATACCATTTGCCTTCCAAGCCGCAAGGGCACACTGCTGGCTCATGTTAAGTTTTTCATCTATCAAGACCCCCAGGTCCTCCTCCACAGGGCTGCTCTTAAGGACTGCTCCTTCCAGTCTGTATGCATGCCTGGGATTCTTCCGGCCCAAGTGCAAGGGACTGCTCTGAAGGAGATCTTCCTCCAATTTGCATAAATAACTGGAATTCACCTGGTCCAAGTGCAGCACCTTGCATTTGGCCTTGTTGAACTTCATTGTGTTCTCATGGGTCCACTTCTTTAGCCCGTCCAGGTACCTCTGGATAGCTTCTCTTCCCTCCACTGTATAAACTCTAATGTTCAGCTTGGTGTTGTCTGCAAACTTGCTGAGGGTACACTCAATTCCATTGTCTATGTCATTGACAAAGACATTGAAGAGCACTGGTCCCAAGACCAACCCTTGAAGGACACCACTTGTGACCAGCTTCCACCCAGAAATAGAACCGCTGATCACAACCCTTTGGCTGCATCCTGCCAACCAGTTCTTAATCCACTGAAAAGTCCATCTTTCATACCTATACCTCTCCAATTTAGAGTGAAGGATGTGGTGAGGGACCATGTCAAAGGCTTTGGAGAAGTCCAGGTAGATCACATCTGTCACCCTTCCCCCGTCCACTGGTGCTGTCACTCCATCATAGAAGGCCACCAGATTGGTCATGCAAGATCTGCCCTTGGTGAAGCCATGCTGGCTGTCTTGGATCACCTCTTCGTCTCATATGTGCCTTAATATGATAACCAGGAGGATCTGCTCCATGATCTCCCTAGGCACAGAGGTGAGGCTTATTGGCCTGTAGTTTGCCGGGTCTTCTTTTCTCCCTTTCTTAAAAATAGGAGTAATGTTTCCCTTTTGCAGTCACCAGGGATTTCACCCAACAGCCATGATTTTTCAAATATAATGGAGAGTGGTTTGGCAACCAAATCAGCCATCTCTCTCAGAACCCTGGGATGCATATCATCAGGCCCCATGGATTTATATATCTTCAGTTTCATGAGGAGGTCTTGGACTTGTTCCACTATTACAGTGGGACAGAATCTGCTCCTCTCGCCCATACCTAGAGCTTCAGGGTCCTGGCAGACATGGGGAGCCTGACCACCAGTGAAGACTGAAACAAAGCACTTATTGAGCATCTCAGGTTTTTTGATGTCTGAAGTGCGACCACACTTCATTTATTTTGTTTTCTCTAATGCTGTAGATAATAATGCCCTATTTGGGAAAGCTATTACAAGCATCACAGCAAGCATGCACTCTATGAAGTGTGTATTTGCTATTTTAAAACTTTTTGTGTGTGTGTGTACAGTTTAGCAGAGATTATTTTATTGGTATGAGCTGCAACAGCAATAAAATTAGATATTTCTAGATAATATCAGTGGTGGCCACTGTATAGTTAACACTGATCAAGTTCTTTAGCACCAGGAGCTGAAATTCTTTAACAGGATGTAAGGGGTTAGACCACATTTAAATTTGTCTCTTAATACTCCCATGAAATTGATTGTTTGGGGCACATCAGAGAGCAAAAGAAGTTGCTGCAGAAGATATTTGCCAAACTTCTATTCCTGTGATTTGCTCTTCTGAAGCCAATGAAAATACCCACATCAGTAGCAGAGTTGTGAAATCTTTTTCTTCCTTTTGATTAAATTAGAGGGAGAGGAACATATCCTACAAGATGATTGCATCAATTCTCCAAAGCCATCCATTTCCTCCTGATATTTTGTGTTGGTTGAGTATTCTGCAAGATTTCTTATCTCAGGAGCTTTTAATCAGTGAATACTGGGAACAAAGACAACCAGGAATGAGATGATACTGATGTTTCTCACTCTGAATTAAAGTCGTCCAAAAGCCTTGCTGATGGCTTACAGCACACTGCTGAGCTGCTTATCACTCCATACAAGAACAGAAAGCCTAGAAGTGTTTGCCTCTGCTGCGATTCAATCAGGGTGCCTTGGAGCTTGAATTGCCACTATTCTGTGGGTCGCTACATCCTCCAATATTCTTTGTACCTTCTCTTATTTTCTTTTCACTTGCTATGCGGGCTCACAGACTTTCCTGCCAGATTTTACTTGGGAGGGCAAGAACCCTTGTTCTGCAAATCCTGACAGGACCTTGATGGATGCTAATGTCTCTGTCTTTCATATCATTTTACCAGTAAAACCTTTGATCTGTCAGCAGTCTTTATATCAATGCAGTCATATCGTAAAATGGAAAATATGACCAAAATATCTGTTGTGCTGACAGAGTATCTCCCCAGCCCTGAAAAAATGTAGTATTAGGGAGTTTACTTTAATCTCTCAAAGCCAGATGTGCTACGAGATTCGGTAGAACTGGGAGATAAAGCTTAATTTTATTTTTCAGATATTTAAAGGCAGTCTGGTAAAGGAACTTGTAAAGCAACAAGTACTGCCCATTATGATTCAGAGTAGCAAGGGACAGCTGGAGGGACTTGATTGGCTCCAGCCCAATGAAACAGAGGCTTCTTGTGACCAGCTGCTGTGCTGCAGTATGAATGACAAGGATAATAATTGATTACTAACTGGCAGCTCAAAAGGAATAAAGAATTAACAAATGTGATGAGGTGCTTTACAGCTTGGTAACTGTAAAACAAGTATAACAATTAGGGGAAAAAGCATTTTCACTAATTACCTTAGAGGTGCAAAAACAGTGCTAGTTATTGTAAATCACATGACAAGAAAATCAGAGGGGTAGATCAGTAAGTAATATGGGGCTTTGCCTATATCCAGGTCCTGCAGAACCATTCAGCAGATTCACCAGGAGCAGCTAAAACTCAATCAAAAACATCCAGCCATGCCAATTACATTGGCAGTGAAGGCAAGTTCTCTGAGCCATCAGCCATAATATCACAGTGGATTAGAAATCTCCAGCAAATGGTGCGTTGTGACAGATCAATTCTCTGCCTTTGAGTAGGTGCTTGATGCATGCTTTCTGCCCTGAAAATAAACTCATGCCTTTTTCTTTTCCTTCTCTTCTCCTTTCCTCAGCTTGTAAATGGCTTTTGTGTTCACCAGTAAATCCACTGGATGCACTGTTGCTACATCTTTTTTCAAGGGTTTTGTACTGACCTCATACTCTGGACCATGTAAAGCCTCTGGTCACTGCCCCTTTTTCATGCAGAGTAGAACCTCACTTGGGACCAGATGATGGCCAGCATGCCAATGCAAGACGTAAATGGCCATTGCTGTCCTGTGTCTTGCTTGCTTCACACACACAGGGGAATAATAGCCTCTGCTGACTATGACATTTTATTAGCCCAGGAGGGAAGAAAGAGAAATTGATGGATCCTTAATGTCCTTTCCCAAGGCATCTAACAGCAGGAAGTATGTGCTGTGTCAGCTACCGACCTGTCATGGTTTTCTTCCATCCTAGAGCAGCAGGGAGACAAATCTGTCCCAGCGATAACTCAGCAGTGTGTAGCTCCCTTTCTGAGGCCAAAGCACCGTGGTCTGATCAAGTTCTCTGTGAGCAGAGCCGATAAAATCAATGAGACTAATCATGGGGAAGAGTATTATTCAGCTTGAACAAAGCTGGCAGCTTCTGGTCTGACATATGGAAAATGATCTTCTAGCTGGTTGAAGTCTCTTCAATTCAGTCCAGCCACACCCCTACTCCCACTCTAGAATCTGCTATCCTGTTTATAAAGCAGTGTTTTTTTTTTAATGTTATATGCTATATTTATGCTATATTCTATATTCTACAAGTATATCCTATATGTAATGCATATTTGCACTGGCAAAGTCTCCAACTCAGTGAAAACTGATCTCTCTCCTACCCTTAGCCATCTAACATCTGAACAGCATGCTCAAAGTGGGTTTTTGGCTACTTTCTACAGCCAGTGAAATGGAACTACTCTCTCCAGAGGTGAATTCCTACTGCCTATCTCAAATGCCTATTATAGGATGGCCTGATTCTGGAGATGCATCACACACCTCTTCCACTGCCTTAGGGACTTCCCTCAACAATTTGTATGAGCAGACTTCTAATTTTTTGGAGGATAAAGATATGGGAGAGACATTATCATGCCCTTTTCAGGACCTTATTCAGACATTTGAGGCCAATGAAGTCAGTGTATAGCACACTAAGTGGACTGGACTTTTTGCAGTGAGAGGCATGACTCCTTTGACTGTGTGGCAGGGAGGGTGGTAGGATCAGATTGGTAATGTGGCATTCCACCAAGAAAAGCTGCTGTAACAGAGAGGAGCTGAGCTGCTCTAGAGTGGGGTAACTTAGGCTTTCCTCGCCCACATTGAGTGCAACATTAATGGAGCAAATTTCAGGCAGAGGGTACTGTGATGGAGCCCATGGTGTACAAATGCAAATGGAACAAGAAGCATATCTTCATTGGTCCAACTGTGAAGACTCTCCTAAAGACAGTAGAAGGAACTTCACTAAAAAATCAACTAAAAATTTGAGGCCTGAGAATGGGTTGTCAGGGCTGGGATTTTTGTTACTACATATATGGTGCAAAAATGTGCTTGACTTTGTGCTATGTTGTGCTATGTTGTACTGAAAGAGGAATTATTGCTGTGAAAAAACAAACAAAAAATCCCACACATAATCTAATACAGAAATACTTTTTTTTACTTTTTTTTTTCTTTCTTCATTTTTGATATTTTTACATCTTTACTGATAGGACAAAGCCCATAATTTATTGGTATTCATTTCCTATAACTGCTGAGAAGGGACTGGTCCCTCCTCCATGCTTCTCAAAGGGCTGATGATTAGAAAGAAGGCCATGCAAAACTCCATCCATGAATGGATGAAATAAAATGAAATTAACTCCATCCATCACATAACACTGTTGAACTAGGGGAAAAAAAAGAAAAAAAAAAAAAAAGCAGTGCTTTCTCCCAAAGTCCCTGGTGTCTCTACTACATTGTACACTGTACACAGTGACTGCAAGTCTTTCTAGCTGGAATGGTGAAGAAACAAAGTAATTTTGCCTTTCATTCAGGAAAATAAGAAGCAATTCTGCTCTTCTTTTACTGAAGAACATTCTTTCCATATCTTCTTATTCACTCATAGTACTATTTTTAAAATTTTTTTTTTAGAAATAATATCACAGCTATCTGGGAAGAATGAAAGAAAGAAAACCAGGAGAACCAACTTCTGCTTTTCTCAAAGGTGATAGAGCTACCTCAGTGTGTCAAGCAGGTTGCCGTTAGTACAGATCAATGGAGACACAAAGTGCAAGATTTGCTCCAAAAGTAATGCATCCTGTTTTATAACGCTGGCCCATTACATCAAAGGTGGATTCTGGTGGGATGGAAATAGAGGTTGAATCTTCCCACCAATATTCTGTTACACTTTGTTGTCATCTGACAGGTGGCACCAGAGAGGCAGTCTGACAAAATGGTGCTTGACATGAAAGTGCGTATGAAGCAAAGGGGTGGAACTGAATTCCTCCATGCAGAAAATTTGTACCCATTGACATTCAATAACATTTGCTAAACATTTATAGAAATCATTAAGGTGGATGTTAGCACAGTGACACAGTGTGTATGGTGTATTTTAGCAGAGGCAACAGCAACATGAAAAACAAATCATGCTCTGGATGGAATGCCCAGCAGTCACACCACAAAAGGTGTGACATGTTCCAGGGCCTCAGTGTCTTTTTTGTAGTGAGGGGCCCAACACTGAACACAGTACTCAAGGTGCAGCCTCACCGGTACTGACTACAGAGGGATGATGGCCACACTATTTCTAATGCAGGCCATGATGCTATTGCCCTCTTGGCCACCTAGGCACACTGTCAGCGCATGTTCAGCCAAGCATCACCCAACACCCCCAGATCCCTTTCCTCTTCACAGTCATCCAGCCACTCAGCCCCAAGCCTATAGTGCTGCATGGGGTTATTGTGGCCAAAGTGCAGAACCCAGCACTTGGCCTTGTTAAACTTCATCCCATTCCCCTCAGCCCAGTGATCCAGCTTATCTAGATCCCTCTGAAGGGCCTCCCTACCCTCAAGCAGATCGACACCACCTCCCAATTTGGTGTCATCAGCAAATTTACTGAGGGTACACTTATTCCCCTCATCTAGGTCATCAAGACCCTTCACTAGCTTCATTGCCCTTTTTTGGACATGCCCCAGCATCTGAATGTCTTTTTTTTTATAGTGAGAGGCCCAAAATTGAACACAGTACTTGAGATGCAGCCTCACCAATGCAGAGTAAAGGCATATGATCAGCTCTCTGGTCCTGTTGACCACACTATTTTTTATACAAGCCAAGATGCCATTGGCCTTCTTGGTCCCCTGCGAACACTGCTGACTCATGTTCAAGCAGGCTGTCAGCTAACACACCTAGATCCTTTTCCTCCATGCAGCTTATCATCCTCTCTGCTCCAAACCTCCAGTATTGTATGGGGTTATTGTGACAAAAGTGCAGGACTCAGCATTTGGTTTTGATGAAGCTCATAAAATTGGCCCTCAGCCCATAGATACAACATATCCAGATTCCTCTGTAGAGCCTTCCTACACTCAAACAGATTGACACTTCTTTCCAACTTGGTGTCATCTGTAAACTTACTGAGGGTACCGTCAATCCCCTTATCTACAGTCAAAGGCTTTAGTAAAGTCTAGGGAAACTACACCCACAGCCTTACCCTCATCCACTAGTTGGGTCACCTGGTCATAGGAGATCAGGTTGGTCAAGCAGGATTTGCTTTACATGAACCTATGATCACTAGGCCCGATCCCCTGGCTGTCCCACACATGCTATGTAATTGCACTCAAGACAGTCTGCTCCATTACCTTCCCTGATACCAAGGTCAGGCTGACATGTCTGCAGTTCCTCAGATCCTCCTTCCAACACTTGTAGATGGGTGTCCAGTCATCTGCGACCTCCCCGGTTGACCAGGACTGTTTATAAATGACAGAAAGTGGAAGCTCTTCTGCTAGTCAGCTCCCTTAGTGCAAGTGGATCCCATCAGGCCCCATGGACTTGTGATAGAGGTGGAGTAGCAGGTTGTTAAGTATCTCCTTCTAAACTGTAGGGGTTTATTCTGCTCTCTATCCTCAGCTTCCAGCTCAGGATTTTGAGTATCCTAAGGATAACTAGTCTGACTGTTAAAGACAGAAGTAAGGAAGGCATTTATAACCTCAGCCTTTTTCTCATCCACAGTGGTAGTGTTCCCAGCCACATACAATAAGGGATGGAGACTCTCCTTGGCTCCCCTCTTACTGTTAATATATTTTTATCTTTAACAACGGTGGCCAAATTAAGCTCTTCCTAGGCTTTTGCCTTTCTGATTTTCTCGCTGCATATCCTACAACATCCTTTGTACTCTTCCTGAGTTGCCTGATCCTTCTTCCAAAGATGATAAATTCTTTTTTTCCTGGAGTCTCAGAAAAAGCTCCGTTAGGCCAAGTCAGTCTTCTCCCCTGCAGCTCATCTTATGGCACATAGGGATGACCTGCTCCTGTGCCTTTGAGATTTCCATCTTGAGAAATGTCTAGCCTACCAGGATGCTTTTACCCTTCAGGACTGTTTCCAAAGGGATTATCTCAAGTCCAAAGTCTGGCCTCCGAAAGTCCACTTTTTCAGATCCCCCTCCTGACTTTACCAAGAACCAAGAACTATCATTTATTGGTCGCTATGCCCATGATGGCTTCTAACTACTATATCTCTATCAGTTCTTCTCTGTTTCTAAACAGCAGGTCTAGCCTCCCCTTGTAGGCTCTCTTACCAGCATGTCAGGAAATTATCTTTCACACATTCCAGCAACCTCTTAAATTGCTTCCTCTCTGCTGCATTGTATTTGTTAGTAAGTTGAAGTCCTTCACAAGAACAAGGGCTAACGATTGTGTGACTTCTGCTCTCTGCTTCATCAGCTCTCTTCATCCTGGCTGGGCAGTCTATAACAGACACCTACCAAGCTGTCAGCCTTGTTGGCATTACACTTGACTCGACCTTATCATTCCCAGCATTGAGCTCTATAATACTAAAACACTCTTAACATAAAGAGCAATTCCACTGCCTCTCCTTTCTTGCCTATCCCTTCTAAAGAGCTTAGAGGCCTCTGCTGCAGCACTCTGAGACAACTCCTGAGAATGATCCCACCATGTTTCACAGATCCCACCACTGTGTCATAATTTTCCTGCTGCATAATGGCTTCTAGCTACTCTTGTTTATTGCCCATGCTGTGTGCATTGGTGTAGATGCATTTCAGATGGGCTATTGGTCTCACCCCCTGTCCTGCAATGCTTCCCCTAAGCTCATCTCTAGCAAAACTGGTTTTATCCCCTTTTTCATCCTTCATTAAACCTAGTTTAAAAGCTTTTCAATTAGCTGTGCCAAATCCTGGGCTAGAATCCTTTTCCCCCTTTGAGACAGATAGATCCCATCTGTTACCAGATGAATAAATGCTGAATAAAAAACCCCACGATAAATAAAAAAATTGCCAAAATTCTTCCAATGGCACCAGCCTCTTTGTCGTGTGTTCATCAGATGTGTTTTCCTGTTTTTCTCAGTATTTTTCCAATACTGAAGGAATAGAGGAAAATAAGTCCTGAACTCTCGCTTCTTCAACTAACTGCCCCAGTGCCCTGAATTCCTTTTGGATAGCCCTCAGGTTTCTTCCCGCTACTTTATCACTGCCAAACTTGACAACCAAAAGTGGAATAATTGGAGGGCTGTCCCAGACCAGGGAACTTCCCAGTAATGTCACTAATCGGGGACCCAGAGAGGCAGCAGACTTCCCTGTGAGAAGGGTCCAGTCAGTTTATCAGGCCTTCTGTTCCCCTCAGAAGGGAGTCACCTATAGTCAGCCACTGAACAATTGTTTTAAGTACTGCTAGCAGACAAGACCTTCTTTTTAGTGGTTTATCACTTTGCCTCTGAAGTTCAAGTTTTAGCTGTGCAAGACCTCTGGATATAGTGGAGAGGGATATCTTGGAGTGCACTTGGAGTGGAGAACACTGTTCTCTATTTCCTAGACATTAGTGAAAAAAAGTTTAGTTGTTTGTAATAACAAAGAAGCATCAAGCCAGATTGTCTTGCCATGTCTGAAAATAAATAAGCATATGGTGATTTTTGAATTTAAATTTTCAAAGAGTGCATTCTTACTATATCCCAGCTTCTCCCAACCCTCATCTGTGACCTGTCTATGTATGCACAGACCAAAGGGAGCAGGCCTCCCCAGGAAAATAGGAATGAACCAAAACCTTCCCTGTGAAATGAACCACAACTTTTCTCTCCTGACCAGCCTAAGACAAATCAAGGGGGATCAGACTGCTTCTCTGGGGTTTGCTAGGGTGGGCTGCCACTCCAGCAAAGAGCAGAGGAGACCAAGGCTGGCTCAAGAAAAATAAAAAATGAGTGCGACAACACTGAGCCTACACAGGAGGAGACAAAAGTGTTACTGTTAGGTGCTTTAGGGCATTAGCATCCAGCCTTTTGGCTTGCCTGGGCCACATTGAGTGAAGAGGAATTGTCTTGGACCACATATACATAGGTTACACCTAAAGTAATGCCTTCTATTTATTTCCATGGAAACTGCAACCAATACAGAGAGCACAATAACACTATTTGATAGAGCAGATTCTCAGCTACAAAACACTATTTTTCATCATAGTGAAAAACATGGTCACCATCAACTATTCATTTTCACCAGCAATGAACAAGAGCTTGTATGCTTTACTCATGAAAATCTTCATGTCTGATCAGACTGTGGCTTTGTCTTTTACACTGCTGATGCCACTGCTGTAATACAATCACCCACCACCCTATTGTGCTCACATCCAGTTTGGTCTCCACAAACATTCAGCAAGCAATGATGAATATCATTGGGTGCTACTTTTTCTACATGGAGAAATTCAATGACACACCTTTGCTTCATGTACACTTGAACATCAGATGCCATTTTACAGACTGTCCCTCTGCTGCCACCTGTTGCTTGGCAACAAAATGTAACGGAATATTGTCAGAAAGGTTCAACCTCTATGGACATACCACCAACAGCTGTCTTTGATGTTGTGGGCAAACATAATAAAATAGCAGGCATTAATTTCAGAGCAGCCCTCATAAAATATAAAATTTAGTTCATATATATAACTAACAAAGTATTTTAATATTTAATATTTTTTATTCAAACAAAACAAAACAAAGAGGGCTATGTAAACATAAAACTAGTGGGATATTTGATCTTGTTTTTGTGAAACTAATACATCGATCTGGATCAACGAAAATAGCTGCAATTCTTAATGAGTTCTCAAGTTCTTTGCCAAAGATTTTTGATGAAATTTTACTATATTCCTGTGCTTCATTCTTCAAAACAGTTGTTCACAAATGTACACAGTGCCAAAAAGCAATGACATGAATAAGGCATGATTGTAGAGTGAGGGATACTTTTCTCTGGTAAGATAGGTCTTACAAAAGTCTAGTAAACAGACATGATCAAATTTTTTTTTGAGCTGAATATCTGATTCCAACTCAATACATTCCATATGAAATTTTGTAGGTAATGTATTTATGAACTGAAAATAAGATTGCAAATATACAAAAAAAAAAAAAAAAAAAAAAAGATTTTTTTTAGCAATCTTGAAACCTATTCTCAAATTCCTTTATCAGAATGGAAAGCACAGCTGCATATTTTTTGCTGTATTTGTCATAGCTTGAGTTAGCACTGCACTGCCCCCTCCCAGCTCACACAGCATGAATAGTACTATGACAACTTGATTTTTGCACCCATGGCCAGGCCAGGACTCTTGGCAAGGAAGAGCATAGGGCAGGGTCAAGCAACAGGATGGGCTTTTCCCAGCCACATGCAGCCTGCAGATTGTACATGTCTGCTTTATGGGGAAATTCATAACTTATGGGGGCTCAAACAACAGAGACGTGTTCAGGCTCCTGTTGGTTAAAGGAAAGAACATGGGGATGGGATGGGATGGATTTTACAGGAATAAAAAAAAAAACAAGCTGAACAAGAATAGTCCAAGAAAGGATCAGGAGAGGTAAAGGCAACTGACTAAACTAGATTTTAAAAAAAGAAAGGGGGGGGGAAGGGGGCAGGGAAATAAGTGTGGAGGTTAAGAGTGAGGAATGAGGAATAACAGTAATTATTTTAAAACTAATTTCATTACAGTGTAAGTTAACAGCACAACATGAGACCCTGGGAAAAACTGTCCTAGAAAGAACATTGGTCTTATGGTAAAAGCACTGGACAGACGCTGCTGAAATGAGTGCAGTTCCTAGGTCCCCACCCATTGGCTGCTACCTTCAAATAGTGAGAGTGAAACAAAGAAGTCATAACAATATGGAACTGTAGCCTTCAAATTCAATCTCTGTTTATTAATTAGTGCATCCATGCTTCAATTCTCAGTCATTAAGGCAAAATGATAACAGAGTTCTCACATTCAGTTTGATGGAACTGTGTCAAGCGCATACTTTTTGTACTGAGTCTAAGACTTCTCTTCTGTTTCTTCTCTGATCCTCATGAACAAGCTGCCCATTAATCTTGTTCAATGCCAAAAGAGGCTCACCTGGAAAGAGTGAATACCCTGACTCCTGATCTACAGTGCAGTTGTTCTCCACCTACATACTCCCTGGAGCTCCAGATTTGCAGAAAGATTTCACAGCAAAAGTACCATGATTTTCCCTCACAAATCTGGGACCCACAGCACAGAGCATGTACAATGGCTTTCTACTATTACTTGTAAAAAATGCTGAGAGGCTAATATTGGTGATAGGGGAATTTCCCCATCGGTGGGAAAACCATAGCAAAATTTCACAAGGAGAGGATGTGTGAGGGTTTCATCTTCACCAGCGCATCACATCTTAAATCCCTCTCTAAGAGAAAAGCTTCATGCCACGCAATGCTTTATCATCATGAGGTCACATGTGACAGGTAGGAACAGTTACATATTAACTTAGAGGATTTCCATCCCTTCCAGCCCGGGTGCTGCCAAGAGCCTGCTCCATTCCCTCTCATACCCTACGGACCTGTCTCCAGGCAGGAGAATTCACGCTTACTCTTGATATTGTGTGCTTGGTAACACCTGGCATCCCAGCATCTTTGTCCATGATGAAGTAATACAAAGTCTCTAACTTAATTCAAGATATTCAAAAAAGGAAGCCAGGTTCATTGAGCCTTTCAGAAAGGGACACCTAATGATAAATGTGGCATTGCTTTGATTCCAGGAGCACCATCAAAACGCAACCAGGCAGAGCAGCTGTATTCAAGGAGCCTTGGCACCAAGCAGTTGGTCAGGCTTAGGGGCCCCTTCCATTCACTGCACAAGCAACATTATTTTATTATCACCACAAGGAGGTGGCTGTAGTGTTGGCGATGGAATAGCAAAGCCTGTGCACTTTGTTACATAAGAGCACCAGAAGTAAATCCAAGAGGAAGGATATGCTCTTGCAGGATATGTTTATCATATTTCTTCAGGTTTTAAAGATAAATTTGGTGAAAGGCAACTCTTTCACTCAGATATTCCTCCAAAACTGAGGACTTCACACTGTCTCAGAACAGCAGTGAAAGCACAGAACTGCCTCAATGCAACTAGAGAAGTAGTACTGATGAAGGATGCAGTGTAAGCACAGATAGAACTCTTTCAGTTCATTATAACATAAGCCTTGGACCTTGGAAGTTACTTGGAAGTTGAAATCAATCCCATGGAAAACTTCTGTGGAATTTAATGGAAAAAAAATATTACAGGATTTGAAAGCTCACTGGGAATATTCCTTCCTCTAAAAACTTTTTTTTTTCTTTTTTTTGTGCTAGTTTTCTTGAAATCTGTCCTCACATATTTCTTTGGCCCTCATGTTTTCATACCAGTTCTTCACTATGAGGGTGGTGAGACATAAGAAAAGCTTGCCCAAAGAAGCTGGGGATGTCCCTTTTCTAGAAATGTTCTAGGACAGATTGAATAGGACTTTGGGCAACTTTATCTAGTGGAAGATGTCTCTGTCCATCACAAGGGGGTTGGAACTTTAAGATCTCTTCCAACTCAAATGATTCTATGATTGTATTACACTTCATGAGACTTCCATGCAAACATACAAACTGAAGCCACAGAAAATGTTTTCATCCATCTCCCATCCTGCAGAGCAAACCGAACACATTCTTTCTTTCTCCAGCAAAGTGTAACATGACTGCATTCAAGCCAGTTACAGCTGGCAAAGAGGTAGCAGAACCTGGATGAAGATGAGTAAAGCTAGTTTTTAGCTTAAAACCCTGTTTTAGCTGCTTTTTTTTTTTTCTTTTTTATGGTGGCATAACTGCATCGGTGCCACTGACGTCATCTATCTGGAATTCAGTAAGGTCTTTGACACAGTACTCCATAGCATTCTCTCCAACTTGGAAAGATATGAATTTGATGTGTGGACTGATCAGTGGAAGAGGAAATGGTTGCGATATTGTACCCAGAGAGTCATGGTCAATGGATCAAAGTTTGCGTGGAGATCAGTGTCAAGTCATGCCCCTCAGGTGTTGGTACTAGGACGAGTGCTCTTTAACATCTTCATCAATGGCATTGACAGTGGGATCAAGTGCACCTTAAACAAGTTTGTGGATAACACCAAGCTGTGGGGTGTAGCTGACACAACTGAGGGATAGGAAGCCATCCAGAGAGACCTAGAGAAGCTTGAGCACTGGGCCCAGGATAATCTTGTGAGGTTCAACAAAGCCAAGTGCAAGGTCTTGCATCAAGGTCACAGTAATCCCTGCTATAAGTACAAGTGAGGAACAAAGGAACAGAGCACAGCCCTACCAAAAAGGACTTGGATGTACTGGTGGATGTCTAGATTTCCCTCATAGTCAGAAAACCAACTGTATCCTGGGCTGCATGAAAAGAAACATGGACAAAAAGGTTGAAAGAGGTGATACTGTCCCTCAGCTCTGCACTTGTAAGACCTCACCTGGAGTACTACATCCAGATGTGAAGTTCTTGGTACAAGAAAGATATGGACCTATTAGAGCACGTTCAGAGGAGAGTCATAAAGATATTCCAAGGGATGGAATACCTCCCATATGAGGACAGGCTGAGAGTGCTGGGGCTGTTCAGAATGGAGAAGGGAAGGCTCCAGGGAGACCCAATAGTGGCCTTTCAGTATTTAAAGGGGGACTATAAGGAGGAAGGGGACAGACTGTCAGGGTCTGTGGTGATAGAACAAGGGGAAAAATGTTTTCAAACTAAAAGAGGGGAGATTACAGATGGATATTTTTACAGTAAGGGTGTTGAGGTACTGGAACATCCCCCATTCCACATGGGGATGGAAAACCCATCCTTGGAGACATTCAAGCTTAGGCTGGATCAGGTTCTGAGCAGCCTGGTCTAGCTGTAGATGTTCCTGTTCATTGCAGGGTAGATGGACTAGATGACCTTTAAAGATCTCTTCCAACTCAAAAGATTCTATGATTCTACGATTCCTTCTTTCTTTTGCAGCCTTGTGCTAAAGCAGTAGACTCACAAATCTGTGCAGTTTTGTAAGCCACTCTTAGAAGAGACTGGTGACTTTCCTAAACATGAGGTGTCCATGAGCAAGAAAACCTGGCTCTGGTGAATGAGATTGTACCTCCTGTTGAAGTCAGAGAGAGCAGTTCCCTATTACACTAATGCTAAATACAGTCCCACTCCTGATTTATATATATATATATATATTTTTTTTTTTTTTTTTACAGTTGGGCATTATCACCAACTTGGAAAAAAACAAGTCACCAAATTGGAGAAAAATGGATTTAATGGTTGGACTAGTCACTGGATAAGGAATTGGCTGGATGGTCGCCCTCAGAGGGTTGCAGTCAACAGCTTAGTGTCCAAGTTGGATGAGTGACATTCCTCAGGGATCACTGCTAGGGTCGGTATTATTTAGCATCTTTGTAGGCGACATGGACAGTGGTATCGAGTACACCCTCAGCACGTTTGCAGATGACACCAAGATGAGTGGTGCAGTTGACATGCTAGAGAGAAGGGATGCTATCCAATGGGACATGGATAGGCCTGAGAGGTGGACGCATGCCAACCTCATGAAGTTCAACAAGGCCAAGTGCAAGTTCGTGCACTGGGATCGGGGCAATTCAACTACAGATACAGTTTGGGTGGAGAATGACTTGAGAGCATCTCTGAGAAGGATCTGGGAGTGCTGATTGATGTAAAATGCAACATGAGCTAGCTTGCCGCTCAGAAGGCCAACTGTATCCTGAGTTGCAAAAAGTGTGACCAGAAGATCAAGGAGGCTGATTCTGCCCCTCTACTCTGCTCTTGTGAAACCTCACCTGGAGCACTGCATCCAGTTCTGGGGCCCTCAACACAAGAAGGACATTGAGCTGCTGGGTTGAGTCCAGAGGAGAGCCGCGAGGAATGATTAGAGGGCTGAATCACCTCCCGTATGGATACAGGCTGAGATAGCTGAGGCTCTGGAGAAGAGAAGGCTCTGGGGGACCTTATAGCGGTTTTCCAGTATCTGAAGGGGGCCTACAGAAAAGCTGGGGAGGGATTTTTTATAAAGGCATATAGTGACGGGACAAGGGGAAATGGTTTTAAACTGGAAAAGGGTAGATTTAGACTAGATATTAGAAAGAAATTCTTTACTGTGAGGGTGGTGAGACACTGGAACAGGTTGCCAAGTGAAGTTGTGCATGCCTTTCAATGCCCTCTCCCTGAAAGCTTTCAAGGTCAGGCCAGATGGGGCTTTGTGCAACCTGGTCTAGAGGGAGATATATCTGCCTATGGCAGGGGGGTTGGAACTAGATGATCTTAAAAGGTGCCTTCCAAGAGAAACCATTTTATGATTCTATGATTAAAAAAGATGCTGGAAAAATGTGCATTCTATCAAGTGTTGTGAAACTCTGTGGGTCAGAGAAGGCTCAGTTTTTAATAAAGGAAACACATATTGCATCCCACTTCAAGAACTTCTGTTAGATAGATAGTAGACAGCAAGCAGGAAGCTGAAGCCTTTCTCCTTCTAGTTCTCCTTTTTGTTATCAAACAATAACATTTTAATGATTGGCATCACACAGAGTATAGGAATACTAGGTGCTCAGCTGGTTTTGTGGGATCACAGGAAAATGTGACAGACTGGCCCTCCCAATTATTCACACATTAATTTTTGAAAGGTTCCTATAGAATGTACTCAAAACAGGAGAAGGAAAAGGACAAGAAGCATTGTAGAGAAGATCTAAGCCAACCTGAAAGCCAAGAGTATGTCCTTTCTGTCTTGTATACCTTCAGTCTTCTGTTCTATTATATTTTCAAAGGCACTTTCCAGAGCTCATAGGCCTCCAGAGTTTTAGATATAGTTCATTCTTCCTATCTTCCCTCTGCTCTGCTTTCTCCTTACTGTTTTCATCTGCAAGTACAACCCTGTCTGATTTATCACAATTCCATACTGTCAATTCCAATTGACATAGTGTAGTAAAAAAATTGCTGTTGCTCTCTTCAAAGAATGCAAACAGTGACCTGTCATCTCCCCTTCTCCCTTCCTCACAGAAGGGACAGATTTCACTGGGAAGGAACAGACCATTGCCACCAAGCAGTCACTGTGGTCTTACCATGCAGAGGGCTGGCAGGTTATTGTTTGGAAATTGCGGTTTTTCATCAGGCTAAATTCTCACCTGTCCTGTGTGTATGTTTATGTAGTCAGTGCTGAGATGCAAATCATGCATCTCTTATCATGCAGAGAAAGAATGTGAGCTCATTCATAAAGAATACCAGCTCTGGGGTCCCCAGCTTAATCCAGGCATCGCCCTGCACTTCCCTTCTTCTGATAAGGTAGAATAAAAGCAAATCACATTGGCTTTTAAAAAGCGAGCTAATATATTTCAGAGAGGAGCTCAGACAGGAGAGGAAATGAACCTGGCAAGACAGTCATTTAAAATTAAAAAGGCAGAAAGAAATTTGAAAAGCTCATTCAATTATTTCATGTAAATATAATTGGCTGGATTAAGGTAAATTGATGTAATTATAAGATACTGAATGAGAATAAAAGCCATTTTTCCCCTCTAGACAGATTTAGCAACACCACATTGTTTACTAATCTCCTTGATAAAGAAACAAATAGATTATTGGCTTGGCGATTGCTGACTGTGAAAATTACCAAGGCTCTAGATGTTGTATCAAACCTGTGATCCTGTTCCCTGGCAAAAAGGCCCTGGAACTGGCACAGCACTCAAATCAGAGGGATCAGCCTCTGTGGTATGCTTTGCAGGTCTGGGCTGAAATTGAGAGCGATGAGTAACTCATGCTGTAGGCATGTGACTCAGCATGCACACAAGTATGAGAGTAACTGGGAGAGAAAGGTTTTCTAGCAGGGTTTCATCTGGAAAGTATAACACCCAAGTAATTCATAAACAAGATTTAGGTGGAAGAAGAGAAAGGAAGAACAGGGAGAAAGCTGTTGCCACTGAAAGCTGCATTACTACATAAGACTCATTAAAACAAAGAACATTAAAAAGCTGGGAATGGTTCAGAAAGGATCTGCAATGTTCCTCAGAACCTGCAGTGAGAGGAGAGCTGACTGCCACCACAGGCAGGGCAGGCAATTACTACCACAGAGTGGCCCACAACAGGTCACACTAGCAATGCTCATCCAGGTCATGGCTAGGCTGGCTGTGGCTACTACTCCGTGGGAGAAGGGCATAACACACAGCCACAGATGTGCTGGGACACACATTTCTCTTACCTTTCTGGCCCACCTTCAACTCCTCCCCTCCACCTCTGTCTCCACACCAGTGTTGAGAAAGCTCATCTCCACATACTGTACCAGGGTCCCCAGAACCAGCCCTTGCAAAACACTGGTACATCAGACTGTTTACTTTGTCTGAAAGATGTATCCAGACAAAGGTTTCTATGTGCTTGGAATGAACACGCAGCAGACTGTGTGTGACTTCAAGGTGATATCTGAAAGCAGAGACATTTAGACTAGGGGTAAAACATCCACTCCAGAGTTATCCACCAGGTGTGAAGTGGGTGCAGTATAATACAATGTCTTTGAATCCCAGTGACTTACTTCCCCCTCCAGGCATAGACAAGTTCAGCCTCTGGATTTGAGGACTTGACACAGGGACTGCTAGACAAGGCATCATTTTCACTGTGATCAAAGGGCTCAGACAAAATTATTTCAACAGCCTCCAGCACCTATATTGCCAGAGAGGCTCAGAGCAGTCCTGTCAGTTAGGACATTCAAAACCTGGGAATGCAGAGGAACAGAAGCTGCAGAGGGTAGAAGAAAGAAGATGGTGTAATCTGCAGTTGGCTGGCAGACTGGGACAGTCAAGCTGAAGGGGACTGATGGTATCTCAGAGGAGATACTCTAACATCACTCAGTTTCACAGTACTGAAGCAAGAACTGAGCAAACCCACACTATCCTTTATTCATGCAAGCTGGACCACTCACCAAGGGGAGTAGAAGTGGGTTTCTTCCCAAACCCTGCCCCATTCCTCCACTGGTTCCACCATCACTCATAACCACCAGAACTCAGGGTTTGGAGAACTTCCACAGAGCTTTATCTCTTCCACTCCTTGCAAAGGTGCTGTGCAGGTGCACAGGCACAGTGTTACACTGGCACCTTCAAAGACTTAATCAAGATCACACAACAGGCTTGTGTGAATGCAAAGTACAGACAAAATCTTTCAAGTCTTGAACTAGTAACTAAACCATGGGGCATTTTTTCTCCATCAGAATTTTTTTCAGAAAAACATACCTGAAATATTCCACATTTGCTTTTGCACAAGAAAGTGAGAAGTCCATAATTTTTGTCAGCAGGTACAGGACCATCTATGTATAGCACTATTTATAACATTAGAAATAGTTGCATATTACAGTGAAGATAATTTAGCCAATGCATGAGATTTATCATGACTTCATGATATTTACTCTTCTGTTAAAATTTCAAGCTCCTGAATATATGTGGTGATTCAAGCAACTCATTACTATTTTTTTAGGTGAATCCTCATACCTTGTTGACAGGAAAGCTCAAAAATGTAACAGGCAATGAATGATAATTGAAAAATGTGAACAGAACTTGAACTACTTTCTGAATCTAATTTTTCAGCCACTCCTGTAAATACTTGCAGCTTGAACTTTTAGCACTGACAATATTTCTTAAAATTATGCTTCAAAGTGTTGGGTGCAGATTATAGTGTTTCAAAATTTATGGGAATTTACTATCACAAAAACACAAACACCTTTTCTAAGACCTGTAATTTTGTCAATGGTTTATAATTTTCAAAAAATATTTTTAAAACATTTTCTTTGAAATCTTATGTTGTGAGCTGGCCCCATTCTTGGCTTTTTTGTTTGTTTGTTTGTTTTTGTTTGTTTGTTTGTTAAACCACATGACAATTAATAAGAATGATTTTAAAAGAATATGAAGGAAAAATACAAATTGAAAGTGAAGATTATTTCAAAAACGTTAATCTTCTATATTCAACTTCCAAGTAATTCAGCTAGTAGTTTTGGATTTGATTTTCAGAGCATAAAGTCAAATTAATTCAAAGGAGCTCCATAGTCAAAAGAAATTCAGTTTCAGCTGTGAACATGCAGTGCACAGAAAATCGAGTCACTCTGAGGTATCACATTATGAACAGCTGGAAGCAAGGTGCAGAAGTTCACTAGCCCATTTAAAAACTGTTGCCCATAATGAGCTGCTGTACTTACACTGTGTAAAAGGCAGAGGATTGAATATATCCATGCTGTGTTGCTTTTTTACATACATAGTTTCTTCAAATTCAAGCCAGACTTGCCTCTAGCAGGACATCACTTATCTTGGGACACCTTGGAAAAAATTGGAACTTCAGATCTTAAACTGTAAGGTACATGGTAGTAGATAATTTTTAATGAAAGTATCTAGGTAAATTTTTCAATCCAAAAGTTACTTTGGATTTTCTTGGTTTTATTAAAAAAAAAAAAAGACAACAAACATTAAAGCACATTAATATATTATCCTCTTCACTTTGGTGGAAAAAAACGTAAGTTTTCTAGGAACAGTTTTTGCAGCCAAACTTCTGCAGAATAGTAAGTTGCTCAGTCAAATACATTTCAGTAAACAATTTCCAGCTTCACATTCAATTATCACACATACTTGTGCACAAGATGACACACATACTTCTTTCCATTTCTATCCAGTTGTCTTGTAAAAGTCTAAAGTCTAATATCAACTCCTGTGAATGGGGGAAAAAGCGCTGCATCAATTTTGCAGATTTGCAGAGATTTATCAAATTTACTGAAGGACACACAACAGCAGGGAAGAAAGCCCCAAATCCTTGTCACGTGTTTTAGCCATAGAATTATCCTTACTCTTGGAAAAGCAGAAGAGCACTTTTGTGGAAAAAAGTGAGTTGTAAAGGCTGAGTAAAATAAATTCTACCAGCATTTTTCATAGAGAGGTTACTTGTAGGGATACTTAAATGCAAATTTTGGTCCCATTTGTAGTTTGGTTTGCTTTAGTAAATAAGCATGTATATGTGTTGAGGTGGGCCCACTCCATCAGTGAAAGACTCCTTCACAAAACCACTGATGCAGAGAAGACCCAGCTTCTCTCTGCTTGCATGCAAATTCATGCTCATTGCACTCCACTGATATCATAACTGGGGTTGCTTCGTTTGGAGAAAAGGAGCTGAGGGGGACCTTATTGCTTTTTTCCAACATCTGAAAGGTACTTACAGTGAGAGAGGGGCTGGTCTCTTCTCACTGGTGACAGGATGAGAGGAAATGGCCTTAAGTTGCACCAGGGTAAGTTTAGGTTGGGTATCAGGAAAAACTTCTTTGCAGAAAAGTTTGTTAAGCACTGGAATAGGCTCCCAGGGAGGCGGTTGAGTCACCATCCCTGGATGTGTTTAAAAACTGTTTGGATGTGGTGCTCAGGGACATGATTTAGCAGAGGGTTGTTTGTTAGGGTTGTACAGTTAAGTTGTGGTTGGACTCAATGATCTTTAAGGTCTTTTCCAACCTGACTGATTCTATGATTCAATAACTGCTAAATTTGTGGAAACAAGTTTTCCATTATGAACTCAGTTGTGACTCTTTCTCTAGATGAAAACCAATCAGTCTAAACTTTCATTGGCATGATAGTACCCTGGGGTAGAATGTTTTTTAAGAAATCTGAGGCTAACTGAACAAAGCTTTTGAGATTTTGGGGAAGGGAAGCAGGAGGAGGAGAGGAATGACAAGGATGTTTAAAAAATTGAGCTGATTTTGTATTTTCCTAGTTTATGGCTTAGGAAAGTACTTTAGCACAAGAAAGGTAAAGGAAAACAAGGGACATTTTCTTTTCAACAAGGCACAGTGTGTTGAAGACTCTACAGCAATAGCTGTAAACTTTAACTGACCAAGTAAGTCCAAAACAGCCTTTGCCAGGAGCAGTGATATAGAATGGAAAACAGCTCTGCAGGAGCTAGAAGAACTTCCACCAGTTGAAAGTCACTGAATAATTCAGGTGGAGAGTGTTCTGAACATCACTAGTCCAACCCCTTGCTCACAGTAGGGCTAATTTCAAACTGGATTAGATCTCACAGGGCTTTGTACAGTCAGCCTTGGACAATGTTCCAGGATGGGTAAACCACAGTTTCCCTAGACTCCAAATCCTGTACAGTACTGTTCAGAGGGAACAATTTTTCCAAATAAAAAATCATAAATTTTGTGTTGCAACATGTGCGTTTTGTCCTTTCTCTGCACAGTTGCATGAAGAATCTAGCTCCGCATTTTCTATAACTCTCATTTTGCCAGTGGAAGATTGCATCTAGACCAATCTAATTCTTCTCTGGGCTGATCAAACCCAATGTTCTGAGCTTCACCTCTTGCACCATGTGCTTCAGCCTCTTGACCATCCCAGAGGCCCTTTGAAGGTCTTGCACTAGTTTGTCAGACATCTTGTTCTTCCTATCAGAAGGATACATGCAACAGTGGAACACGTCTTAGTTCCGAAAGAAGAGAGAAGCAGTCACATTGCAGGAAAATGATGAGGTGTGATTGCAGCATGGTGTAATAGAATTAGAAGCTTGTTAGATTCAGTGAGAGTAAGGGAGTGATTTTATGGACTTTTCTATCATCTGTCAACAAAAACTCCCCTTGGCAGGCTGGAGTAGCCCACACTCTTGTTCATGAGCTTACTACTGTATTGATTCAACCCACTTTCAAAGCAAGCCTGATCTGACTTCAGATGCAATGTACACAGGTGTTGCAGGGAGGAAAGAGCGAAGGCAGGAGGGTGGATGCCAGTTCAGTGCACTGGCCTTATGGTCCAGAAGGGAATCTACAGTTTACTCAGAGGCTGCAGAGAAAGGGTGCATTTCTGCTCCATGCCAAGTGCAGTCCATTCCTATTTTCTTGCCAGGTCCCTCTTTCTACAGCCACGCCCAGTTTCCCAGCTACAGAGACAGGTAAATTTCTGGTACGCTTAATGGCAAAAAGAGTCTCCTTATTCCAGGAAATCTCCCATTGACTGCAGGGGGACTGTTTTAGCAGGAACGCCACATTAAACTCAGCTAACATAGGCTTTTTTTTTTTTTTTTTTTTTTTTTTTTTTTGCTTTTTTTGAGCAATGAAAGCAAACTTTGCCTATGCGCAGTACCTGAAGTGCCTGCCTCCCCAAGGAATTTTCCAAGTGGCAGGCTTTCCATCTCATTCAACTCCATCATGGTCAAATGCAAAATTCAGTGCTGCTGCAGTTAGATTTTCGTTTGTACTTGCAGAGGATGAGCATGTAAAGAGCAGTCAGGGCAGCCATCAGGTAATTGCACAACTCTGAGAACTGGCTGTTCTGCACCAGAGACATGGACTATGGTTTCTGAAGGCAAAGTAGCATATGACACTGGCCCAGTGATACCACAGTTATCTGCAACATACAGAAGGAAAGTGCCTTTCATTCAGCCTGGGGAGAGTCTTGAGCATCAGAGGTGGTTGAACTGTTTAGTTTCTCCTCCCACTAGCAGGATGTATGGAAAAAGAGACATGATCAAGATGTTCATGGACAACAGTTGAGCCTTCTTGACTGAATTGCTTTCTGGGGTCATTGTTACAGAGGACAGCTGAAATAATAGCTACCTCTAGGGGAGCTGTCTGGTCCTGGATCTTAGGAAAACAAATTGCTTAATGTTTTTTTAGTGGCCCTGTTTTTCCTACACAAGACAGACTGTAAGCTCTAACTGTACCTGCAATCTAGGGGTTTCATAACTTCTGATAAGATTTCATTTCTTAAATAATTCAAGTAAAACACAAGTTTTTGCTCAGAAATTAAAACCTAAGTTTATCTGGTCTGCAGTAGAGATAACCATTGAAACATTGAAGTAGTATATGACAAATTTTGTCTTCTATATATCTTTTTCCAATACCCCAGCACTTTTGCAGTCAAATCTGTCCTCCACAAGAGTTATTCCTAATCTTGGTACTGCTTCACAGTGTCTCCTTAATAATAATAATAATAATACACACTTGTCAGGGGAATATTTTTTCATTTTCTCCAAAAATAAGATACACACCTTAAAAACTACAGCATCCAGAACTACAGAAGAAGAAAGAAAGCAATCTAAGTCCAGTTGCAGAATGAATACTTAATACGCTGAGGCAAATAATGACAGAAGTTGGAAATTCCTACTGTTGAAAATACGGAATTTCCAGATCAACAGCAGAGCATGTATCATTTTCTTCTATCTCTAGAACACCCATTGGCAGTAGGCTTTTAAGTACACAATGTTATTTTAGGTAGAAAAGTCTCTTTTAACGCTTTATAATGGCTTTCTGACATACACTAGTCATAATGATTTTTCTCTGTCTGAGGTTTATCCTGTCAGAGACTCAGTAAATAAGGAATCTTAGCTTTCTAAGAAATAGTCATCTAAAAGCTCTGTAACCTTTGAAAGGCTTTTCTGAACTTTTTTTTTATTTAAAGTTTATTTTTAATAAACAGAAACCTTACTGGCATAACCTTAAAACTTACTGGCACATACATAAAACAAATTCATGTATCATTGCACGTCTTTAATATCCACATGTAATGAGGCATCAGCAATGCCAGACAACAGTCATTCTCACATGTGAGAATTTTCATATGAGAGAAGGAGGTTGAGATAATCTCACCATCACCAAATCATTGTAAAACAGCAGAGCTTCTGGGAACTTTAATTCTCTTCTAAAATATGGACTGAGAACATTACAATTATGTTGAGCACAAAGGCAGAGCTGTAACTTGACAGGCTTGCATAAAAAGAGGAGTTTTTATTAAATTACTGACTGAATTTCTGCAGCCACTTCAGAGTTTGATAATACTGGGGAGATTTCCATCCTTCAAATCTTTGCATTTCACCTCATAAATACAGCTGAGATTCCAGTCCAAAAAACTTGTACAATTATTTATCTGTTACTGCTCATCAATTCAGAGCTGAAGCTATTTATGCGGGTACCTCATTTCACACACCTCAAATATATTTTCTTTCTCATTTTATAAAGCTGAGTTTTCTTTACCAAATAAGCGTTAACTGAACAATAAGCAACATCCACTTATGACTAGGAATATAGCCTTTGCATAGAAGGCATGTTTTGTGTCCATTTATTCACATTGCTACTTAAACCAGAGAAATACGTGATAAACAAAGAACCAAAGCTTTTGCTGACCAAATGTTAATTTGTAATATTGAGACACAAAAGTTAGACACAATAGTGTCTAACACTATTTTTACCTCTGTGTTGAATAGAAAATATGAGTACTTGTACAATTAATGTGGTAAAAATACTTTTATCAGCATCCACTAAAGAATATTTTAGCAATGATAAAACAGGACTAGGCAAAAGGGTGGGTGACTTCAATCTCAACATTACATTGCATACTCTAGAAGGATGTTTACACTGCTGGAATGAAAACAATCCATAAGCAAGCTTTTAACTTAAAATAAGTAATATAAATATTTATCAGACTGGTGTTTTAAGGCCTATATTACTAAACTATTTCTGAATAACATTGGGAATGACAGCTATTGTTAAAATTGAAATGCTTTTATAGCAGAAAATTAACTGGGTTCCATTTAGCACAGAACTTTGCCTCAGTGTATAAACTCTTAACTGGGCTTAGAAAACTGAAGTCAGAAGTTTTAGACAGACCTTATCTTGGGAATGTGTTGTCTTAGCTTGACTTCTTCTGCAGATCCCATTGATACTTAGAAGATTATCTGCATCCCTCTCATTTTTAATGCAGATCCTAGGAGATTAATTTGAGATATTCCACAGTACACAAGCATCTGATGAGTTGTAAGCTTGTGAATGTTATTAGTGACTCCAGTGCAAGCAGTTACACACTTAAAGTTAACTAAGTGCCCTTAACCAATGAGAAGCACTCAAACTCTTGCAATATCAAGCCTTTGTGCTTCAGTCAATAATCCTCAGATCACCATTCCTCACTGTAAGAAAGAGGTTTCCATGCTTTTCCATACCACTCTGCAGCCTTCAGAATTAATTTTTTAATCAATCCGCCAAGCACTCTGTTGAGGTGGACAACAGTAGAGCATAACAACTCTAGGAAAAAAAAAAACCCACAACCCACAAAAGATACAAAGAAGAACATCTTCAAGTCATTGACTTGCATTCTTGCATACAACACTTTCTCCTAGCTTCTCCTCACACAGCACAAACAACACAATACATCTCCCACAGTCTACTGTGAGTACTGGAGCCATGCTTAGAAAGTCAATAGTGCTCAGTGCCTCACTTGGTGAAGCCTCAACTCTATCACTTTGGAATACCATTCATTCCTTCCCATCCCATCTTTCTAGCTGTTCTAAAAGCAGTCCTGTATGCCCTGCATAGGGCTACTACTGCCATCCCCACACTTATGCCACAGATCCAGCACTGAGGCTTATGATGATAAACCTCCTTGGATCCATTTGACTCCTTCCAAAACCCCAGCACTTCTATTTCCAGGAGAATTATGCACAGAATATGAGCAAAGCAGCCAGTGGGATTCGCCCACTTCAGTACTGTGCAATAAATAACTCAGCTGAGACATGTTTATGCCTGTTCTGGAACTACATATGCTGCATCATCTTATCATGTAAACCCAGCCTCATTCAACATGCAAGCTTTTGTTAGGTTGTTTTTTTTTTCCCCTCTGACTTTGTTACAGCAGGAATGTGTCATACTCAGAAATGCTGGTTTGAAAACAGGTGTGTTTTAAGAAAATACATTAAAGGGAGAAAAATAATGTTGTCAGAAGGACAGAAATAAAAATGAAGAATATGGACAATAACATAAAACTGTGGCAGGAAAGATTAGTAGCAGAGTACTCCTAATGAAAGAAGAGAGAAGAATTCGTCCAATTTCTCCAGATTTTCAAGTCTAAATTTCATGATGTCATAAGCCTGATTACCTCCACTCAGACTTTACATAACAATTTCTGTGACTTTTTAATGATTTAAGAATAAGAACTGCATACAGTTGGATGTAGATAAAAGAGTCTTGCGCTGAAGAATACACATCTAAGAAACTCCACAACAGTCATTCTGCACCAGTAGATCCACCAGCATTTGCAGAAAAGTATTGTTGTTGAAATCCAAGATTTACTGATTAAATAGGAGTATATCAATGGATATCCCAGTCAGCAAGATCCTTTGTGCTCAGACATATCAATAACATGAAGGTGGTGTTTTTTAGTTATGCCATAGTTAATGGCTGGAAATGTAAGAAAATCTAATTTCAGTTTAAAAATGTATGTTAAATCAGGAGACAGCATCCAGGACTCTAGTCGTTTTTACAGATTATATAGATACTATAAATTAATATACATTCATATGTTTATGCATCCATATATTTGAATAACAGTAGATTTTAAAATAAGAATTCACGTTTTATTTCAAAGACTTTATACAAGAGTATTAAGAGAAGAAAAATCTCAAAAAAAAAAATCCAAACTGCACAACAAATGTCAGAGGATATTAAAACTAAACTTACATATAATTTTATACCAATTGGCGACAAATATTAACTGAAGAATATACACTGCATTTTAAAACTATTCAATGGCATCATTCTACCTTTGAAGTAATTTCAAGGTACTGATTTAATGTACTAAAACAGAAGGAATTACATCTGTCCACAGAAAAGCACAATCCTTATTGCTTTTCCAGGTGGCATCTCAGATATTGTTTCTGGTAGCTAAGGGTGTTCAAATTTTCAGCAGGCTTTTAGGACACTTCCTGTATTTGAATATTGTGATGTCCAATAAATGCTTTGCTCATTTACCACAACTGCTCCACATGAGTGTCTCATGATGGCTAACAAAGTACAAGGTCATGCATGAGTATTTCCACACTAGGTAAGCTTTACAGAAGGCACTGTGTTGCAGGTCTCTTTGAGATCTTTTCTGAGTCAAGCTTATATTAGTAATTTCCCCAAAAAGGAAAAAAAAAAAAAAAGCCAGAAAAGATGGCACTGAGTGAATGCACGCTATAGCACAAGGACAGCACATATATACATCATTGCTTGAGTTTATAGAACAGCATATCTTTCGGACTTCATACTCCATGCTGGGGATGCACAAGTTCCTCAAGGCCGCACAGTACTTCTGCAAAATGCCTGCTATAGGATTGAGCATGTTGCTAATATGTAAAAATGATTTTTTTTTTCTCCACTCTTACTATCTCTTTTTCTGGGAGGGGAGGTGTGAAAATTTTAGAACAGACAGCACTGTGTAAGTTTCTGAGGATTTGCTTCACTTAACTTCTTTGTCTCATCCTTTTTTCAAATATGCTTTCTCCTTCTGACTTGCACTGACTGTTAGACTTCTCTTCCATCACAGATCTGGCAAGGGTTCCCACTGGAGATTCCCCATCTCATTTCATGCAGTTATGCTTTCTCAAGAACATCCTGTTGCAAAGGATCTGCATTTCAGTCACAATGTACTGGATTAAAAATAGACTTCACCAGAAATTATTTATTTCTTTGTTGTTACAGTAGAAAATGCTAGTAAGGAATAACAGGGTGAATGGTTTTTTTACTCCCCAGAAACACTTTGGACAACTTTTGAAATCAGTTTGTGAGTTCTTCAAATCACATTTTTCAGACTAAGACTTGAAGAAAACCTGAGCTCTCTCAGAAATATGGTTAGCTTTGTAGTTTAATCCAGTTTGGCATCACACAGCCAACTAACTTCCCCGAGAAGGATGAGGGAGAGATGTGGAAGCAAAATAGGCCTTGTGGGTTGAGATACAAACTAAGACAGAAGAGGAAAATAGGAAGAAAAATGTGAAGAATATATAAATATATATATACACATACATATGTATGTATACACAATACTATTACCACCTGCCAACAGATATCCCACTAACAATAAAACCATTTGCTGACTAGCACCCTGCAAGCAACACAACATCTCACCACTCACCAACTAATACCCAGACAATCCCCAAGCAGAAGCCCAAACACCGAGCCAACTCCCCTGAGTTTTAAAGCCTTCCACATGGTGTCAGGTGGAATGGAATAACCCCTTGCCCAATCCAGGCCACCCTTCCTGGCTCCACCCCAACCTCTACTGCTCAGCTTTTTCATGTGCACTACAGAGACTTTACCTCTTTCTGCAGTATGTAAGAGGTTTGATTGTGCAGAACCAGCTAGACTAGCAGATCCCCAAGTATTGACTAGGTGGCTTTTGCTAAATGCACATCCCAATGTTTGAATGGCCCAAGACTCGTTGCTCTCAGTATAGTCTTTAACAGCCCATTGAATCATTCAATTTTTCCAGCAGTTCATGGATGACAGGATGTGATATATCCACTCACTGGCCCAGGTGTTTATCAGTTTGTTTTGGAAATGAGTTCCATTACCTGAATCAGTTTTTCCTGCGGTGCCACGTTGCCACAAGGCTTGCTTTTCAAGGTTCAGGATAGTATTTTGGGTGGTAGCATCTGTATGGGAACTGCTGAATTACGGCCTGAACCTCTGATTGATCACCTGAGGCAAGCAATGAGTCAGCCACAGGAGGTAATTCACCGGTGCTACCAGAAGGGGTGGAGCCTGGCTCCACCTTTCCTAGATCCCATTTAAGTGCTGACTGCCACTGAGGAATGGTCTCTTCCTGGAGATCACTCTTTGTGGGGCTTATTGTGAGCCTATTACATTGGTATGCATTTTTCACTTATTATCTTTCCACTGTGATAATCCTACTTAGCCTAACCTTTGTACGCCAATTGATTTTACATCTCTGTACACTTATTGATTGCACAGCATGGTTCTAACCATGTGGTGGTTGCTCCCACCATTGAAAGCTCATGATGCTTGCCATGCTGCATTTGTGGGAGTGTGATAAGTTGTTAAGCTTCCCCATGTTTATATTTCAGCTATTATCCTCCATGCCAAAGAGGCTTTATCCAACTGGCTTGCTTAACTGCAGCATGTTTCACATTAACCTGTGATAATGTGTGCAACAGAATCTGTGGTCAAGACCACCCCTTGATCCCAAGTCTGTATGTTCTGTCTCTTCCTTGATGTCCTGAAGGGCTATCACCTTGATGGGCCCACCACACTAGAAATAATTCACCCTTGTGTTGTCAGTTCAGATCTACCAGAGCAGTGTCAACCCTAGCAGCCCGATCAACCTGTTGGCTGTTCTGATGTTCTTTTGTGGCACAGCTTTTGGGTATCTGGGCATTTGGCATCTACATGACATGCTTTTATAGTAGGGTTCTCTACCTGGATTACAATATCTTTGCACAATTCAGTGACCCTGATGGGATGGCCTTTGCACTGCCAGTTGCTCTATTTCCATTGCTGTAATCACTTCCCACATCGGGGCATTTGCCACCACCCATGAATCAGTATAAAGATAGAGCCCTGGCCAATTACTTCATTCAGCAATATCTAAAAGCCAGCTGGATGGCCTTCTGCACATTGGCTTGATTCAACTTCTCACACAACAAGTTATAGAAAGTGCTGAAAGAGGCTCCCTACAGCAGCCTTCCATCTCTGACGCTTTCTCACAGTACAACAGGACCCATTGGTGAACAAAACATGTTGCTTTTCATTCTCTGGTAGTTTATCATACAGCTCTTCTGTACGTGTGTCAACTCCCTGTCTGATGATATTCCAAGATCTTTGCCTTTAATCCAGTTCATGATCATTGCCAAGATTCTTGGGTGACTGTTGTATGATCAGTATGAGCCAATTACTCCACATACCATCAGCTCCACAACATGTAGAGAGGACCCTCTCTTTGAACATTCAGCCCAGCACAGGCAGTTGGAGTGCCAAGGGGAGCTGTGCTTAAATACAAACCACTTCTGAAGCAGCTTCAATGCCTTCATACACTGCCAATCTCTCTTCTTTCATTTGGAGTATCATGGACCTTGGATCCTCTGCATCTTGCCCTGCCCTGGCTGGCCTAGGGGCTACTGAACAAACTATTTCTTGTTAATTTGTTCAAAAGCTTGTTGTTGCTCAGAATCCCATGTAAAATCGTCCTCCTGAGTTACCTGATGGAGAAGGTTGACAATCAGACTAATCTGGAATATGTATTCTCCAGAAATCCACAGCACCTAAGAAAGCTTGTTTCCTTTTTGCTAACTGGTATTGTCATAGCAGTTATTCTGCTCATCACATCTATATGGAACTGACAACATTCATCTTGTCACATTGTTCCTAAGAACTGGATTTCCTGTTCAGGTCACATGACCTTACTTTGAAAGCCATTTTTGCCATAAAACAGAAGGATTATTTTCTTCCCTTTCTCAAAAACTACTTCTGCTGTATTGCCCCCCACAGTGATGCTATCAGTGTACTGCAAATGTTCAGGAGCTTTACCATCCTTTACCCTGCTTCAGTGCTGCCTGGATCAGTCCATGGCGAATGGTAAGGCTTTGTTTCCACTTATGGGGCAGTAGATTCCAACTGGACTGAACACCCCTCCACATAAAAACAAACTGTGGCCTCCACTCCACAACCAAAGGCATTGAAGAAAAAGGATTGGTGATATCATTTGTGACATAACATTTATTTACCTCTGACTTCATATTGAAGTTCGAGCATATCTGGCATGGAAGCAGTCAGCAGCAGTGTGACTTAATCCAACAAGTTTGCAGATGACACTGAGCTGAGTGTTGCAGTTGATTAATATGACAGAAAGAAGGGATGCTGTTCAGAGGAACCTGGGCAGACTCAGAAAGTTAGCATGCAAGATGCTAATGAAGTTCAGCAAGGCCAAGTGCAAGGTACTGACCTTGGGTTGTTGCAATCCCAGATATATGTACAGACTGCAAGAAGAATTCCTTGAGAACAGCCCTGCAGAAAATGACTTGAGGCTCCTGTTGGATGAAAAACTTCATCAAAGCTAGCAGTGTGCACTTGCAGCCTGGAAAGCCAATGGTATCCTGGGCTGCATCAAAAGAAGGGTAACCAACTGATCAAGGGAGGTGAAGAACTCCTCTATTCCCTCCTTGTGAGGTCCCACCTGGAGCACTGAGTCCAGAAAAGATGTCCTCCAGAGGAGGACCACAAAGATTAAGAAAAGGCAGGAGCACCTCTCCTATGCAGACAGACTGAGGAAGCTTAGAATCATCGAATCATCAAAATTGGAAAAGACCTCCAAGATCGTCCAGTCCAACTGTCCACGTATCACCAATATTTCCCACTACACCATGTCATTC